>NW_006921771.1:3968435-3969794 GCF_000298275.1 Orycteropus afer afer
AATTCTGCTCTATAAATTTGCACCCAAAGCACAATTAAAAAAAGAAAAAGAAAGAAAGAAACCCTATGGGGCAGTTCTACTGTGTGCTGTAGGGTCACTATGAGTTAGAATTGACTCAATGGTAATGGGTTTTGATTTTGGGGGTGTGGGAGCACTCAAAAAAAAAAAAAAAAATTCATTGACCCATGTCACTTTAGTTTTGTGTATTTCCCGGTACATAAATTATATTTCAATAAAATTCATTAAAAAAAAAAAATCAATAGATGAGGCTCTCCCTGAAATCAGAAGGCCTACTACTTTTCGTTCCACAAATGAAAAGTGCATTAAATTAGTCATTTTATTGTTAATAGAGTGCCGTTCATTTATTGTCTGGAAGCTTTACTAACTGCCCTTCAAGGAAAGTATCACTCTTACTATACAGAAGAAATTGCTTCTGGAGGCTGAAATAACACTAATCATAATTTAAATAGTTTACACTACATTGCGCTCTTTTTTTTGCCACTGTTAAGTTCCTTAAGGACCAATGTCCTTCATATTTGTAACCCCAGAGCCTCTCTCAAAGCTTGGCAAAGAGGGTCGTATTCCTGCTGGCTTAGATGGACTGCGTGCCGCTCTTGACCCATTTTGTGGCCCTTCACATCAGCATGTTTTCATTATTACAGCAACTCAGAAAAATACGTTGGGAAATATAGACACATTCAATGAAATGACTAAAAGAAAGTCAATATAAGAGTTTTAAACCCTCTTGTTCCCAGCCCTTAGTTAAGGCCATTCTTCTCTGAAAATTTGCAAAGCTGTTTTTCTGACGCATCAGGTAAACCTGCCCGCGGGCGTCCAGTCAGGAGGCGGTGCGGGCACCTGGAGTTTCCCAGTAGAAAATTTATCACCGGTTGAGGGAATCATCACCCAAGGACGTGTACCCTCTCGTCCTTCTTCCAGCTCATAAAAAAGCCTGACACAAAAGTGTCTACTGCGCTGCTGCAATCGCGATTTAGAGAAGCTGGAGCCCAGAGATGAGCAGAATAACCAGGCGCCTCCCGCCGCAGTAAAAGCCTCGATTGCAAACTGCCCGCGAGAGGTATCATCGACTTCATTGCCAGAAAAAAATCCTTCTGTCCTCCCCACGGTGGTTACGAAGGGGGTCGAGGGCACGAGACAGTGCCGCGAGGAGTCCACCACCGCGGCCAAAGGGGGACTGCATAGCGCCGCGTGCCGCACGGAGCGCGCCTTCCCGCTGTCTCTGGCAGGACCCGGGCGTGTGTCCGCGCCAGGTAAGGAGGGGCCAGCCGTGAGCCTGGAGGAGGGGGCTGCGCTGGCTCCGTGAGCCTGGGCGGCTGCAGGAAGGCGCTGCCTCCCCCG
>NW_006921771.1:3971050-3971581 GCF_000298275.1 Orycteropus afer afer
CAGCTGGCAGTGGAATTAGGAGAAGAGGCATAAAAACGAGGAGTCATTTAAATATAAATACTTGTCAGTGTTTACTTGTCACATTTCCCTTCATTATATTAATGTGTAAATTATCAATATCTATTTTCAAGTTCTGGACGTGAAACTTTAAGTGTCCTCCTTTGGCTTAATTTGAGAGTTTGAGGTATGGTGTCTCTGCAATTCTAGTATCATCTGCTTTCAGCTGGGAGAGGTCTGAAAGAGGTTCACAGTTTCATGTGGTTAAACTTTTGCCCTGAGAGCACTTGAATTCTTGGTTCCTGGTAGGATAGCAACAGAGTCATTGGATTTGAGACAAATAAACCTTTAGAGTTGCCCACTGTTTTAACAGAATGGCTATATCCCTGGTGCTATTGCCCTCAATTGTGTAAACATTTGTTTGAATAAAGAACTAAAGTTCTTTGAAAAGTAACAGTTGCGTCTATTCATGGTTCCCTTTTTATGCTCTGGACTTAGTTATTGAAAAGATTTTATATATATATTTAAAAGATT
>NW_006921771.1:3971766-3981923 GCF_000298275.1 Orycteropus afer afer
AAGTCTCCAAAACATTTTTAACTGGCGTTTCCTTTAATGGTGAGGGGGAGTTGAGTTTTCTTAGTTGACTAGAGTAGCCTTCACCTTCTGAGACCTGGAGGTTTGCAAATCCCAGCCTCTCTCACAAGTGGAAAAATGAGATGTTTGATTAAGAGTAGTCATCATTTCAGCCCATTTACAGGCTTCGGTCTGTTTCAGCAGCTGGCAGCTGCTGTTCTTTTGGGGCCAAGGACCAACTGTAGGGGGTGTCTGCTAAATCCTTGTTTGAAGAGAAGGAGGAAAAGATGTTGGGAAATTGGGTTAAGAGCTTGCTAATGCCTATGGTAGAGAACGCTTACTGAAGTCTGTTCACTTTAATAGCTTTTCCAGAAACATTTTATTTACTAGCTTTTGCACAGGAGATGGAAGAAAAAGCCGAAGAGATAAGCAAACTGCTGCTTTTCACTATTTTTCTTTAAAGTCCTCTATACGCAGTTCCTGGGTTACAGAAGTCAGATTTACATCCAACCCATAGTTACAAACCAACCCCAGTAAAACCTATTGCAGGCGGTCCCCGGATTATGAAAGAGTTCCATTTCTAAGTCTGTCTGTAAATTGAATTTGTACATAAGTGGGAGCAGGTACTGTTTCATCTCTAATGTCAGTTATTCAACTGTCTTAGTATATAGTATACTTTTCTATGCATAAAAAGATTAATGAAATACTTCCAGATACAATAAAGCATTTTAACATGATAATACAGTAATGATAGTATTTTGATGTTGGTTGTAAAGTAATACCCACTTCTTATGATAAGCCATTGTATGTACTTCGAATTTTTAGTATGCACTTTATGGGGTCTAGTTCATAACAATGGGCTAGATGCAAATTGGATGTTCTAACTCAGGGACTCCCTGTATATTAAAAAGGTGAGGTACTCACATGTTTATAACAACAAACTTGGACAATTTTGCAACATGTATCAAAACATTATTGTTATTACTGTTATTATTGTTATTACTGTATCATTATGTTAAAGATGTTTTAGTTTATATATGGAAGTGCTTCTTTAATGTTTCTTATGCATAGGAAGGTACACTATATACTATTTACAAAGAAAAACATTGAATTAACTGGCATTGGATACAAATCATACCTAACTCTTCTGATGTACCTATAATCTGAGTTAAAGATAGGAATGATATTCATTCATAACTGGGGACTGCTTGGACTTTGCAGTTTATAAGAATTGATTCTGGAGTGCACTGGAGAAGTTATGTGAAAAACGTTGATTCCTTTTAAACACTTTTCAAGAGAAGTCGAAGTTATGATTTCGTGTGCTAATTTCCAGTCCTTAGCAGGAAGGTGGTACTGTGTACTTGGAAAGACCTCGGCTTTGTACATCTTCCAAGCGAAATACATGTGCTTTATAAATCTGATTATCTGTGCAGATGTTAAGGTCTTGCTATGCTTTTGGTGTTAACTGGGTGCATGTCATCCATTTTCAAGCTAAAACAAGTTCTAAGTGATCTGCTTTATCATAAAGCTCTTATGTACACTAGAGCAATGGTTCTCAGCTACAAGGGAGAGGATGGTTTTGTCCTTCAGGGGATATTGGCAATGTCTGGAGACATTTTTGATTGTTATAATTTAAGGAAGAGGCATGCTGCTGTCATATAGTGGGCTAAAGATACTGTTAAATATGCTGTAATACACAGAACCCGCAAATAGAATTATTCAGCCCTAAATCCTTCACTAGAGTATTACCTTCAGGGCATATGTTAACAAGATTAGGAATCTTAATCTAATTTACATCCTCAAGAAACTTGTTTAACTGTGTTCTTGCTCAGCACAAAGAGAGCATGTCATAGAAGCCTTTTTGTCTGTAATAGATTCTTTTGCCCTTGGAGTTAAGAGTCTTAATGTACTACAGAAATGAAGGAACTTGGTGTGTTCATTGACTACTTTGAGTTGGCAGAAAAACAGACTTTTGAAGTGTTAGAGCTGAAGATAGACTCAGAAATCACTAAATTCAATCCTTTTCATTTTATGGATGTTAAAAATTGTGACACCCAGAAATTAGAGATTCTGAAGGGCTCAATTGAGTTTAGTGGCAGATGCAGTTCTAGATAGAGCTCAAGAGTTAGTGAGTTTAGAAATCAATATTCAGCAAATGGATTTTTTTTTTTTTTCCTTTAAAATTGAACCCATCCCTATGTGGAGAGAGTTCAGAGGCACCCTGTGAGGAACTGTATAAACTCTCTGGAGGGGGAGGGGTGACATTAGGAATAGTGACTGTGGAACATATGCCTTTGTGTGGCAGCCCTAAGAAAGGGGTAATTTCATTGTGTGACCTGTGACACTGTACTTCTGATGCCTGCATCGTCCTTCCCATGGCAAAGTAGGCAACAGATGGTAACACCAACATAGCAGATGCTGCTTTTGAATCCAGGTACAAAGCAGAACATTTGGGATTTTTTGGCCCTCCCTGCCTTATGGGTTAGGAGTAGAGTGCATGAATGGACAGGGCTGCCTTGGCCAGAAGGGAGAATAAGAGAGACCTTCTGAGTATAGAGGAGAAAATGACCTCTGGCATATAGAGAAATGAGCATGCACTCGAGCAACAGTGGGAAGAAATCATAAGCTGATGTATGGATAGCTAAGATAAATTTAACTGCATGGAATTTTAGATGAGGAGTCTAAAGATAATTTAAACTTGACTATTCTTTGGGTTGTTGTTTTTGTTGTTATTTGCCCTCGAGTTGGACCTGACTCATAGAGACCCCTCCTTGGGTGTCCAGGCAGTATCACTATGGAAGTAGATTGCCCAATTTTCCTTTTGAAGTGTGGCATAGACAGGTCAAAATAATTCTGGAGATAAAAAGGAATCTTGGAAATCCTCTTATCCAAATCCTTTGTCTTCAAACCATTTTCATACTTTCAGGCTTTTTTCTTCTCTTGTTTTCTGTCTCTCAAGAAGATTCCTAGTGACTGCCTAGTTAGTGGTGGAACTGGAACTGTAAGTCAGATCTCTTAACTTCTATTTCATTGAACTTTCTTTTATATCCCATAGTCTCCACCACTCCATCTGTTTACCTAATGGGGAAAAAAATGATAGTAATAAAAAGTTAATGTTAATTTCCCGGGAGAGTTTAAAAAGCATAGTATCTGTAAAAGGCACTTTTTCATGAAAAGGACTTATTGCAGTGAGTTTTTGATTATCAGAACAATTGGGCAGATATGGCCTGATTAATTACAAATATGGGTTCTTTTGCATTTGCAATACTACGATTATCCATTGTTGTTGTTATGTGCCATCCAGTTGGACCCCAATCATAGCAACCCCTCCTTGGGTTTCTGAGGCAGTATCACTACGGCAGTAGATTGCCTCATTTTCCTTCCGAGGAATGGCTGGTGGGTTTGAACAGCCAGCCTTCTGGTTAGCAGTCAAATGCCTTAGGCACTATGCTACCAGGGCTCCCCGATTATCCATTAGGCCCCATGCTTATGGCATCTGTTCTCTATGCCAAGTGGTCCTGCTAGAGTAGGTTTTTTTTTTTTTTAATTATGAAATCTGGAAGATTCTGGCAATAGGGGAGAGTTTTGAGTATGCCTTTTCTGGGAGAAGGCAGAGCTCCTGAATGTTGCTAAGGTAGGTTCTTATTATTTTGAGAACTAGCCAATGGCATGCCTCAAAGTCAATTGTTGTTGTTGTTATGTGCCGTCGAGTTGGACCTGACTCATAGTGACCCCTCCTTGGGTTTCTGAGGCAGTATCACTAGGGAAGTAGATTGCCCCATCTTCCTTTCGAGGAGTGGCTGGTGGGTTTGAACCACCAGCCTTCTGGTTAGCAGACAAGTGACCTAGGCACTATGCTACTAGAGCTCCTAAAATCAAAGTCAGTTACATAGTAGTATATTTAGAAATCGCTCAGAAGTGATGATTCCTATGAGGTCTGTTACCAATAAAGTGCTGCAATAAAGAGGTGTAGGGTTTCTACTGTTACCTTTTGTTTAGCCATTCTTTTTTTGTGTGTGTGTGGTCAAGAGTTAGTTTACTGTTAATTTTCTATTGTTTTTGTAACAAATTATCACCACTTTAGTGACTTAATTGTCTCAAAGTTCCATAGGTAAGAAGTCCAAGTACAGTGCAGCTCAACTATGTCCTCTGCTTAGAGTTTCACAAGGACAAGATCAATATGTTGGAAAGCTAAGTACCTTCCTGCAGGCTGTAGAGATGAATCCACTTCCAAGATCATTCAAGTTTTTGGCTAAATTCAGTTTTTGGAGTTAAAGGATGGAGGTTCCCATTTCCTTGCTGGCTGTCAGCTCCTAGAGGCTTCTCTCTGGTCCTTGCATGTGGCCCCTCCATCTCAGAGCCAGTGATGTGTTAATTCCTTCTTGTGCTTGGAATCTCT
Organism: Orycteropus afer afer; assembly: GCF_000298275.1. Taxonomy (NCBI): domain Eukaryota; kingdom Metazoa; phylum Chordata; class Mammalia; order Tubulidentata; family Orycteropodidae; genus Orycteropus; species Orycteropus afer. The sequence goes on from NW_006921771.1 coordinate 3,976,163, forward strand.
CTGACTTTTCTTATTTATTTATTTATTTTATTGTGATTTGGGTGAAAATTTACAGAGCAAATTCACTTTCCATACAGCAGTTCACATACACTTTGTCTCATGACATTGACCACAATTTACCACAATGCAACAGCTCCCCTCCCACTTCCTCCCAATAGTTATCTCTTCCCTGTGGCCATCCCTCCATGCACTCCTGCCCCCTGAGCTGTCTCCCTGTGCATAAGCAGCCCTTCTTTCTCCCATGATTGTTCTCTCCAAAGAGTGTGTCTACCTCAGGTAAATGTTCAACTCATATGCTTGTCTTTTGTTTGGCTGGAAGCCACAGGTATGGGTTCAATTCCAGACCTGAAGGGCGGCTAGGGCCCATAGTCTCAGTGGTTCTACCAGGCTGTATCAGACCAGCAAACCTGGTCCCCCTTTTTTTTTCTCCAAATGATTTTGAGTTTTGTTCCACATTGCTCTCCTTCTCTATCCAGAATCTCCTACATAGATCCCCTTCCAAGTGGTTGACAGTAGTTGCTGGGCACCATCTAGTTCTTCTGGTCTCATAGTTGTATAGGCTGCAGATCAGATGGTGTACCAGTCACTTGGACTAATTGTTTCCATCAATTTTTGGTTTTCTTCATTCTTCTTTGCTCTGGACTAGGAGAGACCCATCATTGCATCTAGATGGCAGCTTTAGCCATTTAGTCTGTTTAGCCATTCTTGTTACTTTTTTTTTTTCCTCAGATGATAGAGAAAAGACATGAGTTAGTATTTAATTTTTTTGAAATAATCATTGACTACAAATAGTTATTGAGAATTTATTAATATGGCTTGTCTTTTGAAAGCAAGCAAAACCTGAAAGGATTGGTTTAGGTTTTCTAACATCTTCAAAATAAACACCTAGGAAGTTAGAATTTGTCATCTTCCAGGGATTAGTTTGTCCACAGGTTGTTTCCATGATACTTAGGAATGTTTCTTAGATCCTGTTGAAAAGACTTGTACTGCATTTATGCTGAAGTCGAGATTGTTAGCTCTAGCAGCTAGTGATCAGTAAGAGAAGCCCAAGTATAAAAATCACTGAGGCATGGACAATCTAGGGTTGTATATACATACACATACACACAGAAACAAACAAACAATTAGATAAATAAGATACAGAATAACAGGATTAGTTATGGAGACATTTTTATAAGAAATATTTCTTTTTTTTTAAGTTGTGTAGGCTGATTTTAGATGAACTATTTCTCTTTACAAATTAAGGGGGAAAACTTTGTGCATGCCAATATTAATAGTGTTGCCTTGAGCAGGGTCAGGCATTTGTAAGACTTGCTACCAGCTCTGGAGCTCAGTGGACAGCAATATTGACCATCTTTTTGGGATGTTTTATTTTCTTAGTGCCTGTGACTTCCCCAGATGACAGTGTACATATGGAATTAACATGTTGTTGTTGTGTTATGTGCCATCGAGTCGAACCCGACTCATAGCAACCCCTCCTTGGGTTTCCGAGGCAGTGTCACTATGGAAGTAGATTGCCCCATCTTCCTTGGAATTAACATATGGGATAGCAAAAAAGCTAAGGACTAGAAGAGTTTTCCAAGATCTATTTCTTGGAAATAGATGTACCAATGTGCTTACAATTGTTGTTGTTGTTGTTATGTGCCGTCGAGTCGGCCCCGACTCATAGCGTCCCCTCCTTGGGTTTCCGAGGCAGTATCACTACGGAAGTGTTGTTGTTGTTGTTGTTATGTGCCGTCGAGTCAGCCCCGACTCATAGCGACCCCTCCTTGGGTTTCCGAGGCAGTATCACTACGGAAGTGTTGTTGTTGTTGTTGTTATGTGCCGTCGAGTCAGCCCCGACTCATAGCGACCCCTCCTTGGGTTTCCGAGGCAGTATCACTACGGAAGTAGGATTGCCCAACCTTCCTTCCGAGGAGTGGCTGGTGGGTTTGAACCTCCAGCCTTCTGGTTAGCAGTCAAGTGCCTTAGGCACTATGCTACCAGAGTTTAAAATTAGGGGGGTGGGGGGGGAAATGTAGAAGCAAAGGAAAGCCAACTCCTGCATTCTTTTGGCTAGTTTAGACCCAGCCTGAACAATGCGTCACAGCCAAGTGATATTTGGAGGAGGCTGGGACATGATGTCTGCCTGTCACACAGCTTATGTCATTGCAGAAGTGGATTTTCAAGAACAGTTTAAAATTTATTAAGGGAATTGCAAGTGGAATTTTGCATGGAAGGCAGAACAAAATATATCTTATAGTCATGATGATTCAAATACCCATACTATGTTGTATTAACATAACTCAGACTAGGCCTTTTTCTCACAGTTTTATGCTAAAACAGTTCACCGTGCCTTTTGACTATTATGGGCAGTAGTGCTGGTGAAATCTTTGCCGAGTTAGGTAGCTGCCACCTTATCACCAAAACATGTTTCTGTCCTGTGGTCATTTCCATTTCCTGCTTTATGTAACTGGCACTTCTGTGTTATTTAACCAGTATCTATGGGAGTCTAGAATGTTGGAGTAAATACAACATCTAGTTCACTACTCACAGCTTTGAATATGAAGAGACCTCTGCTAAAACAAGGTGAAGACAGGTGAAATGACTTGCTCCAGATCTTACTTCTGTTAGTTGGCAAACCCAGGATAGAATTGGTCTCCTGACTCATGTTCCTGGCAGCCTGTCCACTGTTCTTTGTACCTGATTGGCTCTTACAATAAAAATAACATCCTAATGTAACCATTTCCTTTATTAGCCCTGTTGTCCAGAGTTATTTAAAAAAAAAAATTGATTAAAATTAAACTTAATTTAGTCAGTTGTTTATAAATCTCTGCTTGTTCTTTCCCTTCTCTTCCCAAGCAATAAATGGTCAAAAGGTAGACCAGGAAAGGGAAAAATTTTGTTTAGTAGTGAAGGAAGGTGTTCAGTATTGAATATTGGCTTTTTTTTTTTTTTTACTTTATGCTATTCGAAAAACTCATCTACCTAATTTTTAGTTAAGGGGAAAATGTTATAAGCATGAAGATGTGGTTAACTTATGTGCCTAGCTATGCTCTAAGTATTCCCAGTTCCTAAATATTGCATAAGGGAATGGAATGTATCAAGTATTTGAGTCTGGGGAATATCACTTTATTTATTTATTTTTAGAAGTTTTATTGTGATTTGGGTGAAAGTTCACAGAGAAAATTCATTTTCCATACAGCAGTTCATACACATTGTGTTTCATGACATTGACTACAATTCCCCACCATGTAACACCTCTCTTTCTTCTTCCTCCCTGTAGTTACCTCTTCCTTGTATCCTTTCCTATGCATCCCTGCCCCCCAGCTATCTCCCTGTGCAAACACTGCCCTTCTGTTCTCCCACATTGTTTGCTCTAAGGATTATCTACTTGATGTAAATGTTCCCCCTGTATGCCTATCTATTGTTTGTCTGGAAACCAGGGAATGAGTTCAATTCCAGACCTGAAGAGGCCATAGTCTCAGGGGTCTCACCAGGCTCTATCAGACCAATAAACTCGGTCTTTTTGTTTTTATGACTTTGAGTTATGTTCCACATTGTTCTGCTCAATCCAGGATCTCCCGCACTGATCTGTTTCTGAGTTGTTGACAGTAGTAGCTGTACACCATCTACACCATCTAGTTTTTCTGATCTCACGGTCATATAGGCTGAGGATAAAGTGGTCTATTAGTCCCTTGGACTAATTGTTTCCACGTGTCTTTGATTTTCTTTGTTCTTCTTTGCTCTGGATGAGGAGAGACCCATTGTTGCATCTAGATGGCCGCTTGCAAGCTTTTAACACCCGTCACTACTCACCAAAGTAGGATGTAGAACAGTGTTTTTGTGTAGTATGTTATGCCAATTAAGCTTGATGTCCCCTGTGACCATGGTCCTGAGCCCACAGGTCTAACTACTCGCTCCTTCAGGGTGCTTGGCCATGGCCAAGAAATTATCATAACTTTGCCCCTTGTTAGTTCTGTAATATATATGGACATTCTTACAGCACATACAAATACATATGTAGAAATATTGTCTGCCAACCTTATACACGGTTATGGTGGGGAATATCACTTTAGAGTCAAGTATTACTCTTAGGGTAGTGCATTTTGATCATTAGTGTGGGAAGGCAGAGAGGATGGCAGAGAAATTAGATAAATTTGCTCCCAAGAACTCTCCACATTTTCTAATTCAAGCCTATAGCTGTAGCTTTGTGCTTAAAAACAAACAGACAAACCAGTTACTGTCTAGTCAGTTCTGACTCATGGTGATCCCCTGTGTGTTAGAGCAAAACTGTGCTCTGTAGGGTTTTCAGTGGCTCTGATCTTTCAGAAGCAGGCCTTCCAGAGTTCCTTGGAGGATATAAACCTTTGGTTTGTAGCTGAGCGCTTAACCATTTGCACCACCCAGGAACTCTGTTCCAGGTTTAAGGGCATCTTTGTCCTGATATGATCCCTAAGACAATATTTTACCTGTTTAAACTTAGTTCTGAGGTCATAGAATTGGAAGAAGTGTACCCCTCTGCTTCAGGAAGGGAATCTGATGTAAAGTTAGTTGTTCCATGACTCTACTTTTCTGGCTTTAATCTCACTGTTGTAAACACATAACAGAGGAGGGCATGTCCACCTTTACAGAGACTTGGTGAGAAACTGTTAGTTTCATCCTGGGATGAAATAGACCAATGATCTGGAACAAGAAACATCTGGAAATATTTGGGTTTTGGGGAAAATTAGAAATCTTAATTTGAACTAAAATTGTTTTAAGATTCTATAAAGAATCCTAAAAATATGGATCTGTCATTTCCCATTTAAAGAACTTGTTCTACTGTCAGAAAAGCAGAAATGTATTTTAAAAATTAGCAAGATATGTCTATCTCTTTTTTAGCATATACATGTAAGGGAATAATCTGTATGTGCTTTTTATATTTTTGATCCTGAAATTCTTCAGGTTATAGAGAGTTGGACAGTTTTTATGAATACTTCTACATTTCAGCTTTCTAAAGAAATGGGTTTGATTTGGGTACACATAGGTTGGGCAATCTACTTCCGCAGTGACACCGCCTCGGAAACCCAAGGAGGGGTTGTTATGAGTCGGGTCTGACTTGATGGCACATAACAACAACAATAGTGGTGAAATTTAGATACCCCACCTCCATTCATTACCTTGCAAAGGATTAAATATATCGGCCTGATGAATTTAGTTTGCTTTCAAATTTCTCCCAGGTGCTTAAATAGCATCTCTTTTATGAGCTTGATTTAATATGATAGAGGGTTACTATTTCATATATAAACTCAAAAAACCAAACTCACTGCTGTCAAGTCGATTCAACTCATAGTGACCCCTCCTTGGGTTTCTGAGGCGGTATCGTTACAGAAGTAGATTGCCCAATCTTCCTTCCAAGGAGTGGCTGGTGGGTTTGAACTGCCACTACCTGGGTAACAGTCAAATGCCTTAGGCACTATGCCACCAGAGCTCCCATATACATTCTTCTCCCCCGCCACACACTGTGCAACCCACTCAAGTGCCTGCAGCCTGTGGGCAAGGAGGCCAGGCAATGGTTCGGGCTACAGTTTGCTCCGGAATGGGACACTATGAAAGGCCCACAGGGATGAGCCTGCTGTAAATCCAAACCCATGCACTAGTATTTCATGTTGTTGTTAAGTGCCGTCAAGTCGTTTCCGACTCATAGCGACCCCATGCACAGCAGAAGGAAACACTGCCCAATCCCGCGCCAGCCCCACAATCCCTGCTATACTTGAGCCCATCATCGCAGCCACCGTAT
>NW_006921771.1:3983539-3984544 GCF_000298275.1 Orycteropus afer afer
TCTTCTGTTCAGCTCTTTTACCTTTTCATTTCTTCCATTAGTATTTCATATTTAAAAAAATTAGGTAGAAGTCACAGATAATGGCCCCATTCTTCTTTGTAAAGTACTGTAATTTTTTTAAGTCAGTGTGTAGGCTTAATTTTTATTCATATTGTGTTGCAGAAAAAAAAATGCATCTTTTTATTTTTAATATTATATTATGGAAAATTTTAAACATCCATAAAAGTCAAAAGTGTAATACAATAAAGTCCCATGTACCCATTACCCAGCTTCATTAATTCTCTACATATGCTAATTTTGTCTCTTTAAATATTGCTAAAGCTGCCTTAATAATTGTATGAACACAAATGTGCATCTAATTGATAAAAATCAAATCCTGATTTTAAGTTTTAAAGGAGCATTTAATTCATAAGGAAAGGAACTACAATATATCTACACAAATTTTCCCCCATAGGTGAAACAATGCATGAGCCATGGCTTCTTTTCTTTTTTTTTTTCAGTTGTGATTTTTGGGTGAAAGTTTACAAAGCAAATTGTTTTTCCATACAACAATTTGTACACATTATGTTTTGTGACATTAATTGCAATCCCCACAATGTAACAGCACTCTTCCCACTTCTTCCCTGTGATTACCATTTCCCTTTGTCCTTCTTTCCTATCCCTTCCTGCCTTCTGAGTTTTATCCCTGGGTAAAAGCCATATCTTGAGTTTTTAGGGAAAAGGCAAGATTTTTGCAAGCAGAGAGGAAACTTTAATGACTCAAAAATTTTAGAGGTTGCTTCTGCTTTCTGCCCTCCCTCCCCTTCCTTCCTCACTGTCTGAAGAGAGTTATCACAGGAAACATGCAGCCAAATTCCTTGGATAGTCTGAAAAATATTTTAAAGATCCTTCAGACAAGTCTTATTTAAGGGACTGGCATAAATTAAAAACAAAAAACAAAACTTTATCATTGATGTTTTACTCTTTTCAGTAAGAGTCCTGTAAGATTCTTTTTTTTTTTTTTTT
>NW_006921771.1:3985669-4057614 GCF_000298275.1 Orycteropus afer afer
GGTGTTGGAGTGTTCTATAAATTCTAGAGATAAGTCCCTTGTCAGATATGTTATTACCAAATATTTTTTCCCAATCTGTAGGTTCTCTTTTGAGAGTCCTGTAAGATTCTTAAGAATTCCTTAGATAAAACAATCTAGAGTTAGTTAAGGCTGGTGGTTCAATCCCACTAGCCACTCCCTCAGAAGGAAGGTTGGGAAGGAAGGTTGGGCAGTCTACTTCCATACTGATACCACCTCGGAAACCCCAAAGGGGGGTCGCTATGAGTACAGCCCAACTAGAAAGCACTTAACAACAAGAGTTAGTTAAAAGTAGCCTCTGATCACAAGCAATAAAGATCCTCATTTGATACAGGGTTATTGCTGTTAATTATTATTGTTTTTAGGATCCTTTGAATACCATCAGGAGTTCCTTTTTTACTAGCACTTGGACTGAAGTACAAGTAGGGATATCAGAAAGGAGTGGTAGTCTGGCATTAGTTAGGCTCTTTTATTGAGGTAGGAAGGAGCTGAAACTTCTTTTTACTTTTTGTCCCCACTTCTTCCATCTGCATCAAGTGTTCTCATTATCGCTCATCACTATCTATTCCCACCCTTCTGGGTTGTTTTTCCCTCCCTGTAGTATCAACTATATATATATCTTTTGTTCTTTCCTTAATGGTCTCTTACTTCTTCTTTTAGATGTCTTCAGAATATAATAAAGTTAAACAAAAAATCAAAAGAGAAAATCAAGAAAGGAATGTGTAATCAGTATCCTGAGACATCACATCAACATTACAGGTGCCAGTGACCCTTGCCTTTCTCCCCAGCCCTGCCATGATCACCCCAACACCAGGCAAACTGTGAGGAGCTGCAGTGTTGTCCGAGGGTGTCTGGATTCTGAAAAATCTCCGCTGTCTGTCACAAAAAGCCTTCATGTATTTTAGGCAAATGTGGGCATGCGGACAGTGTATGTCTGTCTCTGTGCTCTTTGTATCTGTGATTGTGTGTGCATGTCTACACACATTAGGATTTGTGTCTGCCTGTTCTAATTGGCTCAATCTTCAAGAATAAAGGAGGCCTCCTTATTCAGATATTTAAATACACTTTTTCCTATGAAACTGCTTCTTTTGGACTTTTTGAGAGATGAAGACATCCTCCTTAGAGATTACCAACCTACCTGTGAGAGTTGAGTCTATTGTAAATTATTTTGTTCAAACAGGCAGATCATTGAATGACAAAAAACTTGGTGTGAAAGAAGAGGAGTTGGAATCCATTTGCTGCTATGTTTATTCACAAAAAGAACAATATGGGTACTATGTCCACTAATAAACATAGTGGTAGTTTTGTTTTTTTTTCCCCTATCTGCATAAAAAACAAACAAACTCACTGCCATCAATTCAAATCCAACTCATAGTGACCCCTCCTTGGGTTTCCAAGGCAGTATCCGTTCCTCTGGTGGTGTAGTGCTAAGGCATTTGACTGCTAACCGGAAGGCTGGTGGTTCAAACCCACCAGCTTACTCCTCGGAAGGAAGGTTGGGCAATCTACTTTCGTAGTGATACCACCTCGGACACCCAAGGAGGGGTCACAATGAGTTGGTCCGGTTCAACAGCAGTGAATTTGGTCTTTGGGAGCTCTGATAGCGTAGTGCCTAAGGCACTTGACTGCTAACCAGAAGGCTGGTGGTTCAAACCCATCAGCCACTCCCCAGAAGGAAGATGGGGCAATCTACTTCCGTAGTGATATTGCCTCGGAAACCCAAGGAGGGGTCACTATGAATCGAGTCTGACTCATTGGCACTTAACAACAACAACATCTCTACAGAAGTAGATTGCTCAATCATCCTTCCAAGGAGTGGCTGGTGGGTTTGAACCACTAGCCATCTGGTTAGCAGTCAAATGCCTTGGGCACTATTCCACCAGAGCTCTGCATTAGGATGTAAAATCTTGAGTGTGGAGGAAAACTTTAAAGGAACAAAGTATAGGAAGCCAGGATGAGTTAGAGGGAGAAGAGGCAGTTCCATGGAGATGAGCATTGAGACAGTGGTAAAATACAGGTTTAAGGATGTTTGCAGAAGCTATATGTGGGAGGTGATACTTGAAGGAGAGAGAAGGATATTTGCAGTGAGGAGGTTGTTTGCAGATAGGCGTGGGGCTGTGTGTTCAGGTGAAGGTTATTTGCAGAGATGGAGGAGGATGGGGAGTATTTAGGGAGGAGAGGAAGTATTTGTGTAGTAAGAGGGTGTGCTTACAGAGAGGGGAGTTGAGAGGACCGAGTGCTTAACTAAGGATGGTGTTTGGTGAACTGAGGATGGGGAAAATAGACTGCTTTTAATTTTCTGAAATAAGAATATAGGCATACTTCATTTTATCGTGCTTCACTTTATTGCGCTTCACTTTATTGCGCTTCACAAATACTGTGTTTTTTACAAATTGAAGGTTTGTAGCAACCTTGTGTCAAGCAAGTCTCTTAGTGTCATTTTTCTGACAGCATGTGATCGCCTTATGTGTCTGTGTCACAATTTGGGAATTCTCACAATATTTTTAACTTTTTTATAATGCTGTTGCACACTTATTAGACTGCAATATAGTATAAACATAACTTTTATATGCACTGGGAAGCCAAAAAATTCATAGGACTCACTTTATTGAACTGAACCTGCAATATCTCCGAGGTATGCCAATATTGCTGACGAAGGAAGTGGTTGTTCCTGAAGCTTATAGTTAGCCCCTTCTTCATCTACTGAAGTGACTTAATGGAAAAACGAGGCCGGGGACAGGGGGAGGTTTGTGTCAATTGTTCTGAAGTGTAAGCTTGGAATTTGGGTTTGTAGATTTCTTGGTTTTTCCCTTTCAATTCTCTAAAAGCTTCCTCCATCTACTACCATTGGTCACCACAGAAATACCTCCCACAGAATTCATGGAAAGAGTGGCACTGCTTCTGAGGGACTGCTTGAGCAGTCTGAACTCAATTATGTACCATCCATACATCCTTTCCTCAACACATTGCCGTACTATAAACATCACTAGTATAAAAACAGTTTGTGGACCCCCAGTGATCTCGGAAAGCTTTGAACACCAGGCCTCCATCTTTTGACAAAAAATGCACCAGAATCTTCAATTCTTCTCTAAGGACCTTGGTAGACAAAGGAATAGATTCAAACTTTGTTATAAAGTAGAAATTTTGACACCACCCTATTGCTGTCTTTTGCCATTATTTTTCCTGAATTTGCTTCTCCAATCCATATCCCTCTCTCTCTCTCTCTCTCTTTTTTTTTTTCACAGTAATATGAAGTGAATTTCCACTTTTCTATCATTTGCTCTTATAGTCCCCGTTTGGTTTAAAAACAAAACAAAACATTTGCCATCAGGTTGATTCCAATTCACAGCGACCCCATGTGTGTCAGAGTGAATCTGTGCTCCACAGGATTTTTTTTTTTTTTTTTGATAACTTTTTATTGTGATTTGAGTGAAAGTTTACAGAGAAAATTTGTTTTCCATTCAACAATTCATCTATTCCCACAGGATTTTCGATGGCTAATTTTTTTTTTAGTAGATCAACAGACCTTTCTTCTCTTGGTGGACTAGAACTTCCAGCTTTTCAGTTAGCACACAAGTGTGTTAACAATTTGCTTTCATTAATTCCTGTTTTGGTGAGTGATCCTAAGCAGTGTATACATGGCAAAGTAAAATGATGGATGAGTAACATGCATAGTTGAAGATTCCTCCAGACTCACTTGGTACAAATTACCTGGCTGTTGCATTAAGATAGGCTGGAATTTAAGTCCCTTTTATCTGATACAACAAAATAAAGAAAACACTTTAACATTAAATATAATTCTTAACTTTGCTCGCTGGGTATATTTTTTATTATCTTAAACTCGAATCAACACAGCTCTGGCAGTCACATTTATGTAATGATTTCACTGCTGCTATTTTATAGTTTGAATGAGATCTCTTTTACTCAGTTGCTAATTGGTATAAATGGATCTGGAGAATTACATTTTAACACAGATGCCAGAACCATGACAAAGAAAAAGAATTTACCAAGACAATTTTAAAAAATGGTCTTTGAGATTAGTTTTTCCAGGTAGTTTTCTTCTCCAGAGAAAAAGTACTATGATTTTCTGTGGCATATTTTAGAGAAACCTGGCTTCTGGTAGTCTCTGATTGACAAGGAGATACTGTACATTTCAGGTGGTAAAATAACAAGAGCACTGCAGGGATTAAATTTATGGATTGCAAAGTAAACTTGGAACATTTCAACACACATTAACTTCTTTCCTGTTTAGACTTTGTGATGTTGTCTATTCTTTCAAGATGGGCACCAGATGCCTTACTCCTATCTCCCGGCCCATTCTGTGGGTATACCTGCCAAAAGGTGTAGCCATTAAAGCCCCCTGGGCTGTTTTGCTTCCGCAATAAAGTAATACAATGATCTTTTAATCTCACTGAGACCTTTTTTGTGTAGATAAAATGTACAGGAAACTCAAAATAAACACACCAGTGTAGATCAAGAAAACAGGCTATAAACCTTGGAGTCTTCTTCGCCTCCTTTCTTAACACATTAATACAGACCTTTCTTTCCCACCTCCCTCTTTCTTACTCAGCAACTTGGAAGCACCCTTTGCAGTGCTTCCTCCCAGTTCCCACCACACTGGATCTTCTACTTTCTTATAAACTCAAGGTTGGTCTCTGATGCATTCTGTTTCTGATGCTTCTATCACCTCTCACCTCCCTAATGCCTGCGGAATTAACCCAAACCCTTTTCCAACTTGAATCCTCCCTCAAACTATATTATTGGCAGTATATTTCCAAAAAATAAGCCATTGATAAGGCTGTGAAGCACAATTCTGCTCTGACATACATGGGGTCACCATGAGCTGGAATGGACTGGATGACAACTGGTTGTAGTTTTATTGGCTCAATTAAAGAGAGAATAAACCTATCAACTGCCATAAAGCTTATGCCGACTCAGCAATCCCCATTAGGTTTCAGAGGTTGTAAATCTTTACAGAAATAGATTGCCCCATCTTACTTCCATGGGATGGCTGGTGGGTTTGAACTGCTAACCTATTGGTTAGCAGTCAAATGCCTTAGGCACTGTACCACCAGAGCTCCTTAAAGAGGGAATAGAGTTTGATAATATTTTACTTGGGTTTATTAAATGGCATTTGCAACTACAATTGAGTTCAACTACACCCATTCTTCACTTATCCATTTGATTAGGCTCCAAAAAACAGGTCTTTATGTGAAAATTGACAATATGCAAAAAAGGATGACCAAATCAGATCATAAAATGAAGGATAACTACATCATTACATAACTGTCACATTATATCAATATGTAACTGCCAAATCTCATCATTATATAATAAATGCCAAGTCACTGAGAATCGTGTCCCAGCCACGTTGACACATAACCTTAACTGTCATGATCAGCATTAGTTTCACTTGCACCTCTGTGTTCGTTACTGCCAAACATAGGTAGTTGATGCACAAAATAGTCATCAGATTTTCAGTATTGTTGTAAATGTGAGATGTTGGATAATGAGATAGTTGATAAGTGAGGGCTGTTGTTGTTGTTATGTGCCATTTAGTGGGATCTGACTCATAGTGACCACTCCTTGGGTTTCTGAGGCGGTAACACTATGGAAGTAGATTGCCCATCCTACCTTCCGAGGAGTGGCTGGTGGGTTTGAACTGCCAGCCTTCTGGACTAGGTGTATATTAATAATGTTATATAGATTTTTCATCTAAAATGACAGCAATATTTTATAGTTTTGAGTCAAAAGTTAGACTTTGTCCGTTTTGACTTGAGGTATTCATTCAGTCCTTTAATTCTGTACCATTAGAGTAACTGTTTAAAATGCAGAATTTAGGTTCACTTCTTAGCTTTTGGCCTCTATTTAATATGTGCTCTGGCTTGTTTTCTGGATTGCTGTCTCTGTGTGTTGTGAGAATAACTTTTCCAACTAACTCAGTTCCGTTTCCCATTTTCTACATATTATCTTAAAACCTAAACCTTACCTGCTAACTGGCAGTAATTATTTTCTTGTGTATTCTAATATCTCACTTATGGATTTATTTTTGTATCCTCACTTAAAATATCTTAAATATTTGGAGGATTACTGTCCATTTTAAACCACCCTTTGGACCACTGGGGCAAGTGGTAGAGATGAAAAAAATTTAGATAACTATGAGGGAGAAATGCATGATAATTAAATACAGTTTATCCTAGGAGAGTTGCATCTCTAAAATTTCAAGGACAATAATGTAGAAAATAACTTGTTTTTTCTGACAAAAATTTTTGTTTTTTATTCTGTCAGAGATAGAACGTTTGCTGTATTTTCCAGTGCTCTGATGTAAGGTGGGCCTGGAATTTTGTTTATATCCTTTGTTGTTGTTGTTAGGTGCTATCAAGTTGCTACCAACTCATGTGACCCTATGCACAACAGAATGAAACACTGCCCTTTCCTGTGCCAGCCTCATGGTCCTTGCCATATCTGAACCCATTGTTGCAACCACTGTCAGTCCATCTCGATGAGGGCCTTCCCTTTTTCATCTGCCCTCCACTTTACCAAGCATGATATCCTTCTCCAAGGAATGGTCTTAGAATCACAAATTTTTAAATATAAGAGTGATTGATTCAATAATACTCATCAGATTTCCATTTCTTCTCTGGTACTTGTCTTTATTCCCATTTCTTTCTTCCATAATCTCCCTAGACTACCATCCTCACTGGATTTGCTCTTTACCTTTCTCTCACTCTATCATGGCATATATCAATATGTATAAAGAGCACATAATATCATTGAGTCGGATCTCACTCATAGCGACCCCTCCATGGGTTTCTGAGGCAGTATCACTACGGAAGTAGATTGCCCAACCTTCCTTTCAAGGAGTGCGTGTCTTCATTAGTTTACACTCCTGGATGAGGACAAGTGTAACAGAGCCCTTGCTTAAGATTGTCTTAAACCACTGAGATTCTGAAATTGTTTATTGCTTTGAAGATCTTCATTAAGAGGCTACCATAAACCAGGCTTTCAGTTTGGCACTGGGAGGTATATGGCAAAAGTCACTATTTCCTGCCTTTATATAGCTTAAAGTTCAAAGGAAAAGACACACATATGAATAAATGTCTCTCTCTCTCTCTCTCTTTCTCTCTCTCTCTATATATGTATATCCAGGAGTGTCAACTAATGAAGACACCACAAAGCAGAGTGTATGCTAGTCATCTTCAGCAGGGGAAAGGGAAGTGACAAATTGGGCTCTGCCTCTTGAAGCTTCAGATTGGTTCTGACGTGTCACTTTCTCTCATATTTCATTCATCAAAGTGCGTGGCATAGCCGGATTATCATCATAGGGGCAAGGAAAATCACGGGTGTGAGGGTGAGGAAGAGCAACATCACTATATGTCAAAACAGGAGAACTGGAATATTAGTGAGCAACACTAATACCTGTTAACTAAATGTCTGCTATTATGCAGTAAAGGAGCTCTGTTGGTGCAGTGGTTAAGGCATTTGGCTGCTAATCAAAAGGTCAGTAGTTCAAATCCACCACCAGCTGTTCCATGGAAGAAAGATGAGGCAGTCTGCTTCTGCAAAGATTTATAGCCTTGGAAATCTAATGGAGGTCACTATGAGTTGGAATCAACTCAATGGCAGTAAATTTGGTTTTTTCGTTTTATTATGCAGTAAGTGCTTGTTGTTGTTGTTGTGGTTATGTGCCGTCGAGTCGGCCCCGACTCATAGCGACCCCTCCTTGGGTTTCCGAGGCAATATCACTACGGAAGTAGGATTGCCCAACCTTCCTCCTGAGGAGTGGCTGGTAGGTAGTAAGTGCTTAATACCTATTTAATGAATGAAATGCCTAAAATTACCTAGTGAGCTTTTTATTTATTTTCCTACACAAAATGCCAAACCCCTACAAACAAGGATATGTCCCAGTAACTACATTTTTTAAAATGAGGATACTGATATTACTGCCTATGTTCAGGTTTGGAGACTTTTGTAATTACTTTTTTTGCTTTATTCATATTACCAAAAAAAAAAAAAAAAAACAATTTTCATTGAGTTGATTTCAACTCCTGGCTACCCCATAGGGCTTTCTTTGTTGTAATATTTATGGAAGCAGATCACTAGGCCTTTCTTCCACAGCACAGGACCAGATCCCAGCTGGATCCAGTTTTAATAGGGAGACTAATATATATATATATATATATATATATATATATATATATATACACTTAAAAAAATAAGTTGTAGTTTTAACTATCAGGGCAAGTCTTTGGATTGGAGGGTAGGGAACCCAAGGTAGAACTTGCTGGGGAGATTGCAGCTACACCTTTGGATGAGTACTCAACCAGTCACCAGAATTTAGGTTCTTAAGCAGCCAGACCATTTCTTGGCCACACTCAGTAGATAGCAAGCAGATCCTACTATGTTGCCTGAATTTCCATAGGAAGTCTATGAGGCTCAGCAAACAGGATGAAGATCCTCAGTCTATACCTGGGACAGAGTAGGACAGGCAGTGATTAAAATTAAAAACTTGAGTTCACTGTCTCTCTACTATAGAAGACAAAGGGAGTCAGAGGAGGGTGGAGATAAGATAGAAATAATAGACCTAACCCACCTTCCTTAAATTTGTGCCTCATTACAGAGACGATCATGTTTTGAGATTGATTACTGTCTTAGTTATCTAGTGCTGCTATAACAGAAAAACCACAAGTGGATGGCTTTAACAAATGGAAATGTATTCTCTCACAGTCAAGGGGGCTAGAAATCTGAATTCAGAGTGCCATAGGGCAGAGCTTTCTGTTTATAAGCAATTCTGTTTATATATAAACAAGACATGTAATAACTAGTATCTGAGGTGTCTGAGGGTTGGAGGACAGTCTTAGTAGTGCCTAAGTTGAATGACAATGTTTAAATTGTGCCTTCACATTGATGACAATTCTGTTATCAATTAAAATGATAAGCCTTCTCATTTAGAGTGATAATTTATAATTATAAGACATTTTCATAAACTACCTTCTTAGGTTAATGTTTAAAATGAGTCCTAAGATACATTCTTATGCACGCATAATTAAAATTTAAATAACAGAAGATAGACTCTTGATCTAAACATTGAAACTGAGTGGGTTTAGATGGGTGCAAAAGATGGAGAAATGGTTTCTATTAGAGGATAGGGATAAGGATGAGTGTAGTGAATTTGGGGGATCAGGGAATTTGAGGGGTTCAACAGTTTCCAGTTTTTAAATACTTCACCCTGAGCATGTGGTAGTAATTTGGGGAACTGCCTTTTCTCTGCTACTACCTGCCCCTTTTGATGGGTGCAAGAGATTGATTAAGCCTTCTTGTTGAGAAGGAAACTCCCACAGCCCATTTTTTTTTTTTAAATGTATTTTGTTGTTGTTCAGAATATACACAGAAAAACATATATCAATTCAACAGTTTCTTCATGTAGCATTTAGTGACATTGATTACATTCTTTGAATTGTGTAATCATTCTTACCCTCCTTTTCTGAATTACTGTTTCCCTATTGTTAAAGGGGCAAGAAGCCAGCACCTTCTGACCTCTAACTCTACAAGAGGAAGGCAGAATCACCATTAGCACCCCACAGCCTGTTATTATTAGGCCAGACATGCTGCCACCCTCCTGCCCTCTTACTAACTTTGACAACAACTGTTCCTTCTGTGGCATCCACAACCTCTCTGTTGGGTTTGATATTTTGCTGCAGTGGCCACATAGAGCTCACGAATTATGGAGTTTATTAGGGAAGAAACAGGCTACAATTCAAGTTCAGGAACGCACTCAGTCTGTCTCAGCCAGCCATCTCTTACCTGACAGTCTCTCTCAGTAGCACGTCTGTCTCTCAGCAGTACATGTCTCTTGTGTGTGTCTCTCTCTTAGCAGCAAATCTGTCTTATGTCTCTCTCTCAGCAATGTGTTCCTCTCAGCAGCGTGTCTTTCTCTGCTGACAGTCACAGAGACTCCTTCTGCATCTAGGAGGGCTCCCAGCAGAGTGGCCAAAACCAACCAATCCCAACATCAGAGTTCTACACACCTGAGAGAGAGCAAACTTTTAGAAGATTGCTTCATGCTGCTCCAACAGAAATACAACAGGTGGATAACTTTAACATTCAGCTACTCAGCTCCTCACGGCAAAGTGGGAGTTAGAAAAACTATGGTTAGAAAAGCCCTACCATGTAATTTACTATACCACAAGCCACCCTCTAGCTTTTCTAGCCATTATCCCTTTTATACTTCAAAAACTAACATCCTCTTTGGTTTTTCATCATTAGTTTGAGAATAACCCCACCCATGAAAGCATGTAAGCCAGGCACTTCATGCCTTTTTCTCTCCTCATCTTAGATAGCCAATTTCTAATTTGCTAATCCTGAGCTCTGGTAGCATAGTGCCTAAGGCACCTGACTGCTAACCAGAAGGCTGGTGGTTCAAACCCACCAGCCACTCCTTGGAAAGAAGATGGGGCATTCTATTTCCATAGTGATACTGCCTTGGAAACCCAAGGAGGGGTCGCCATGAGTCGGGTCCGACTTGATGGCACATAACAACAGCAACAACATCAAACCAGGGAGCTCTGGTGGAGTAGTGCCTAAGGTATTTGACTACTAACCAGAATGCTGGTGGTTCAAACCCAGCAGCCACTCCTCGGAAGGAAGATTGGGCAATCTACTTACATAGAGATACTGCCTCAGAAACCCAAGGAGGGGTTGCTATGAGTCAGCATCGATTTGAAGGCAGTGAGTTTAGTTTTTTTTTTTAGTTTATCAAACCAGTACTCTGAGAATACCTGCATGTTCCTTTCTCACCAAAGAATCTTTTGTTCTGATTGGAACTCTGGGCATCTGCATCCATAAATAAGCAAAGTCCATCCCAGTGCAAGGCATCAAATTGCAGCAGTTTAGCACCAGTTCAGTGTCAAACATCTTTCTCTTTGTTTGGTTGGGTTCTGGTCAGCTCAGTCCTCACCATCCCAACTAGGTCATGGGTTCCAGCTGCCCAGTTTGGGAGTTACATTCTTCCCCTCGCTTCAAACCAGCTAGTGCTTTCTCTTCTCATCCTCAGTCCTCAGGGTTTATTTCAATGCCCATAGGCTCACAATTACTTGCACTTCAGACCAGCCAGCCCTTCCTCTCATTCCTAGACTCCATAGTCTAGGTCAAAGAGTACCAAACTCAGCCCATTTCTTCATTGCTGTACTTCCCCCACTTCCACTCAAGTGGACCCAGGTGATCACAAGTGAGCAGCATACAAGCCTACTAGTCGCTGGCTTCCTTTCACTTTCAGTCCTGGAAGGGATTTCTCTCAGTGGGCCATAACTTTCCTGATTTGATGCACCCAAAGCCTAACTGCTTGCTTGAAATTCAAAAAGCCAAACAGTCATTTTATTTCTCTTGAGGTCCTTTCTTCAAATGCAAATCTTCTGTTCTCTTAGTAGTTCTAGGTAGTAAATGCAAATTTACTCACTCAGCAGGTTCTGGGTAGAGTTCAGGTTTTTTACCTAAACCTTCTATACTCTACACAGAAGGTCTGAAACAAAAGCCTGTGTTTCTTCTGGGCAAATTCTATTTCATCTTTTAACATATCCAATCAACTATTGGCTGAAGGCCGACTTACACAGCTTTCTGTTATCCATACCCTATAATCATTTCTAAAATACAAGTAGGTAAGATAACATTCAGTATCCATAGTATATTCAGATAAACACATAATCCAAAACGCATAATCCTTTTTAAGACATTCCAGTTTCATCTCCTCACTTTGATTATCTTCCCATTCTATGTATATGGCCTTGGGTCTTTGGCTGGCCATAACCAAAAGCCCTAGGTGCTGGATATGTTACCTCTTTTAATAGGTAACCCAGGCCCTTTCATTCTTTCTTTTACAAAATCCCATGCTTCTATGAGTCTGGAGCTACTGCAATGAATCCCACCGTTTCTGACACCAACTGCTGAAGGGGCAAATTCTATTTCCTCTTTTATACAAAACTCACAGATTATAGGGTTTATTAGGGAAGCAACAGGCTACAATTCAAGTTCAAGAACATGCTCAGTTCCCTCAGCCAGCCGTCTCTCTCAGCAGCTTGTCTTTCTCATGTCTCTCTCTCTTGGCAGTGCATCTTTTTCATGTTTCTCTCTTGGCAGCATGTATCTCTCAGTCAGCAGTCAGAGAAACTCCTTCTGCCTATAGGAGGGCTCCCTTTAAGCTTGGCAGAGTGGCCAAAACCAACCAATTCCAACATCAGAGTTCTACACACCTGAGAGAGAGCGAACTTCCCAGAAGATTGCTTTGTGCTGCTCCAGCAGAAATACACCAGGTGGATAACTTTAACAATCAGCTACTCAGTTGCTTACAGCAAAATGGGAGTTACAAAGACTATGACTAGGAAAGCCATACCATGTAATTTACTACACAACACCTATTAACATAAACTCGCTCTTCTTTAAAGTTCTTTTCTGATCTTTCGAGTTGCTGTTGTCAACTTGTTCCCATAGAGATAGTTCTTAAAAGAGCATAAGGCTCAAGGCAGACATTTTTCACTAGTTAAGTTAAACTTCATCTCACCTACTTTAGTCATGTTGTCAGAAGGACCATTCCCTGGATAAGGATATCATGCTTGATAAAGTGGTTAAGTGAAAAAGGGGAAGGCCCTCAACAAGATGGATTGACACAATGCCTGCAACAGTGGGCCAAAGTACAGCAAGGATTCTGAGGATGGCACAGGACTGGGCAGTGTTTCATTCTGTTGTACATAGGGCTGCTATGAGTTGGAGCCTACTCAATAGCACCTAACAACAATAACAACAAGCATTTGTACTGTTTGGCTTTAAGAAAACTTCAGGGGATATTTTTTTATTTAAAATTTAAAGATTATCTCAGAGCAATTGCATTAGGGGTTCATCTAACATTCATGATAACAGGAAGGATGGAATCCATGAGAATTTGAAAATCTGTATTTTCACTATTTTATTCAGGATTCTTCTATAGAATCTTTGATCAAAATGTTCAATAGTTGTAGCCAGGCACCATCTGGTTCTTCTGGTCTTATGGCAAAGGAGGCAGTTGTTCATGGAGGCAAGTAGCCACACATTTCATGTCTTCCTCCTATTCCTGACTCTGTCCTTTCCTGTTCCTCCATGTGAATAGAGACCGTGGGAGCCACAGCCTTTTTATAAAAAAACATTTCTAACTCTCATGTTATTGATCCATGTCTAATACAAAATTTTATTTCTCTGCCAGAATAAGAATTTTATTTCCTCAAGACTATTTCTGAGCAGGTAGTTAAGGATTCTAGCTGGGACCTCTAAAGGAAGGTCCATTGTATGATCCCCTTGGGTGTTTGCTAGGTACGCAGGCAGCAGGTTGCCTGCCAAGGACTAGAACATTAAAATGAAATTGTCTTTCTTACTGTACTAGCCTAATCCTGCACCTGTACCTCATTAGAAATTTTTTCCTTCAAATGTCACTGACATCCTCTTGATTTATTGTTCTTTTTGTACAAAATACATTCCAGACTAGTAGTTTTTATTCCTCTTCAACTTGCAATATGGTTTTACTAGGTTTATTAGTAAGACAGAGTTCTGTTTGTTAGTTATTTTTGGTGAGACTGCAGTTATTTGTCCAGATGTAGGCTGCTGAGTGTTTTTTTTTTTTTAATGTTTTAAATCTCTTTTGTTAAGTAAAAGTTTCTCATTTTTTATATTCCAGATTCCAACAAGATTATGGCAGAGCACAGCCAAATGCAAAAGCAGCTGGATTTACAAAATGGTAGCTTAGAGGAAGGTTTTGAAGCAAATTCCCTTGAGAGCGATTACCCCTACATGATGGAGAGCCTAAGCCAGAAGAAATACTCTTCTAGTCTGAGATTTAAAGCCAATGGAGACTACTCTGGCTCCTATTTAACCCTCTCACAACCTGTGCCTGCTAAGAGAAGTCCTTCTCCTTTGGGAACCAATGTTAGAAGTAGTCCCTCTTTGGTGAAAATCCAGGGAAGCAAACAGTTTTCTTGTGATGGCACTGACAAAAATATTTCCATGAAGCCTCCCACTTCTTTAGCCAGCACCTCACCCTCCCTTGGTGGCTATCCTGTTGGGAGAGCAGACTTTGATCATTATAGTGGCCGGGACAGTGAAAGGTCCTTGAGGCTCTCAGAGAAGCCTCCCTATTCCAAATATAGCTCAAGGAATAAATCCCACGACAATGTCTACTTTCTGGGAGGACTGGAAGGCCGAAAGGCGTCTGGCTCCCTCCTGGCCATGTGGAATGGAACTTCCCCGAGTGATCCTTGCTCCTCTCCCATCAGCAGATCAGGGGCGGCAAGCATGCCCTCAAGCCCAAAGCAAACCAGGAGAACAAACATTCAGGACAACCTGACACTTCAGCCCAAGTTAACCAGACCCAGGGAGCTAACAGCTGAAAACATCAATTCAAGAATGAAGAAGTATTCAGGCAGCAGCCTGAGTCACATGGGAGCCTATAGCCGATCGCTTCCTAGGTTGTACAAAGCCACAGAGAATCAGCTGATGCCTCTCAGTTTGCCTGCAAGGAACTCTCTGGGCAATTCTAAACACACAAAACAGGGGGAAAAGGATCTACCTCATAGCATAATAGACAATGACAATTACCTTAATTTTTCTTCTTTAAGCTCAGGGGCTTTACCCTATAAAACTTCTGCATCTGAGGGCAATCCTTATGTAAGCTCCACCCTCAGTGTCCCTGCCAGTCCCCGCATGGCTCGGAAGATGCTGCTAGCCTCCACATCCTCCTGTGCCTCTGATGACTTGGATCGGGCTCCATACTCAGGGACAAGCCCAAATCATTCATTTCCTCCTGGAGAGCTGGACAGAGTGTTTGCAGGCAGGAGGAACTACTCTTGTGGATCTGTAGAGTTTGATGATGCTGATTTGGACAGCCTCAGACAAGCCTCAGGAACCCCCCAGCCTGTTCTTCGGGAGCGAAAAAACAGCATTAGCTCCATTTCAGGACGTGACGACCTGATGGATTATCACCGGCGGCAGAGGGAGGAAAGACTCAGGGAGCAGGAGATGGAACGATTGGTAATTATCTTCATCTGATTTGACCTCACTTTCATGGAACAGTTCTCTCAGGGTAGACTTCAAGGATGTATGAGGGAATGTGTGCACCAACATTGCTGTCCCTAGGCTGTTTGCAGATTTTCTGCTGCTATCCTTCCTCTTCGCAGATCATTATTATTAGTCATCTGTAGATGTTTTGATAAGGAGCCCTGCTGGCACAGTGGTTAAGCACAAGGCTGCCAACTGAAAGCTCATTGGTTTGAACCCAGCAGCCGCTTCACAGGAGAAAGATGCAGCAGTCTGCTTCCATAATGATTTACAGCCTTGGAAACCCTATGGGGCAGTTCTACTCTCTCTTGTAGGGTCACTGTGAGCTGGAATCAACTTGACAGCAATGGGTTTGGGTTGATGGGTATTTTGATATGTGACTAATATATTTAGTTGCACCATAGCTAAATAACTTAGAATTCTTATAAATTCTTGAAAAACTTAACATAGGTAGTTATGAATTTTATTGATTTCTTTCAAGTCTTACAAACTTTTCTTTTAAGGCTGAAAGGAAACACTGATTTGTATTACTTATATTATCAGATATATATATATATATATATATATATATATATATATGGCTATGATAGAAGTAGACCATGAAATCATGACTCATTAAGAATTAGGCAGTGCATTTTTCAGTAGGACAAGTTGTCTAAGAAGTTGAAGGATGGCCTCAATAGTTCTCAACCTTTTCTCTATCCTGTTCATGGGCATGGACTTGTGCGCACACACACTCACATACAGTATACTCCCTTCAGCCATATCTCTTACTACATAAAGTGACTCCTAACTATACATACAAACAAAAGTTATTGGGTTGTCTTTTTTGGCTTAAAATATTTTTGCTTACTGTGGCAAATACTGAATATAATAAGAAAGGAAAAAAAAAAAAACATCCCTTGAAAGTCTGGTGAATGAGAATACACCACTCCATTTTTTCTTTTCTTTTTCTTGTAAGCATAATTTTTGTTTGATTATTTATTTGTATATTTATTTTTTTACTTTTTATCATGATTTGGGTGAAATTTACAAGGTAGATTTGTTTTACATTCAACAGTTCATATACACATTTTGTTTGTGATATTGGTTACGTTCCCTATAGTGTAACATCTCATCTCCCACTTCCTCCCCATGGTTACCCTTTCCCTATGTCCTTCCTGCCTCCCTACCTTTTTCCCTGTGGAAATGCTGCTCTTCTGATCTCCCATGGTTGAGTGTTCTAAGGAGTGCATCTCCTGGTGTACATGCTCAACTTGTAGGCCTTGTAGTTCTCTTGTTTGGCTGAGAATTAAGGTATGGAAGTGAGTTTGGTTCTAGGCCCAAAGGGTGATTCAGGGCCGCAGTCTTGGGATTTCACCAATCTCTATCAAATCATTAAGCCTGGTCTTTTTTATGATTTTGAATTTTGTTCCACATTTTTCTACCACTCAAACCAGGATGTCCAATCTTGATACATATCCAAGTGGTTAGCGTTAGTAGCTGGGCACCATCTAGCTTTGGTCTTAGGTTCATATAAGTCAAGATTCTTATGGTCCATAAGTCCTTTGGACTGTTTCTATGCACTTTTGATTTTCTTTACTCTGCTTTGCTCTGAATGAGGAGAGACCAGTAGTTGCCACTTAGATGGCTGCTTTTGTATGTTTATTTTTAGAATAAACACATATCAGAGATTTATTCGACACATTAATGAGGGAAATAGCAGGATGATAAGGCTAGTTCAAAAAAGGAAGAGGAAACAGAAGTATTTTAGTTACTAAAAGAAAGTTGAAATAAGATTTCTGAATCACATACAAAACTAGTTTATCACCTATCCAAAAAATTCATTGCCATTGAGTTGATTCTGACTCATAGGGACCCTTAGAACAGACTAGAACTTCCCCGTAGGGTTTTCAAGGCTGTAAATCTTTACAGAAACAGACTGCCTCATCTTTCTCCTGTAGAGCGGCTGGTGGGTTCGAACCACCAACCTTTTGGTTAGCAGCCAAATACCTTAACCAGTGTGCCACCAGAGCTCCTTTAATGACATATAGTAGGACAATACCATCATAACCTTTGGATTATAATGGATGGAAACCATTTACATTTATACAGGACAAAATTTGCTTGAAATTTTGGGACAATAATCATTTGCATCACTCTCAGTTTTCTATAAGTTATACTTACAAAATTTTCAAATATCCTAATCAATAGTAGTGAGTGAAAGCAAATGTATATACCCTTAGAGAATTTGATAATCCTTGTGTGGGTCTGTTAGACAATGCTCTCATTTGACAATCCCCCTTGTTATTAAAATAATTTCCAAAGATTATTCACAGAAATAAAAAGGTGGGTGTTTGTGTTTGGTCATAATTCATTGACTTACGTTCAGAAGCAGTTTCGATTAGTATATAAAAACCTTCTTGTAAATGGATAGCAAATCCAGAGCCATGTTATGCTGAACAAATATTATTAATAAAGCCAGAAAATTAACTGCTGATAATTTCTTATGGATAATCTAGGACCAATGACTTCCAGCACACCAATGTTTTAAATCATCTGACTTCTTCTCTTCTGAAAAAGGAACCTGAGCTCCAGAAACAGGAGCTCTGGTAATGTAGTACCTAAGGCACTTGACTGCTAATCAGAAGGCTGGTGGTTCAAACCCACCAGCCACTCCTCAGAAGGAAGGTTGGGTGATCTACTTCCGTAGTGATACTACCTCAGAAACCCAAGGAGGGGTCACTGCGAGTCAAGTGTGACTCGACAGCACATAACAACAACAACAAGAAGCTCAAGAAATTTATCTCTACTAGCTTTCATCTTCATTAACCTTTAAGTGTTGGTGAATTTCTCCTTTCTCTAGACCCACAAAATCTGCTGAGGTTCCTGGCAATCCAGTAAGTGACCTTCCTTACTGCTTGTAAGATCAGGGCCCTATAAGCCAGACAAGTCTTTGTTCAGTTTCTTGGGAAAGCTTTGTGGGTACTACTCCATATGTAGTGTTATAGCCCTTTTTGCTTCATAATGGGCTTGTCATGTCTGATGAGAGGAGGCTTATTTTTAAATATGACATTCCAAGTATGGCATTGGTTACATGGCAGTAAAGGGAGGATCGATTCTTTTTGAGCCTATGCTAATGACTATACTGCCATTAAAAAGGAAAGGCACTCAGAAAACCTATTTGTTCCTGAATTCAGAGGGATCAATGAGAACAAGCTACCTTTAAAAAATACATTTCATTTAATTTGTGAAATCATAGTCAATTGAAAGTTTTCCTCATTAGAAAATTGTACATAAAAAATAGTACTCACGATATTCCAAAACACATATCCAGATTTGAAAGAGAGATTTCCATTATTAGTTCAGTCAGTTGTGTGTAATTCATTCTTACTCCTCATTAGCTTGACTTCATGAGATCATCTATTTCTGCGCTAAAATGAGTTCTGAAAACCCGATGTAGTTACCTGGGACTGTCTCATAGTGGTCTACACAATGTTACCTCAGAAACTTGACCCTATAAGTCTATTCTTTGAAGTATCAAGAGTTAAGAGTACCTGGTAAAGTCCTGTCCATGAGGCTCAGGGACTTTCTTTTTAAAGTTACATTCTAGTCTGTAACTTGCAGCAGCATCTTCCGGCAAACATGAGGGAAGAAGGCAGAGACCACTTGGTCATAAGAATAAATGACTATGGTTCATTTATTACAACAACAATCAGTGTCAGAATAACGGAGAATTTAAATTCTCTAATTGGGAGCTCTAGTAGCATAGTGTCTAAGGCACTTGACTGCTAACCAGAAGGCTGGCGGTTCAAACCCACCAGCCACTCCCTGGAAGGAAGATGGGGCAATCTACCTCCGTAGTAATACTGCCTCGGAAAGCCAAGGAGGGGTCGCTATGGGTTGTGTCTGACTCAACAGCACATAACAGCAACAACAATCAGGGTATCACACTATAGTCTTATTTAATCAGTGTTTCCCCTGAGAGTAAAACATATTATGGATAGTGGAGGTATCGATAAATATCCAAGGCCTTTCTGTAAAGTATACAATCTCTGAAATTTATTCATATTAATAATATCGTACTTGTACAAAATTATTATAGGGAAGGCTGAGCTTCTCATTTGATTTAACAGAGCTTCCTATGAAGTTCCTAAGATAGTGTTGAACTATTTTAAATTAAGGGGCACACCAAAGTAATCTTATTATTTTTACCATCTGTCTTTTTGTGAGTTTAAAAGACAAATTTTGCCCAGGGGTTGTCTGGGAAAACCTGGAAATAGTTTAGGTATAAAAGAGACCTTGATTTTTCTTTCCCCTGAATTTAAGAACTCATCTTCAAAAGGCAAAATTGAATATTAATCAGAGGAGATTAGATCGCTTGAATAGTGTAGGATAATGGATGCCTGAGAAAAATGAATGCTGGTGTTGTGGCTACTCAATTAAAGTGGCAATAGGATATTTTATAATAAATAAGAACCTTAAATTGTTCATAAATGAGGAACTTTCTTTTGTTGTTTTATTCAAGGATATATCCCAGTTAGCATAAAACACAAGAAGGTACTTTTGTAGATATTGAATCTCTGTTCTCTGGGAAGAGTCCATAGAAGACTACCTTTTATGACCAATTATGAACATAGACTGATGTCTCCAAGATTAGTTTGACATTTCAATAAAGATAACTGCATTCTAGTTATACATTAATGGGGTATTTGTCACACATTCTATGTTTTTTTTTTTAATTTTTTTTGCCAAAATTTTAACATTTATTACTTCTTTATAGGGTATGTTGTTGTTGTTGTTATGTGCCGTTGAGTCGGACCCGACTCCTAGCGACCTTTCCTTGGGTTGCTGAGGCAGTATCACTATGGAAGTAGATTGCCCAACCTTCCTTCTGAGGAGTGGCTGATGGGTTTGAACCACCAGCCTTCTGGTTAGCAGTCAAGTGCCTTAGGCACTATGCTATAGCCTAACTAAACTAAACCCATTGCCATTGTGTTGATTGCAACTCATGGTGACCTTATAGGACAAAGTAGAATTGCCCCATTGGGTTTCCAAGGCTGTAAATCTTGGACAGCCACATCTGTCTCCCACAGAGTTGTTGGGGATATGAAGTGCTGACCCTTCTGTTACCAGGCAAGCACTTTAACCACTGTCCCACCGGGGCTTCTTGCAGTTATTATATAGCAAGGCAAATAAAGTTCCTTTCTAAAAATGATCTATGCTTACAGTCCTTGAGAGGGTCCATGTGAATGTTGTATGTGCACTTTAGTTCACAGACCTGTGGCATCCACTGGTAGTCAGTAGTCACTTTAATGTCCCAGTTCCGAGATGTTCATGGATAAGGAATTTCTGGAGGGCTGGAATGCTGACCATTTTACAAATTAGAAATTCTAGAATCTAGAGAAATCTTTATAAAGTAGACAGGATATTCTTTGATTCATCTCATACCTGTATCTGCATGCCTCCCAGTAATCCAGAGGTAGTGATAGTCATCTAGTGTATTTTATGCTCCAGGGCAGTTAAAGTCAATGTAAAAAAAAAAAAAAAAAAGGTGGTGGTGGGTAACTTAAAGCAAATCCTATTGTTAAGAGTATTCATTGAGTTACCTTGCCAGAAGTGTCTGTGCACTATTGTGGAAGGAGCCCTGGTGACACAGTGTTTAACCTCTTGGCTGCTAATCAAAAGGTCAATAGTTTGAACCCACCAGCCACACACAACATGGAAGAAAAATGTGACAGTCTGCTTCCATAAAGCTTACAGTCTTGGAAGCCATATGGGGTAGTTCTACTCACTATGAATCATAATTGACTCCACAGCATTGGTTTGGTGATCAGTTCCTCTGCCTTCTCACACTCCCATGCATTGCTTAGATGGTTTATAAGGTCTAGTTTAGAAGTATAATGCAAGCCACAAATATGAGCCATGACTTCTAACCAGAAGGCTGGCTGTTCAAACCCACCAGCCACTCCTCGGAAGGAAGGTTGGGCAATCTATTTCCACAGTGATACCCCCTCGGAAACCTAAGGAGAGGTCACTATGAGTCAGGTCCCACTCGATAGCACATAACAACACAACAAAGACAACAATATATTATCACAGCACAGGATCCAATAGATGATGCTGTCTACTGCTTAAATAGGTCATCTATTCTCTAAATAACAGTCTTTCTTAGTTTTTTAATAAAATAAGAAAAAAATCTTCAACCAGAGAGTACTATAAAGAAAGCTATCTATAGCTAGAGTACTTTCACTCTTTAGAGTATAAAGCAAAGACTTTCTCTCTGTGTTTGTTAAAACAGAAAATTGCTATAGATAATCAATAAATATTGAAATAAATATTTAAATCATTAGCAAACTAGGATTGCCAACTGTCTCCAGTTAAATGAGAATAAAACCATTATCACAGTTTTCTTCTTCTTCAAGTAAAGAAATAGATGGGCAGAAAAATTATAAGACAATTGGCATTTAGAAATGATCTAATGATTCCACATGGGGAAAACACAGAGCAGGGTCCTAATGTAATCCTATATTGCAACAGTCTAGGACAGTTGCTGTAAAAAGCAGTTTCCTCTGTACTTTAGAACAAACCCAAGGTTCCTATTACAGTGGCAGTACAAGCTATTGCCTCTTGATGGTGCCATGTATTTAAAAATCCCTTTTTAGAATTTGAGGGGTGTGTGTTGAGTCAGCATAGTTTACCGATTCTCCAGCTAAAACTAAGAAAGTACCTTACACAAAACAAAGGCCCTGTACATCAGTTATGAAAGATGTTTCACTCTTTCTTAAAATGATAAGTCAATATATGAACGTTTGTAATTAAGTAGTAAATAAAGCTTATAAATGAAACTCATAGAAAAATGTACAATGTAGATGGAATATATCAATACTAACAAGTATATTGGAGTGGGATGATGAATAACAATTATTGATATTTTATAGTAAAAATGGAACCTGTTTTTGTTGTCAAAATACTTAGTATATCTAAAAGTAGTCGAACTGCTCTGTTTTTTCATTACTCATCAAATAATAGGTTTAGTGACTGTGCTGCCTTGTTCTTATGAAAATTTTTCTTCTCCATTTCTAGAGAAGTCGATGAGAATATTTTAAAATTTGAAAATAGTTTTTATAAAAAAAATTAAAAACAAGTATTACAGCAGAAACACTCATATTTTTTATGGGAGAGTTAAATTCAGACATCTCAGTTATGCAGATTAAAAATTATTAGAAGGCATTTTTTTAAATAATTATTTTATAAATAACTTACTTTGTTGTCGTTGAAGACGTACACAGCAGAACATATACCAGTTCAGTTTCTACATGTACAGTGCAGTGACATGCTTACGTTCCTCAGGTTGTGCAACCGTTCTCACCCACGTTTCCTGAATTGTCTTTACTCCATTAACATCAACTCACTGCGTCCTAAGTTTCCTGTCTAACCTTTTGAGTTTCTGTTGTCAATTGGATCCCATATGGATGGTTCTTTAAAAGAGCACCATGCTCAAGGCACACATTCTTTACTCATGAAGCTAAACTGTAGTTTGGTTTAAAGAAGACATCAGGAATATTTTTGGATTAAAGTTTAAAGATTATATCAGAGCAATAGTTCTGGGGATTTATCCAGCCTTAATGGCTCCAGAAAGTCTGGAGAGAAGGCACTTCTTTTGTTAAACTTTTTATTTTTAGGTAAATGCTCTTACCAGAAATAATACAGAGAGATCCCACGCAACTCAGGTTGCTCCAGTGTTAACTTCTTGAAAAACTATAGTACAATATCACAATCAGGATACAGTTATGGTGGAGTTAACTGATACAATTAAGATACAGATATTAGGTGGATCTTTCATGTTGCCTTTTTATAGCCACCTCACTTCTCTCTTATCCCCACCCCTTTGTTAACCCCCCGGGAAACACTAATCTGTTTACTATTTCTATAATTTTGTCATTTAAAGAAATGTTATATATGTGAATGAACTTGGAGGACATTATGCTGAATGAAATAAGTCAATCATAGAAGGACAAATATTGTGTTAGTCTACTATTGTAAAAAGTCAGGGAAAGGTTTATATATGGAAGGAAACTTTCTTTGTTGGTTACCAGGGATGGAATGGAAGGGGAGGGAAAATTCCTAGATAGATTGGGGAGAAAAAAAAAATAGAAACCAAAGATTATTAGTGGTTACTAAGAGTAGGAGGGAGGGGGAAGGGGAAGCTTTTGTTTTCCAGCATTGAGTTTATGCTAATAGTGGTGGAATGTTTTGGAAAAGGATAGCAATAATGGTGGCACAACATGAAAAATGTCATCAATGTCAAAAAGAGGAAAGAAATATTGTATAAATGGAATCATACAGTATGTAACATTTGGGGATTAACATTTTTCACCTAGCATGACTCCCTGAAGAGTCTTCCAGGATGTTACATGTATTAGTAATTCATTACTTTTTGTTGCTCTGTAGCATTTCATGGTTTGGAAGTACCATAGTTTATTTAACCATTCACCTGTTGAATGATATGTGGGTCTTTTCCAGTTTTTGGGTATTATAAATAAAGCTAATATGAACATTCATGTACAGATTTTTCTATTAACATAAGGTTTTGTTTCTCTGGGATAAAAGTCTAGGAACGTAACTGCTGAGTTGTATGGTAGTTACATTTTAGCTTTTTAAGATATTGGCAAACTCTTTTCCACCAAATGAATGATTGATCTAGTTTCTCTACACACCCTACAGCATTTGTTGTTGTCATTGGTTTTTTCATTTTAGCCATTCTCATAGGTATATAGTGATACATCATTATGATTTTAATTCGAATTCAGATATTCCCCATGAAGAATATTGTTGAATATTTTTTCACGTGCTTACTTGCCATCTGTATATCCTTTTTGATGAAATTTGTGTTTGGTTCTTTTGCTTATTTTCTAATAGGATTTTTTTTTAATTGTTGAGTTTGAATATTCTAGATACAGGTATTTGTCAAGTATGTATTTTTTTCCCAGTCTATAGTTTGTTTCTTTCATCCTCTTGACAAGTCTTTTGCAATGCAAAATTTTTAATTTGAGTGAAGTCCACTTTATGATTTTTTCCTTTCATAGATCATGCTTTTAGGGTCCAGACAAGACTTTTTTGGTCCTGCTTTATATTCCAAAGATTTTCTCCCCTGAAAGTTTTACAAGTTTATGTTTTACATTTAAATCTGTGATTTGAGTTAAATTTTGTATAAGATATGAGACTTAGGCTGAGGTTCTTTTGTTGTTCTGCCAACGTTCAGTTGCTCCAGCACCACTTTTTAAAAAGCCTATCTTTCCTCAGTTGAATTACTTTAGCAATTTTGTTTGAAATCAGTTGGATGTATTTGTGTGGATCTATTTCTGGATTAGGGTGGCAATGGTAGTTCAGTGATAGAATTCCTTCATGGTGACCCAGGTTTGGTTTCCAGCCAATGCACCTCATCGACAGCTTCTACACATCTGTCAGTGAAGGCTTGCATCTTGCAGTGATGCTGACTAGGTTTCAGTGGAGCTTCTGGGCTAAGACAGACTAGGAAGAAAGGTTTGGTGATCTACTTCTGAAAATCAGCTTATGAAAACTCAGTGGGTCACAGCAGTCAAATCCACAACCAGTCATGGGTCTGCCATAGGACCAGGCAGCATTTTGTTCCATTGTACATGAATAACGCCCCCCCCCCCAAAAAAAAAAAAAAAAAACAAACTCACTGCTGTCAAGTTGGTTCGACTCATAGTGACCCCTCCTTGGTTTTCCGAGGCGGTAATTTCTATGGAGGTAGATTGCCCATTCTTCCTTCCCAGGAGTGGTTGGTGGATTTGAACTGCCAGCCTTCTGGTTAGCAGTCAAGTGCCTTAGGCACTACGCCACCAGAGCTCCTTGCTATGAATGTTGTTGTTGTTGTTGTTATGTGCCGTCGAGTCAGCCCTGACTCATAGCGACCCCTCCTTGGGTTTCCGAGGCAGTATCACTATGGAAGTAGGATTGCCCGACCTTCCTTCCGAGGAGTGGCTGATGGGTTTGAACTGCCAGCCATCTGGTGAGCAGTCAAGTGCCTTAGACTCTATGCTATGAATAGGAAGTTGAATTAATAGCAGCAAACAACAACTACATTTTTTGATTATCTTCTCTGTTCCCTGCGCCTGTAATGTATCCTTCCATAAATACCACACTTTCTTGATTAATGCTTCTATATAATAAATCTTGAAATCAAATGGATTGATTCTTCCTACTTTATTCTTTTCATTTTTCCAAAATTATTTTAGCTATGCTAGAATAAACTTTATAAGTTTTAGAATAACCTTGTCCCTGTCTTCAAAAAATCTCACTGAAGTTTTGATAGGAATTGTGTTAAATTTGTGTATCAGTTTGGAGAGAACTAATGTCTTTACTGTATTGACTCTTCTAATCTGTGAACATAGATAGCATCTCTCTCCTTTTCCTTTTTAGGTCTTTGATTTCTTTCATTGCATTGTGCCAGTTTCAGCATAGAAGTCCTGTACATCTTTTGTTAGACCTACAATACGTATTTCATTTTTTGAGTGATGATTGTATTTTTAAATTCAGTATCCATGTGCTCATTGGTAATTTATAGAAATACAATTGATATTTGTATGTTTATCTTGTATCCTGCCCCCACTCAGTTACCTCCTAACCAAAAATCCAAACTCATTGCCATTGAGTCGATTTCAACTCATAGCGACCCCTCCTTGGGTTTCTGAAGTGGTATCTTTATGGAAGTAATTTTCTCAGTCTTTCTTCTGAGGAGTGGGTAGTGGGTTTGAACCACCAGCCTTCTGGTTAGCAGTCAAATGCCTTAGGCACTACGCCAGCAGACTTTAAGACATGTTTAATGTAAATGAAAATAAAAATAAACATTACTTTAGCATGTATGTGTATGTGTGTGTGTGTATACATATATTTTGTTCTTGTATACTATCGAGTCTATGCTGACTCATAGCAGCCCCATGTGACAGGGTAGAAATAGCCCATAGGGTTTCCTAGGCTCTGGTGGCATAGTGCCTAAGGCATTTGACTGCTAACCAGAAGGCTGGCAGTTCAAACCCACCAGCCCTCCTCGGAAGGAAGGTTGGTCAATCTACTTATGTAGTGTTAACTGCCTTGGAAACTCAGGGAGGAGTCACTAAGAGTTGGATCCGACTCCACAGCAATGGTTGCATTTTGCATTAATCTTTACCAGAAAGAGCTCTGGTGGTGCAGTGCCTAAGGCATTTGACTGCTAATCAGAATGGTGGCGGTTCAAACCCACCAGCCATTCCACAGAAGAAAGATGGGGCATTGTACTTTGGTGAAAATTTATCGCCTTGGAAGCCCCAAGGGGATCACTATGAGTTGGAATTGATTCAATGGCAGGGAGAGTTTGGTTTGGTTTTGGTTTAATCTTTACAAGAGCACAAAGCCAGATTTTTTTCTCTCATAGCGGCTGGTTGGTTCAAACTGTAGACTTTTTGATTAGCAGTGGCTCATTTAACCATTGCTCCTCCAGGAGCTCTGGTAGCATAGTGCCTAAGGCACTTGACTGCTAACCAGAAGGCTGGCAATTCAAAACCACCAAGCCACTCCTCGGAAGGAAGGTTGGGAAATCTACTTCAGTAGCGATACTGCCTCGGAAACCCAAGGAGGGGTCGCTATGAGTCGACGTCTCGACGGCACATAACAACAACAACCTCCAGGGCTCATTATATACATACTGTGTATATGTCTATAGATACATATGAAGATCTGGTGGCACAGTTCTTAAAGCATTTGACTGCTAACCAAAAGGTTGACAAGTCGAACCCACAGGCAACTTTCTCGTGGGAGAAAGATGAGTCAGTCGGCTTCTGTGAAGATTTACAACCTTAGAAACTGTATGGGGCAGTTCTACTCTGTCCTGCAGGGTTTCTGTGAGTCAGAATTGGCTTGATGGCGTGGGTAATGCATACACACACACACACACACATACACACACACACACATATGGGTCGGACTTGATGGCACATAGCAACAACAACAAATATATATATTTGTATATATATATATACACACACATCATATATATGTTATCTATGGGAAGTCTGGTGGCATAGTGCCTAAGGCATTTGACTGCTAACCAGAAGGCTGATAGTTCAAACCCACCAGCCACTCCTTGGAAGGAAGATTGGGCAATCTACTGCCATAGAGATACCACCTCAGAAACTCAAGGAGGGGTCTCTAGGAGTCACAATCGACTCGATGGCAGTGACTTTGATTTTGGTATATTATCTATATAACTATATAGTAATAACTAAATATACTAAATGTATTAATAATTAAATATATTGTTATAGAATTGTTCTGTTTTCTGCATTCATATATATATGTTGTTATATGCCGTCAAATCAGCCCTGGCTCATAGCGACCCGTCCTTGGGTTTCTGAGTCAGTATCACTACGGAAGTAGATTCCAACCTTCCTTCTGAGGAGTGGCTGATGGGTTTGATCCTCCAGCTTTCTGGTTAGCAGTCAAGTGCCTTAGGCACTATGCCACCAGAGTTATTTTAACCTTATCTTATAAATCAATTAATCACACTCCAGGTCATTTTTTTTTAATCATTATTACTCACCTGTGTATCAACATCTTCTTCAAACTCAGTTTCCTCTATGACTATTTCTACCTGTTCCTATTTTAGAAGGCATATATATACTTTAAAACCGTTTTAAAGTTTGAGGAAGATGTTGATATACAGGTGAGTAATAATGATTAAAGTAAAATGACCTGGAGTGTGATTAATTGATTTATCAGATAAGATTAACATAACTTCTTTTCTTTTTGTCTGAGTATGAGCAAAGGCAGGATATGATCAGTTCCTCAAGTATGTGAATGATGTGTATACTCAGAAGGATAGGGCCATGACCTCTGAAGTTTAAGGTAGAGCCAGGGGGACCGTGAAGCAGAAACCTTTCCAGGGTGAAGTGAGTGCACTGGATAGTAGAATGGAGTTTTGGGAGGATTGTTCTTTTTAGAAGGGACTCCACTGGACTTAGTGCTTTTACAGAATATACATTGTCTATACTCGACGGCACATAACAACAGCAGCAACAACAACATATTGGTAAGTATACAAGGGACCAAGTGACAATGAGAGATTGAAAAGATTCCTTCCTCCCTGGATGCCTATGGTGACTGGGTAGAGCTCTGTTGCCAGGGATTTAGGCACGTGATCCATCACCAGAACAGAGAATTCTGGGCAGTGAGGGAATTCTCTCTCCTTCCACATTAGCAAAGGAACTCCATAGATCTGTGGATCTTTTTAGAGAGGCATTTGGCTTCATAATGTATTTTTCTCATATTTTCTTTTTCCTGAAAAGCTTAGACTCAGTTTTTAAGTTTACTTGTTAACCAATATTAGAAGTGAATTCCAAAGACCCACAGGCCCACAAGATCATTTCACTTCAAGCTTTTGTTAGAAAACATCTCTTGTGGTTAACAAAATAGTGTGCACCTACTATGTGACTGCATAGTATATTAGCTTTATGTTGTTATAGTTGTTAGGTACTGTGAGTCAGCTCTGACTCATAGCCACCCTATGTACAGCAGAACGAAACACTTCCAGGTCCTTTGCCAGCCTCACACTCCTTGCTATACCTGAGCCCATCATAGCAGCCACTATGTCAGTCCAACTTGTTGAGGGCCTTCCCCTTTTTCGCTGACCCTCCACTTTACCAAGCATGATATCCTTCTCTAGGGAATGGTCCCTTCTGACACTATGACCAAAGTAGGTGAGACAAAGTCTAGCCATTCTAGGGAGCATGCCGCCTGTACTTCTCCCAGGACAGATTTGTTCTTTTCTGGCAGTCCATGGTACTTTCAGTATTCTTCATCAACACCACAATTCAAAAGCATCAATTCTTCTTCAGTCTTCCTTATTCATTGTCCAGCTTTCACATCTGAACTAGGCTACTGAAAATACCATGGCTTGGGTTAGGTGCACCTTTGTCTTCAAAAAGACATCCTAGCTCTTCAGCACTTTGAAGAGGTCTTTTTCAGCAGATTTGCCCAGTGTGATGTGTCCTCTGATTTCTGGACTGCTTCTTCCTTTGGTGTTGATTGTGGAAACTAGCGATATGAAATCTTTGATGACTTCAATCTTTTCTCCATTTATCATGATGCTGCTAATTTGTCCAGTTGTGAGGATTTTCCTTTTATGTTGAGGTGTAATCCATACTATAGATTGTAGTCTAATCTTCACATCAGTAAGTGCTTCTAGTCATCTTCACTTTCAGCAAGCAAGGTTGCGTTGTCTGCATATTAGAAGTTGTTAATGAATCTTCCTCCAATCCTGATACCATGCTCTTCTTCATATAGTCCAGCTTCTCAGATTATTTGCTCACCATATAGATGTATGGTGAAAGGATACAACCCTGACACACTCCCTTCCTGATTTTAAGCATGTAGTATCCTCTTGTTCTTTTCAAACAACAGCCTCCTATTCTTTGTACATGTTCCTCATGAGCACAATTAAGTGTTCTGAAATTCCCATTCTTTACAATGTTATCTGTAATTTGTTATGATTCACACAGTGAAATGCTTTTGCATAATCAATAAAACACAAGTAAACATTTTTGTGGTATTCTTTGCTTTTAGCCAAGATCCATCTGACATGAGCAATGAAATCCCTCATTCCACGTCCTCTCCTGAATCCAGCTTGGCTTTCTGGAAGTTCCCTGTCAATATACTGCTACAATCATTTTTTAATTATCTTCAGCAAGATTTTACTTACAAATGCCATTAGTTATCTTATAAC
The DNA here is from genome assembly GCF_000298275.1 of Orycteropus afer afer. Lineage (NCBI taxonomy): Eukaryota > Metazoa > Chordata > Mammalia > Tubulidentata > Orycteropodidae > Orycteropus > Orycteropus afer. Next base: position 4,015,524 of record NW_006921771.1, read on the forward strand.
TATAAGTTATAATTTCCACATTCTGTTGGATCAGCTTTCTTTGGAATGAGTACAAATTTGAATCTCTTTCAGTCATTTGGCTTTCTCTTCATGTATGATGTTCTTGATGTCATCCCACAATTCATCTGGTTTTCTGTCATTCGTGATCAACGCATCAAATCTGTTCTTCAGATGGTCTCTGGTGGGATGTAATCAAGGTCATATTTTGGCTCTTGTGGACTTGTTTCAATTGTCTTCAGCTTCAACTTGAACTTGCATATGAGCATTTGATGGTCTGTTCCACAGTCAGTTCCAGGCCTTGTTTTGACTGAAGATACTGAGCTTTTCCATCACCTCTTTCCACAGATGTAGTTGATCTGGTTACTGGGTATACCATCTGGTGAAGTCCAAGTGTATAGCCACTGTCTATGTTGTTGAAAAAAGGTATTTGCAATGAATAAGTCATTGGCCTTGCAAAATTCTGTCATGTGATCTCCAGTGTCATTTCTACACTAAGGCCATATTTTCCAACTACTGGTGATTCTTCTTTGTTTCCAACTTTTACATTCCAATCACCAGTAATAATCAACATGTTGATTGCATAATTTGGTCAGTTTCAGACTGCAGAAACTGGTAAAAATCTTCAATTTCTTCGTCTTTGGCTTTGGTTGTTGGTGCATAAATTTGAATAACAGTAGTATTAACTGATTTTCCTTGTAGGTGTATGGATATTATCCTATCACTGACAGCATTGTACTTCAGGATAGATCTTGAAATATTTTGTGACAATGAATGCCACACCATTCCTCTTCAATTTGTCATTCCCAGCATGGTAGATCATATGGTTATCTGATTCAGAATGGCCAAAAACAGTCCATTTCAGCTCACTAATGTTTTCCTTTCATTTTTGACAACTTCCAATTTTTCTGGATTCATACTTTGTACATTCCATATTCCAATTATTAATGGATGTTTGTAGCTGTTTCTTCCCATTTTGAGTCATGCCACACCAGCAAATGGAGGTCCCAAAAGCTTTACTCCATCCCCATCTTTAAGGTTGACTCTACTCTGAGGAAGTAGCTATTTCCTAGTCATATTTTGAGTGCCTTCCGACTTGAAGGGCTCATCTTCTGGCATTACATTGGACAGTGTTTTAAGGCTCTTCATCAAATTTTCTAGTAATAGATTGTGTTTTGCTGTTATTCATAAGATTTTCACTGGCCAGTTCTTTGAGAAGGGGCTGACTCCTTCCTTCTTCCAAGTCTGTCGTAGTTTGAAAGCTCCACTGAAAGCTGTCTACCATGGGTGACCCTGCTGGTATTTGAAACACTAGTGGTATAGCCTCCACCCTTACAACAATTTTATAGTATGTACTATAAATGTTAGGAGCTCTGGTGGTGCAGTGCCTAAGGCATCTGACTGCTAACCAGAAGGCTGGCAGTTCAAACCTACTAGCCATTCCTTGGAAGGAAGACTGGGCAATCTACTTCTACAGAGATATCGCTTCAGAAACCTAAGGAGGGGTCACTGTGAGTCAGAATTGACTCCACTAAAGTGAATTTGGTTTTTTTAGTTTAGTATATATATTATATGTTGTTGTGTGCCATCAAGTCAATTCTGCTGCATAGGAACCCATAGGATTGAATAGAATTGCCCATGGGTTTCCTAAGCCATAATGTTTATGAGAACACATTGCTAGGTCTTTCTCCCATGGAGCTGCTGGGTGGGTTCAAACTGCCAACCTTTGAGTTAGCAGACAAGTGCTTAACACTTGCTCCACCAGGACTTCTTATATACATTGTATAGTATATAAAATGTTCTCATTTAATTTGCCCAAGAATCCTAAGGTAGATACAAATCTTATTCCTATCTTACAGACCCAGGTAGTAGAGGCTGGAAAGGTTTAACTTGATGAGCAGCTATTGTGTTCTAGATCTAGTAAGTACCAAAACTCCAAATCTACATCTGTGTTCTCTCCACTTAATCAAATTGAGACATTGATTCTGGTCTTAAAAGATCAAGAGGTCTGTATGAGAAAGAAGCCACTTTATCTCACAAAATGTTAAACTGTAAAATTACAAGAGGCACTGAGCTTCCTTAATCAAGAGTCCTAATGTTATCAAGATCTTTTATTTCAACTAAAATATCATTATTTGAAAGCTCTACTCCTTTTTTCAGGTTCTTTCAGTCCTCATTTTTCTGCAGAAGTGGGAGATTCTCCACTTACCTTCTCTTACATGGTATCCAATCTGCATAAAGGCAGAAGTATGCTGCCCAGGTTACTAGAGCCAGAAATGAGTGGAAAGTAAAGCATCAAATGTTACAACTTCTTTGAGGTTGGGAGTGTGAAGGAAAGCAGGGAAGTAGAAGAATATAGAGCTAATTTGTAATTTATAAAGATAATTTATAATTTATTTTTGGAGGTGGAGAAGAGATTTGAGTACATTTTCAGATAGAAGGGAAAGAGTCATTAGAGAAAAACTAAGGGTATAGGAAAAGGGATATTGAAAGAAACAAGCCGCAAAGACAGTGCAAAGGGACTATGGAGATGAAGGGGTAACTACAGAGGGCTTCTCTATGAAAAACTAATGGACTCTCTTTAAATCATTGAACTAATGCTCAGATTGTGTATGCTGCATTTGTGAGTTTCTTAGGACTGCTGTAACAAAATACCACAAAATGGGTGCCTTGAAACAAAAGAAGTTTATTCTCTCAGTTCTGGACACTAGAAATCTGAAATCAAAGTGTCAGCAGGGCTGTGAGCTCTCTGAAGTTTCTAGAGGAGGAGGCTGCTTCCTTGCCTTTTGCAGCTTCTGGTGGTTGCTTGCAACCCAGCGGTTCCTTGGCTTATAGATGCATCACTCCACTCTGTCTCCATCATCATATGGCGCTCTCTCCCTGTGTGCCTCTGTCTGTCTCAGTTTTGTCTTCTCATAAGGACATCAGTTACTGGATTAGGGTCCATCCAAATCCAGGATGGCCTGATTGGAACTGATATATCTACAAAGACCCTATTTCCAAATAAGGTCATGTTCTGGTAAACCTGAGTTTTGATGGAACACTCTTTGGTCCAATATACTATTCAATCCAGCCCCAAGCACTGTCTAAATGTTCTCTGTCTATAATAACCTCACAACAACCCTATAAGCTAGAGGCTGTAATAATCCTCCACTTTAAAGATGAAGAAACTGAGACATAGAGAAGCTAAAGAACTTTCCCCAAACCAGAAAAGTAGCAACAGATTCAGGATTCAAACCCAGGCTTTCTGTCTCTGGTTCATGCTCTTAGCCATTATGGTACCTTGAAAAAAGAAGGACCAGATCGGTAAAGATAGAGGAAGAAAGTTTAGAGAGTGTATTTGAAAATCGGTACTGAAACTCACTGAGTATTAGCTGTTGTTCTAGTTGATTGTATATGTCTCTCTTTCCCTCAGTCCATAATTATCCATTCCTATGGAGGATGAGTAGGTGTACATAATAAAATATCCTGATGGTAATGTGTATAGAACACATGTTTGTTGGTCAGTTAGTGGCTGTCACATCATTAATAACTCTCCAAATAACTTAATTTGCCTCCAGCACAGATAGCACACAAAGCCATTCCACTTTCTTCTCTCAGTCCTGCTTTTTTTCCAGCTCAACCTTATTGATGGGGGTGCAGGTGCACTTGCTGTTTAAACTAAGGGCTGCAGAATAAAGCACTTAGTGCTTTATTAGACCATAGCCTTAAAGGCAGACTTCCCAGCCAGTCAGTAAAATAAAATGTTCTTAGCCAGAAATTAAACTGACTTCTACGAAGAAAATTTGTTACACCAAACAACAATAAAAACTCCTTGTTTACATATATGAATTTTTAATCAGGTCGTTTGGCCTAACCTGATAAAAACAATACTATGACAATACTGAGTAAATAACTGAGCTTTATTTAATAATATACCTCCGTGCCCTCATCTCCAACTTTTGAGCCAGTGACGTGCCTGAAATTGAACAAGGTTTCTTAGTCATAAAGGACTCTCTGGGTGGTGCAAATAATTAAGTGCTTAGCTACTAACTAAAAGGTTGGCAGTTCAAACTCACTCACAGGTGTCTTGGAAGATAAGGCCTGGCAATGTGCTTCTGAAAGGTTACAAGCCATGAAAACACTGTTGAGCAATTCTACTCAGACTTGCGTGGGATTGCCATGAGTCAGAAGCAACTAGACAGCAACTGCTTTTTTTGATTTTGCTTTTATCAATCATAATGTGCTTCTGTGGAAAAAAAAGAAAAAATATTATCCCAGAGGCTTACACAAGGTAGGTCTATTCTCCCTCACACTGCATGGCCACTGTGCATTGAATGAGACCTCTGCTTCACATTTCCTCACTTGGGGCCCAAGCTGATGGAGCCAACACTATCTGGAGTGTCACTCTGCCATGGCAAAGAAGGCATGTGATGAATCATGCACTGGCAGTTCATGTACTTGTGACATATTGCTTCTCCCCTTCCAATGGCCAATGCAAACCTGACGACCATATCTAACTTGGAGGTGGGACAGAGAAGTGCAGTCTTATCCTGTACCCACAAAAAGGAAAACTAATCATAGTAGTCCCAATTACTACCCCAAGGGATTTACCTCTCAAAGCAAATGTTGTGTGCTGTGGGTTTGATTCTGATTTCACAGCAACCCTGTATGGCACAGTAGAACTGCCCCGTAGAGTTGCCGAAAGCTGTTATCTTTTGAGGGGAAGATCGCCAGGTCTTTTCTCCCATGGAGCTGTTTTTAGGTTTGAACAACTCACCTTTTGGTTAGCAGCTGAGTGCTTAACAATTGCACTGCTACATAAAAGACTTTTCACCATTTCTTCTATTTTTACTCCTATTCTGCCTAATTGAGACATCATAATTTATTTATACAGTCCTGGAAATTCTGCTTACTTGTGATCAGCTCCAACCCGTCTCAATCTGCCACTTATACCAGGATCCCTGACTCTCACTAATGCACCTTTTGAATTTATTCCAAAAGTTTATTTGAGGCTGTGGGAATCCTGTTAGTCCTCATGTGAAGAGGAGTAAAGCTGGTCCATTTCTTTGTGTGTACCTCATCTCTTTTCTCCCAAAGGACCCCATTCTTCTGGCCACACAGTTGCTGATCTGTGAGCGTATCATGCTCCTCCATGACTCTATGCCTTGTCTTATGTGGTTTCTTTACAGAAGGGCCCTTCCCACCTCACTGTCCAACAGAAAAACTCATCCTTGAGGACTCAACTCAAATTTTGCTTTTCTATAAATTTTAGGTATTACTTCTGCATATGTGAATCTATAGGTTTTCTACAAACTTCTAGTACCACTTTTTCTGTAATTGATTATGTATGTGTGCCTCCTGTTAAGGATTTGAGGGTAGAAATGATCTCTCTTTCTCATCCTTGTATTTCCAGCACAGTACTTGGTGTATTGTCTTTGTTGTTAGTTGCTGCCCATCACTTATGGCTAACTCACACAACAGTGAGCTCAAACTCTTGCAATCCATAGGGTTTTCATTACTTGATTTTTTTGAAGTGAATTGCGAAGCCTTTCCTTCTAGTCTGTCTTAATCTGCAGGCTCCACTGAACCCTTTTCAGCATCACAGCAGTATGCAAGCCTCCACTGACAGATACTTAGTGATTTCTCATGAGGTTCATTGGCCAGAATAAAATCCAGCTCTCCCACAAGGAAGGTGGGAATTCTACCACTGAATGACATATGGTAACTCAACACATCTTTGTCAAACTGAAGATTATGGAGACTCTGAATCCCTAGGGTGAATAGACGAGAATAAGAGCAATACTTACCAGTCTTCTTAAAAAGGCTCTCTTAAAAAAAAACAAACAAACAAACAAAAAAACACCTTTTTTAAGTAAATAATTTCTAACCATTAAAGGTTGACCCTTTTGTTTTATGTAATAAATGACCAAACGTATTTAATTATAACAAAAGGATTTTAACACAGATTTCACTCATACTTAAGTATCAGAATTGACCTTCCATATAATTTATTTACTCATGCAATTATGTTTACAGTTCTGTGGCCTAGGTTGGCTGGCATTAGTTACAAGGGGACCATGTGTGTTCAGGAGATGAATGGTGTCCATGACTGACACTGGGTGGTTACAGTGTGTACTGCCAGATACATTTCTCTGAAAAACAAAGCAAACTGTAAGATCAAAAAAACATACATCCAGCCCACAACACTACACCATATATATATATAATTTATTATTGTTATTTTTAACCACTGTTGTTATTGTTGTTATGTGCTGTCGAGTGGGAAAAGAATTGCACACAGCCTTCTCTTCAGGTATGTTTTAAGATCTTGTAACCCCTTTAAAAGGAGCCCTGGTGGCATAGTAGTTAAGCACTTGGCTGCTAACTGAAACCCCTCTAGCAGCTCTGTGGGGAAAAAAGATCTGGCAATCAGCTTCCATAAAGATTACAGCCTAAAAGACTCTATACCAAAAACCACTGCCATGGAGTCAGGTCTGACTCATAACGACCCCTCCTTGGGTTTCCGAGGCGATATCACTACAGAAGTAGATTGCCCAACCTTCCTTCCGGGGAGTGGCTGGTGGGTTTGAACTGCCAGCCTTCTGGTTAGCAGTCAAGTGCCTTAGGCACTACGTCACCAGAGTTCCCTGGGGCAGTTCTTCTCTGTCACATGGGGTCACAATGAATTGAAAAGCAACTGGACAGCATCTAACAACATTCCCTTCAAAGTTGCCTTTGCTATATGTGCGGTGTGGAGATAGAGGAAAAGAAAAATGGAGAGAGTATAAATGATAAAAATGTATTTAATGTAATTTGATTAAAAGTGACCTACTTTCTAGACATTCAACACCAGTGTTTTTGGTTCATTAATATTTAGGTTCTATAATCATCACCTTTTAACAGAATGAACAGTAGAGTGCTGGTTTGAAGAGGTGGGTAAGATTTGGAGATTTTGAAGAAAACTTTCAAAGAGGGCAGCCGCTTGAGTCAGCCTGTTGCCAGGGGAAGCCTCAAAGAACTGAAAGAAAATTGAATTTTAGGTAGAGAGCTTTACGCTTCAGTTTGTCATGACCAATTCCAGTTTGTGCTTGATGTTCCAGGATAATTATTAATAGAGCCCTCTTCAACTCTCAGAGAGTCCTTGGGTTTTCATTTAAGTGATTGACTGCTAACTGAAGAGCTGGCGGTTCAAATCCAGCTAGAGGCACTTTGGAAGAAAGGGCTGGTGATCTGCTTCTGAAAAATCAAGCATCGTAGACTCTGATGCACAAGAGGTCACGTCACCATGGATCAGAATCGATTCAACAACTGATTTCTTGTTTGGACTCTAAAGAATCCTGACCTGAACAGTCACCTATGTTAGAGGTCATGGAGGGTGGAGGACACTGTCATTGAATGGAGAATGAAGAGCGTTAATGGGAAAATTATCTTATGACGGTAATTTCTTTTCAGGGTTTTCCTTAAAAGGCTTTTCTGTGAGTGCTTTCTGAAATGCTTTGCAGACTTTCTTCTGACGCACTTCTCGTCATCAGTTTATTTTTCTTTGATGCAGCTTTTATGGGGCCAGTGTGTCTTGAGGCGCCTGAATTTCATTTAGACTCGTGGGCAGTAGTGTTGCATGCGTGTGTGATTCAAGCCTGGACAGATTGGCTGTGAATGGAGTGACAAGAATAGGGAGAAACACATATCAGCAGACCAAACTTCCTGTGCACAAGCCTTTGAATACTGCATTTCACTGTTTGAAATAGCATTCATCTTAGTGCTGGGATCATTTATTCCCTCTGGAATTAAGCAACAGCACTGGCAGCCACAGAAACTATTTTGGGAAAGAGATGTGGGAGGAATTTTGCTATGTGTTCAGGGCTCCACAGAAGTACCTTTCATGCTTTTGGTGACTACACTGTTCAGTATAATCCTTGTAAGTGGTAACCAACAACTTTAGATAATCTTAGATGTAATCATTGCCAAGGCTACAGCATATATGTACTATGCAATTATTAATATCAGTAAAGATTGTGTTTATATGCTTCAAATAAATTAACTTAAATTGCAGAAAGGGAACTTGTCTTTATAGACTAACCTATAATACAGATGCTATTATATCTTACTCCTATCCCCTCCTTATATATGCCCTTAAGGTTATCTATTGCATATTCTCATGGAAGCTTTTCTAGATTGCTGCAAAAAGCTTAAAATAAAGCAATGAATGCTGTGACTTCCACCCTCCTCATAAAGCTGAGGTGGGTAGGGCTTGGCAGCTAGTGGCAACTGCAGAGATAAATACACCCTGGGCCTCCTGGATGGACAAGATGCAGAGGGGCCCGGGATGAGGGTGTGCAGGTACGAGTGCCAGCTGTGGGAAGAGGCCATGAGGACAGAGCTGCACCTGGAGTCCAGAAGACATTCAGGCAGTGAATTGGAGGTGGAACCAATTTCATAGTACTTTTGCATTCTGGGGTTGGGGGGTTATTTTAGAGGGTAGAGATAAGTCAGATACACTTTGAATAACTTCTGTCTTTTCATTTAATTAACATATTTAAATATCACTGTCTGAAATAGCATTCATCTTAGGGCTGGGATCAGAGAACTATGTTGATCTGTTCTATTTCACTTTTCTATTTGATACTAATTCAATTAATGAATTTTGTCTTTACAGATTAGCTGCAATGAGGAATTGAAAAGAGTAGCCCAGTGTTGCTTAATTTTTTTCTATCTGTTTTGTAACTGATAAGCAGTTTGGAAAGTGTTTTTCTACAGAGGGCTTTTTCATTCTGTTTTCATGTGGTAGATGTAATCACAACAGGTATTTTCATGTTGGAATTAATGTGAAGGGTGAAGATGCTGAGGTTTCCCGTCCACAAAAAATACTGTCTAGGCTTATGCTGTTGACAAATACGTATTTACTTAAAGTTAAAAACCATAAATCTCTTCATGTTTTAAATGGGGAGTCTGGTGAAAAATGATCAGTGGGGCCAGTATAGACATCAGTGATGACTACACACTGATTTAAAAAAAAAAAAAAAAAAAAAACTATCATTGCATCTTTCAGCTAAAGAAATAAAAGTTTTAGTGATCTCAGAATTCAAATATACTGGTGACTTTCTATCTGGACATGATATAAAATGTTCTTCATTTTAGAGTAAGATGCCTACCTTGTTCTAATTTTATTCATTCATGGGGGGAGAAGTTAGTGGAAAAGCCCTTCATATGTTCAGCGGGCATAAATAGCTTTGAAAATATTGAAGCTTTTCAGGAAAAAAAGTCAAAGACATAGATAAGATTTTTAAATAAAAAGACTCTGCATAGCCTTTTGCTTTTTGTGTTTCCAATAATAGAATAATAAAACTATGGGAAAAGAATTTAAACCACAAATGTTATGTCTGCAGTGATTAAAGAGCTATAGACTGTTGAAAATAAAGTGTGGGAAGGTGAATGGATAGGAAATGGAGATAAGAAAATTCAAAATGAATGTAGAAGTGTCTAGAGAATTGATAAGTCAAGAAAAGGCTTTTTGAATGCTGAGGCATGCTAAGGTCAGACTGGGATATGCAAGTTAACAGTCAGCCTTAATTGAGTTGTGAAGCAAAATTAGGCATTGACAACTTGAGTTTCTCTGGATCCTTACATGCATCCAGAAAAGATGATGAAAAGTCATCAACAGCTGAGTGTTCATGGTTTATATGGAGAATGAAGTTGCCAATGGCCCTGGCTGCTTGGGTTTTTTATATGGAGCTGTCTGCATTCTCACAAGCCCACTGCCCTCTCTGTGCTCTCTGTGTTCTAGGAGCGACAGCGTCTGGAGACGATCCTCAGTCTCTGTGCTGAATACACCAAGCCTGACAGCTGCTTGTGCACTGGCACCACTGTGGCAGATGTGCAGAAAATCAATAAGGAGCTTGAGAAGCTACAGCTCTCTGATGAAGAATCTGTGTTTGAAGACACCCTGGTGACCTCTGACATGAGATACAGGTGTCCCCAGAAAGGGTCTCTCCATGATGCAGACTTGGCTGGCTTTGGGAGCTTCAGCCAGAGCAGTGCCAGCTTCCTCTCCCCAAGAAGCATCAGAAACGATGAACTATTCACTGACCTCACAAAGACACCCCCACTGCCTTCTTCTGCCTTTCTGAAGGCTTCCAGTGAATCTACTTATCTGAGTATTGTACCAAAGGTAATACTGGCAGAGCAAAAATTTTAGGATTTAGAACCTAGAGCTATGCATATACATTGGCTTAGGAATTACAGATTTTATCATGTTAGTCTTCTAAAATGTTTTCAGTGAAACTTAGCTGAGCAAGGTCAGCAAATTTGTGTGTTTACCTTAAGGAACAAAATTGCACTCTAAAAAATGTAGCAGGACAGAAGACATCTTAGTTATCTAATACTGCTAGAACAAATACCGCAAGGGGATGACTTTAAGGAACAAAGTTATTCTCTCACAAATTAAGAAGATAGAAGTCCAAATTCAAGGGTTCAGCTCTAGAGGAAGGCTTTCTTTTTCTGTCAGCTTTGGGGGAAGATCCTTGTCTTCCTGTCAACATCTTTGTGCTTGACATCCCTTGAAATGTACAAGTATCTTGGCATCAATCTTACCCTGGGTCTAGAAGCTTCTCAGCATAGGGACTCTGAATCCAAAGAATGGCCTGCACTTCTAACTCTTCTTTCTTGATGGTATTCAGGTCCCTCTGATCTCTCTTCTCACTTGTATAATCTCTTTTATGTCTCAGAAGAGAGTGAATCAAGGTACAACTTAATCCTATGAATTATATCTGCCATTTACAGTTATGTTTTAGCAGTTACATTAATAACTGCCTCTAATCCTGCCTCATTAACATCGTAGAGGTTAAGATTTACAATCCATGGGATAATTAGATCACAAAATGGAGAATAATTACATACTGAAGAATCATAGTCTAGTCAAGTTGATACATATTTTTGGAGGATGATTTAGTCTATAACCAAAAAACCAAACTCATGCCATTGAATCAGTTCTGACTCATAGCAATCCTTATTGGGTTTCCAAGGCTATAAATCTTTATGAAAGTAGATTGCCCCATATTCCTTCCATGGAGCAGCTGGTAGGGTTGAACTGCTGACCTTCTGGTTAACAGCTAAATGTCTTACCCACTATGCCACCAGAGCTCCTTCAGTCTGTAACAGGAGGGTAAAAAAATATTGGCACACCTCAGTTCTGACTCTTAACAACCCCATATGTGTCAGAGTACAACTGTTCTCCATAGGGATTCCAATAGATGACTTTTTGGAAATAGAATTCCAGCTCTTTCTTTTGAGGCACCTCTGCATGGACTCAAGCCTCTAGTCTTTTGGTTACTAACTGAGCACATTAACCATTTGCATCACCCAGAGATGGACACATGTAAAACACACACAGTGTTCTGATCTTTTTTTTTTTTTTTTTTTAATGTTACTAAATGTCTTAGGCATCTTTGCATATTAATATACACAGCTCTACCTCATTCTTTTTAATGGCTGACTAGTGTTTTGTTGCTTGGGAATTTGTGCAAATATATCTGTAGGGTGAATTATTAAAAGTGGAATTGCTAGGTCAAAGGGTTTGCATATTTTTAATTTTAAAAGCAATATTTCCAAATCACACCACTCAAAAGATTATATACTATCAGGTGACAATCAAGGTTTATGAGCATACATTGTTCTCCCTACCCTTGCCAGCACTGAATATCATCATATTTTGTCAATTTGCCAAACTGATAGCTTTTTAAATTTACTTTTCTCTAATTGTGTATAAAGCATTTATAAATATTTTATTAGTATTTTTTGACTACTTATTCATGTTCTTTACTCATTTTTTATTGTTCTATTTGTGTTGTTTTTGCTGAATAGTAAGACCTGCTTGAGGAGCCCTGGTGGCACAGTGGTTAAGCCCTTTGGCTGCTAACTATAAGGTCAGTGGTTGGAACCCACTAGCCTCTCCATGGAAGAAAGATGTGACAATTTGCTTCTAAAGTATTGCAGCCTTGGAAACCCTGTCAGGGCAGTTCTGCTCTATCCTACAGGGTCAGTATAAGTAGGAATTCACTCAGTGATGATGGACTGGGAAGAGCTATATACATCTTTTATCACAAGTGGTCTCCCCTTAAACTTGTATTTTGTGGACTTACAGAAGTTTATTATTTATTTATGTTGAGTTTACCCCAAATGCTGGTGACCCCATATGTTAGAGTAGAACTATGCTACGTTAGTTTTTCAGTGGCTGATTTTTCTAAAGTACATTGCCAGGTTCTTCTTCTGAGTCACCTCTAGACAGACTCGAGACTTCAACCTTTAGTTAGCTGAGCAGGTTAACTGTTTACACCACCCAGGGACTCCTTAATATTTACGTGGAGTCATAATTATACTTGGTCCTCTAAATTGTGTTATGATCTAAACTTGAAGATTTCTTAACTGGAATTCAAAGAAAATCATTTCGTGTTATTTTTTCTGACACAGGTTAAAATGTTCTTCTATGCAAATTAAAGAAAATATTAATAATCTCTAAAAAGGAGATGAGAGAGCTTATGATAAAGGATAGATATTTTATTAGAATAAAAGTAAAACACCAAAAATAATAAATAGAAGGAAAAAATAGATCCCTAGGTGGTGCAAATGGTTTCTTTTCACTTGACTACTAACTTAAAAGTTAGTGATTCAAACTCAACCTATGGTGCCTGGGAAGAAAGGCCAGGCAACCTGCTTCTGTAAAGAATATAGCCAAGAAGACACTATGGAGCTGTTCTACTCTGTAACACATAGGGTCACCATGAGTCAGAATGGACTTGACAGCTTTGGGATAATCACAAATAACTGACAATTAAGGTGAACTCTATGATTCTTGGCAATTATGGCCAAGGAACAACAACAAAGATATAGTAGTTAACTTCTAATTGTGAGGAAAACACACATACTGATTCTTTACAAGAAAGATTCACTGTCTTCTGAAAGTAAATTATCATGTGGAGCATTATTCAGGGGATTTTGTGTTTATTTTTAGGTATTTATTTGGTTTTCTGCAGGAAGACTTTTTCATTGAATGTGAAGTCTTTTTCTACCTGTTGAGTTCTCTCAGATATACATTAAGACTCTGACTGCTAATCCATGCTCGGCATCATTCCTTTCCTTCTTCTAATGGTCATGTTTACCTTTAAAAAAGTACAGTTTCTATCTAGGTAATTTCAACTCGTAGCAACCCCACATGTGTCAGAGTAGTGCTGTGCTCATAGGTTTTCGATGGCTGATTTTGTTGGTGTAGCTCACCAGGCCTTTCTTCTGAGGCACCTCTGGGAAGACTCAAACTTCCAACCTTTTAGTTAGCAGCAAAGCACTTTAGCCATTCGTACCACCCAGGGACCCCTTACTCTCAGTGGAGAGTAATTCTGAATAGGACATCTCTCTTTGTTGCCAGAAAATTGTGGCTGTTAGAAACTGGGATCTGGAGGGAAAATATTAAAAGCTGTGGGTATTTAGGCAGAGTAAATGATCCCTTATTTGAAAATTTGAGCTGTTGCCATCAGCCACAAGGCTTCCTGAGAATTCCTTCCCTTCCTTTTCATCTGAAATGCTTACACATTTTTTTCTTTAAGTTTTATTCATTTTGCTGTTATTGTTGAGAATATGCACAGCAAAATACACACCAACTCAACAGTTTCTGCATGTTTAGTGACATAGATTACATTCTTTGAGTTGTGCAGCCATTCTCACACTCCTTTTGTGAGTTGTTCCTCCCTCATTAACATCAACTTACTGCCCCCTAATTTCATCCCATACAGATCTTAAAAGAGCACAATGCTCAAGGTCACATTTCTTCCTTCAGGGGGATCTGCTGGTTTTTGTTAGCTGTGTGCTCTCTCTAAGGACTGTCTTTTGGGAGATAGTGTTCCTCTGGCGAAGGCTGTCTGTCACAGGAAAGCTGTTGGTGTGTAAACCAGCAGATCCTGGCAGATGTTTTTAATTGCTCAAATATGCTTCAGTGGGTTAGGAGGCCTCTGAAGTTTAGAGCAGCAGCTATTGTCACAAGAGATGTAAGACTGCATGCTTTGGAGACGGTAAACATCAAAGGCACCTGAGGTTACCACAGATCAGCTTCAACGGAGTGCTCATGAGAAGTTAATGGGCTCCAAGGAGTGAGTTATTTATTAATTTTTCAGAGGCATAACATAGGTATATGCTACCTCGAGACAGGAGCTAAAACTCTTATAATACATAAGTAACTGAAGGCCTGGCCATTTGTTTTGGATGTGCTTCCCCTTGGAGTAATCTGAGCACTGAATTATTTGCTTAACCAAGTACCATGTTTATAATTATTGAACTTAGGGGTAAATAGAGAAGACAGGAATGTGGAAAACACTCCAGGCTGATTTAATGAAACAAAGATTATAATGATGCTTAGGAAATCTGGAATTTATGAGTCTGGAACTTGTTATTTTATCACAGTAAAAGAAGTGAATTAAGTTGGAAATTTATTAATTGGCTCTTTTTTTGAACCTACTAGGAGCTCTGGTGGTGCTATGATTAAAGCATTGGGGTGCTTACCGAAAGGTCAGTGGTTCATACCGAAAGGTCAGTGGTTCAAAACCACCAGCTACTCCATGGGAGAAAGATGAGGCAGTCTGCTTCTGTAAAGCTTTACAGCCTTGGAAACCCTATTAGGCAGTTCTACTCTCTCTTAAAGAGTCTGTATGAGTTGGAATTGACTTGATGGTAGTGGATTTGCTTTGGTTTGAACCTACCACTACCTTAAGTAAAAGCTGGCTTTAAGAGTATTTCATGCTTCCCTTTTTGAGTAATTATTCTATCTTGACTGGGAAGTCCCTGACCCCCACCTTCTTTGAATGCACAAGATCTATAAGAGGAGATCTACCAAAAAACTATAGACAGGTGGAAAGTATCTCACGCCTACCCACTCTCTTCTTTCTCTGTGTGGATTATGTTACTTCAGTGATGGCATATTTGAGGATGCACGTGGAAGTGGAAAAGGCTTATTAAAACATGTCACTATGTCAGTGGAATCTTACCCATTCCTGTGAGAAACAGTTGCTTTCAAGTCTGTTCCAACTCATGATAAGTACATGTGTGTCAGAGTAGAACTGTGCTGCATAGTGTTTTCAGAGAGCTCTGGTAGCATAGTGGCTAAGGCACTTGACTGCTAACCAGAAGGCTGGCGGTTCAAATCCACCAGCCACTCCTCGGAAGGAAGGTTGGGCAATCCTACTTCCGTAGTGATACTGCCTCGGAAACCCAAGGAGGGGTCGCTATGAGTCGGGGCCGACTCGACGGCAAACAACAACAACAACAACAATTTTTTAGAAGTAGATCACCAGGCCTTTCTTCCAAGGTGCTATTGGATGGACTCAAACCTCCAGCCTTTCAGTTGGCAACTGATTGCATTAAGCTTTGCACCACCCAGGCTCTCCTACTGTGAGAAAATCTTAGATAAATTAAAATGAAGGGAATATATTTAAAATTTCAACTTTCTCTGTCACCATAAAACTAAAGCTTATTCAGTGGTTAACATATCCCTGGCTATCTATTGGATTTCTTTCTCTGGTTAATATATGAAATTATAATATCTCACCCCATTCCATTCCAAACCAAAGATTTAGACTGTCTCAGAGATTTTGTATTTTATAGAACTTCAAAGAAAAAACACAGCCGTTTCCTATATAGTGTTTATTGCTAAAAACAGCCTCTCAGACTGTTATTAATATGTACATCCATTGTGATAAATTTTCTGAAGACATTAGGTTATACAGATACTTATATTGTTGTTTTTAGATGATGTCAAATCATTACTGACTCATATTGACCCTACATACAACAGAATGAAACACTACCTGGTCCTGTGCCATCCTCTAATTTACTTGTTGGGTGACTCTGGGAAAGTTTCTTAACCTCCCTGAGTTAGTTTCCCCACCTATACACTGGGAGGAATAAAACTAGTCCCTGGAGTTGAGCTCATGCATAATAGATACCAAATTCTCTTGCATTGGGACCTTTCTTGAGGAAACTTCTCCAATTTGTTGCTGTCAAACAGTGCCTCCTTCCCCAGCTTCTTCTGCCCTACTTCTGCAACCTTGCAATCGCTTCCTTTTCTACTCTTCTGGGATGAGAGAGGGGGTGGTATTTATGGTTCTAAGTCCCTAGATATTTTACCCTTGCCCCCAACTTAGTTCTTTTGGTCTTTCCTAGGCTCATGTAGTAAATAAAATAACTAGCTGCTTGTGAAGGAGACTTGTTCAACAGTTTAACGAAACCTGTTTCTTCAGTTCTTGCTCCAGGGTGGTACCTGTGGCTGAGTTGTTGGGTTTCAGACTCTGCATTTCTCCAGGATCTGGACATGTTAGACCAGTTCTTTCCAATTGTGAGAATGGATTTCTTATATGCAACTTGTGCAGAGTAGAGATGAATGATACATCCTCAATGTAACTAATACTAGCAAGGCTTCCTGGGCTAAATCGTTTCTCTAGATTCTCTTTAATAACTCATCACTCAGGAGTAAACCCTCTTTCTGTCCTTTTCCAGCATGATACTTCACATAACTACAGTTTTATTAAAATATGTTGTTGGTGGTGGTAGGTGCTGTCAAGTAGGCTCTGACTCAGAGCTACCCTGTGTACAATAGAATAAAACACTGCCCGGTCCCACACCATCCTCACATGATTGTTGCTGTTTGAACCCACTGTTACCGCCACTGTGTCAATGCATCTTGTTTAAGGTCTTCCTCTTTTTTACTGACCCTCTACTTTACCAAGCAAGATGTCCTTCTCCAGGGACAAGTCTCTCCTGATAACACGTCCAAAGTATGTGAGACAGTGTCTCACCATCCTTACTTCCAGGGAGCATTCTGCTGTACTTCTTCTAAGACAGATGTGTTCATTCTTATGGCAGTCCATGGTATATTTAATAGTCTTCACCAACACCATAATTCAAAGGCATCAATTCTTCTTCATATTTCCTTATTCATTGTCCAGCTTTCACATGCATATGACATGATTGGAAATACCATGTCTTGGGTCAGGTGCACCTTAGTCCTCAAAGAGACATCTTTGCTTTTTAACATTTTAAAGATGTCTTTTGTAGCAGATTTGCTCAATGCGATATGTCTTTTGATTTCTTGACTGCTGCTTCCATGGGTGTTGACTGTGGATCCAAGTAAAATGAAATCGTTGAGGACATCACTCTTTTCTCTGTTTATCATGATGTTGCTTATTGGTCCAGTTGTGAGGATATTTGTTTTCTTTATGTTGAGGTGTAATTTATACTGAAGGCTGTTGTCTTTGTTCTTCATCAATAAGTCTTCAAGTCCTCTTCACTTTCAGCAAGTGAAATGTGTCACCTGTATATCACAGATTGTTAATGAGTCTTCCTCCAATCTTGATGCCACATTTTTCTTCAAAGAGTCCAACTTCACAGATTATTTGCTCAACATACAGTTTGAATAAGTATGGTGAAAGGATAAAACTCTGACGCACACCTTTCCTTTTCAAACCATGCAGTATCTCCTTCTTCTGTTAGAACAACTGCCTCTCAGTCTCTTGGTAAAGGCTCTGCATGAGCACACTTAAGTGTTCTGGGATTCTTGTTCTTCTCAATGTTATCCATAATGTGTTATGATCTACACAGTCAAGTGCCTTTGCATAGTCAATAAAGCACAGGTAAACATCTTTCTTGCTTTCTTGCTTTCAGCCAAGATCCATCTGACATCAGCCATGATATCCCTTGTTCCAAGTCCTCTTCTGAATCCAGCTTAAATTTTTGGTAGTTCCCTGGTGATATACTGCTGAAACTATTTGTATCTTCAGTAAAGTTTTACTTGCATATGATATTAATAATGATATTTGATAATTTCTCATTCCATTGGGTCACCTTTTCTTTTGTGGAATGGCCATGGATATAGATCTGTTCCTGTGAGTTGCAAATGGATACTTACAATTCCCACTCTTACCTATCTTCATCATCTACTTACTTATGAAGTTTATAGTTTTGCAGATTGTCCAGTTGTTTTTGTTTTTTTAATACTATGCTTCCATGAGAAAGAGATATATTTTTAAGCCATATTGGAAGTTGAAACCTAATATGTAGTGTCATCATTGACCCAACAGGATACTGGCCTTCATGATGCTGTCCTGCTAGGATTACTCAGCACTAATTTTGGAATCTATTCATTGTTACAGGCATTCCTCATGGCCTACAACAGGCACCTAAGTATTAGGACAATGAGATTCATGGTCTGTGATGAAAAGGTCAGCAGTTGTGTTATTAGTCGATAAGATATTGTACTTAAGATGATAATTAAAAAGCTAAATGTCAGAGCTTGGGAGACCTGCATGCCTTTGTTCTAACAAACCTGAGGTACCTCTCCATTGTCTTAACACCTTAAGGATAGCACAGTAGGGTAAAAATGAAATACACGCTGTAACATATCTTAAAATGATGAGGATTATTGAATTGATTCATTGAGTTTGAATTTTAATGGTTTCTGTGTTTAATTTGAATGTTCCTTTCAGTAATTAGTGAGTCATCCTCAATAATTTACTTATGTGGGCTTCTGTTTTCAGTTTCCAATTGGGAAATTATATAAGTACTGACTTGCTAATACAAAAAAAAATTACATCTTTACAAGATAAAAAATAAATAACGTGCCAATATGAGCATTCTTTAAATTTAAAACACCTGACTTGACTGAAACACTGGCCTCCCTCTGACGATGTCTAAGATACCTAGACTGAAATTCTTGAAAGAAGATCCTATTTTCAAATCACTATATTCTCTCCTTAAGCAGTGAAACCAGTTGTCGTCAAGTCAATTTTAACTTAAACCTACAGGGGTTTCAGAGAGACTCATAAACAATAGGCAGTCCAATTTTGGCAGTGGATATGAGCAAAAATATTTTGTTTTTTCATAAACATTGTCTTGTTGTTGTTGTTATTATGTGCTGTCGAGTCAGACCAAACTCGGAGCAATCCCTCCTTGGGTTTCCAAGGTGGTATCACTACAGAACTAGACTGTCCAACCTTCCTATCGATGAGTGTCTTAAACATTATATAACATAAAGTATTTTTGAAACATTATATGGGAACAAGGTCTTCCAGGACAAGGACAGTAGTGCACTAGCAAAAAGTGAAATATGAATGAACTTAATATAAAATATGTAGTCCTTCATTTATTTTGAGGATCATCAAAGTGACAAGGCCTATAATTTTTTGGTTATTAACTTTGTGGAGCATTTCAGTGAGGCAGGCCAAGTGCAAAGTGTCCTTGCTCTTCAGCCTTGTGCTGAGAAGGAAATAGTAAGTGTGAATGCTCATTTGCACATAATCTTAGCAGGAGGACCCAATACTATAGCTCAAGATTGTAGAGAATTTGAAAAGAGGTTCACTTGCAGTTGGCAGACAGTATGAAGGTAGCCTCCTTCCCAAGAGATCCCTTCCTTGTTTTAAGTTCTACACTGCTCAACTTTCTCTACCACGGAGGAGTCACTTCAGTCTCTGTGGACCAGCGCTTTCTCATCTGTATAACACAAATATCAATATGTGAATTAAGTTGATTGTATGAGTTAACCTAAGAACCTAACTATGAGAGTGTGACATTGTCTCTAAGGGAAAATGCATTGAGTCCTAACTAAATAATCACAGAAATTCTTTTAGCATCCAGATGGTCATGGAGGCTGTGAAATACTAGGTCTGTGGCTGGTTTATAAGTTGGGATATATTGCCATGGAAGTGTGAATAATCCTTTACTCTGTTGATTAATCACAGACCCCAGAGAGTGTAGGTGAAGAACAAAGGACTCAAGAGTTGGCTGCAATGGAAGAGACTCGGATTGTAATTCTGAACAACCTTGAGGAACTTGAACAAAAAATCAAAGATATAAATGACCAGATGGATGAATCTTCCAGAGAGGTATGAACCACAAGTTCACTTTTTACCCTCTCTCCATTTTCTTTCTTTCCTTTAATTTTAAGACATTGACTCTCATGAGGGCACAGACCTTGGAGGCGAAATATATAGCTGTCAATATGAACAAACATTTGTTGAATGGGTTATTATTATATGTAGGGTATAGATGCCTTTCTAAAATTTCTTTTTTGGAAATTGGGAGAAACAGACATGGTAAGCCTTTTATTTATTTTTTTAATTGTTGTAACTAAAGATGTAACAAAATATTTGCCATTTCAACATTCTTCATATACACAATTCAGTGACATTAATTTTATTCATCATATATGTTACCTTTGTTGTTATCCACTTCCAACGTTTTCCATTAGACTTTACAGAAGCTCAGTGTCTCCTAAGCAGTGAGTTCCCTTTTCTCCCTTCTTAGGACTGAATACATCTGCCTGTTCTAGATATTTCATGTATGTGGAATCATATAATTTTTGTCTTCTTGTGACTGACTTATATCACTTAGCATGATATTTTCAAGGTTCATCCATGTTGTAGTATGAATCAGAACTTCATTCTCTATGGCTGAGTAGTATTTCTTTTTATGTATGTACCAGTTTCTTTGTCCCTCCATGTATTGATGGACATTGAAGCAGCTTCCATCTTTTGATTGTTGTGCATAGTGCTACAGTAGACACTGGTGTGCACATGTCTCTTTGTGTTACTGTCTTCCATTCTTTTGGATATATACCTAAAAAAAAAAAAAAACTCACTGCCATCGAGTCAGTTCCAACTCTATGCGACCCCTCCTTGGGTTTCCGAGGCAGTATCTCTACGGAAGTAGATTGCCCAGTCTTCCTTCTGAGGAGTAACTGGTGGGTATATATACCTAGGAGTGGAATTTATGGATCATATGGTAATTCTATGTTTAACTGTTTGAGAAACCACCAGACTGTTTTCCACGGCAGCTGTACCATTTAATACTCCCACCAGCAATAGATGAGGGTTCCTATTTCTCCACATCCTCACTAACACCTGTTGTTTTTATTTTTGTTTTCATTATGGCCATCTTAGCAGGCATGAAGTGATATCTCATTGTGGTTTTGATTTGCATTTCTCTGATGACTAATGATGTTGAGCATCTTTTCATGTGTTTTTTGGCCATTTGTATATCTTCATGTCTTTTACCCTTTTTTTTTTTCCACTGGATTATGTCTTTTTAAATAAATGTTCAGTTGAATGTTAAGCCATTTTTAATGTACTTTATGTACACCTGGATTTAACTGGGAGCTCTGGTGGCATAGTGCTTAGGCATTTGACTGCTAACCAGAAGGCTGGTGATTCAAACCCACCAGCAACTCCTCGAAAGGAAGATTGGGCAATCTACTTCTGGCTTGCCCTATAAGCTCTGTCAGCCGTGGGACCCTGGATTTGGGTGATTGAGTTCAAATCCAACAACCATTTTCTGAGCATGCTTAATATGTGTCATGCATTGTGCTGACACTCTGGAGTGATTCATACATGAATCAAATATAGACTCGACTTTCTTTGGATTTGCAAACTAGAAAGGAGACAGACACCCATTTTGTAACTGAAATAGAAGAAAGACAATGTCAATTCTTATATGACCTCCATGGAGTGAGAGAAACAAATAATTGTGCCTAAGAGGAGTCTGCATGTCCAAATCACAGATGATGTGGACAGCCCCAGCAGGGGTAAGGGACTCCTCACTGGTTGTCTTACATGCAGACCTTGGAAGCCCCTCCTGCTAGCATTGCTAGGAATGCAGGCCTTGCATGCTAGGCTGTGTGTAACATTCACTTCTCTTGGTCTAGAGACAAAGGAAGATATGAACCAGGATAGTTTGGGCAAAATATCATTGAGAAGTAACTAGAAAAGAGATTATAGTAGAAAAATTTAGTGATAACTTTCTTAGCAATTATATTGTGTCTCTGCAGTTTTCATATAGAAGTCCTGAGTCTCACCTGACTTCCTGGGATGTTCTGTAGGCCCCAAAATGCTGACTGATGTAGTATTATTCTTTGAAATTTGTAGGTGCTAAAGATGCACCTCTAGAGTGGATAGGTGCAGATTTCTCAGGACAATATTTCTAAACTCTGTTTTGCACTCTTAGTTGGATATGGAATGTGCGCTTTTGGATGGAGAACAGAAATCTGAAACAACTGAACTTATGAAGGAGAAGGAGATTTTGGATCACCTAAACCAGAAAATAGCAGAACTAGAGAAAAATATTGTTGGTGAAAAGACCAAGGTAAAGAAACTTACATTTGAATGCAACTCTTATATGGCGGTGCCATTGAATTGAATTTAAATGTTGAATAGAATGACCATGATTTTGGCTTTGTATGTCATGTTCCTGGTGACAGTGGCACTAGAGGAAAGTTACCAGATCAGGTAAACTGTTAGGAGTGAACGACTGTGAGGTACTGAGCAGCAGATACTGAAAGAGCAGAGCACTCATAATTTGTGAGCTGTTATTCACAGCAGCTTATTATACTCAAAACAAATGAATTGCTTCTTCCACTAGCTTTTCTGTCTTTATTACTGGTGTCCTGTAGGGTTGGCTTAAGCATATTCAGGTATGATTGCCTCATTTCTCATTCATTTTTCTGTTTGTTAAAAAGGTGAATGGGGGCCATTCATCTCATCTGTCTTGCCTTGTCATTGTCTTCAATGCAAGTGTACTGCTCTTTGAAAAGTGCATTGATATTTTGGGAGAATCTTCACACACTGCCGAGGGCAAACTGCCTGTGAAACACAGCTGACGCTTACCTTGGAAAAGGCTTTATTTACGCATTTCGGGCCACAACCTGAATGGTAGCTGATACCTTTTAAGGACAGTATGAAATATTACTTGCATACTTACAGTATGAAATATTACTTGCAGGAATATTACTTAGAGTTCAGGGTGATAGCTGGGTTTTTCATCTGTTTATTAATTTTAATTATTTTTCCTCTTGTAAATACTATATATCACTTTGCTTTCCCATTTGGAATTAGTTTTAGCTGAATTGAGCCTAAAATAAATAAATAAATTTTGGTTAGGAAAGAAAAAGCAAACATGCTTTACCATAGTCTTCCCTATTCACCATGTTCTCCACTAAGCTGAGAAAAGGGGAAAAAAAAAATTCAGCTTAAGTAAGTTCTAGTGTCACTGTTTGTAAAGAATTTCTGCTGAATGTGGCTTCCTTTTTAGGGTCTTTTGTTCAAGACCTATAAATTAGGGCATTTGATTTTGGTGCCAGAGAATTAAGTCAAAATAATGTTTTCAGAAATGGAAATAAAGTAATAACTATACATTGATTTCTCAGTTGCCTGCTTGTCAAAATTAAACTGTATAGCTTTTGGGTATTAAATTTTATGAATGCTGAACTCTATTTCCAGCCTTAAAAGAGTAAAGAACCCATTTGTGTGGTAGGTATACTTTTCTTTAAAAGTTCAAAACCAAGTCAAAGGATTGACTTTTTAATTCTTTAGTATAGGAGGATCCAGTTAACAGCTTACGCTTTGCACAGATTGTGCACTAATACAGAAAGCAACTTTTGTTGGTGGCATCAGATGTCTTGTTTTGGTATTTTTTAGTATTATACTATTTATGTCAGACTGAATACTTGCAGGACACAGGAATGAGGTATTATGTTCCCTGTGAGTCCTTCTGCTTTCTTTACCCATGCAGTTATTTATGTTTGTGTAGCTCACATATTGCTTAGCTTATACATTCAGTTTTCTGACTGTCAAATTCTACACAATAGTGAAGCAAGTCAATGCTAAATTTACTTCACAGGGAAAGTTGTGTTATATTCTTCAGGCCTAGTAGAGAGATGGAACTCTAAGAACATGGAAGACTTAAGCAGGGAGGTTGTCTTCCTCTTTCCTGTTATTGTTTGGGTGGCTTCACAGAGACTATCCATGGGAGAGGGGCCTGCTGGCAGCTTGAATTATAGAACGAGCTCATACAGCTGTTAGAGGATTAGTTGGTCTTGGAAAGTGGCATTATTGTCTGTCATCATAAGGTACTTTGGGTGAAGGACTTCATAAGAGAATAAGGGAAGTAGACTCAGGACTAGTGCTTGAAAGGTGTAACTACATATTCTTGACTCAAATAGAGCCCCAACCCTGCTTGACAGTGCTACTGTGTTTCTCAAATAAGCTTATTCTATTATTGTATGACAGTTATCTCATGCCTTCATTCTGCTCAAACCACTGCTCACTCTTCTCCCGCTGGCTCTGAGACGACCTTATCATCTACTTCTCTGAGAAATTAAAAAGCATCATATCTTCTCACAACAAGGGAAGGTTCTTTGCTCCCGTCTGAGATTTTTGGATATGCTCTGGGTGTCATCCCATCCCACCTTCTCAAGGTCTTCAATCCTTTCATCCCTCACCCCCAACTCCACCCTCTCTACTAGGCCATTCCTGTAGGCACACCTACATCATTATTAAAAATAATCTATTATTGTTAAGAAATAAATAAATGAGTAAATAAGCTTCTTTCCAGCTGCCTCCTTACCTCTCTTCTCTTTATGATAGCCAAACAATGCAAATGGTGTTTTTAGTATACTGTGTTTCTTCTTCCTCATATCCTGATTAACCATTCCTTCCATTTCAGTTGGCTTAGGCCCTACTGTTCCATCCAATTTGCTCTTAAGACTGCTAAGGATCTCCATGTTACCCAAAGTACTGGGTCCTTTTCAGTCCTCTTGTGATTTCTTGCTTGCTCCCAAGCAGCATTCAATATAGGGATGACTTACTTCCTTAGTACTCTCCCGACTCTGCCTTTGGGCTCTGTGCACCACTTTCTTTTGATGTTCCATCTCTTTTCTTACTTTCTCGCTTGTTTCCCAACTCAGTTTCCTTTGCTTGTTCCTCAGCCTCTATGTAACCATTTGTATTTGTCTCTGTTCTGTGCCCTCTTCTCTTGTATCTTCATATTCTTCTAAATCCCAGGCTTCATATTGTTAGGCCGAAGCAAAGCCAAGCCCCAATATGTCAGTTGGCAGCTTCCTCCAGGTGTCAGGCCCTGATGAGACAGCCTGATAAGACAACCAAAGTGACAGAACCCGCCCAGGCTGGAAAGTCCCATGCAATGACAAATTTCCTCCTGTGAAGCCCCCTTATGCTGATTAAGTACAGACCCCTGCTAACAGCTAATTGGACCCTACCATTTCCTTAGAGGACCCTGTCATTTCCTTGGTGTCCCCAATTAGGTCCTCTCTGTGTCTATAAAAATCCATGCCCCTTGCCCGGGGGTGCGACTTCTCTGGCCCTGATGCTAGGGCACGAGAACCTCACCCGGGAGTGCTAATAAACTGCTTCTCTGAAACAACTCCGTGTCCTGGTGTCTCGGCAGCTCTGCATTACACATATAACTAGCATGCGCTGGTGACTGTCAAATGCATGGCTCTATTCCACAACACTTTCCTGAACTTCTGGCTCATATCCTTGACTTACCTGACATCTCCACTCATATACTTTACAGATATTTCTAACTGACCATGCCCATAACTGAATTCTTGATTTCATCCTTCTTCTTCCCACTGTACAGCCAAACCTATTCTCCCTTCACTGTTCCCTATCTGGAGAATTGCCTCTCTGTCCATCTAGATTCTCACACGAGAAACCTGGAGGTCAATTTTTACCCTTTTTTCTCCATCACCCCCATATCCAGTTGATTATCAAAATACTTCTCAATTACTTCACCTCTCAGCATTTCCACTAACAACATTCTCCTTAAATCACCAAAATCCCTTATTTAGCTCCATTAAGTTCCACTTCCATTTTAATCCATTCTCTTCACAGCAGAGTCATGTTTTTTAAAACAATATGAATATAAATTAGATCACATCTCTCTGATTTGTATCCCACTGTACTTTAAATAAAATCTAAACTTCTACTGTGATAATCTGTTACCTGCCTACCTTTCTCCATTTTCACACCACTGTCACAGTGGCTTTCTATTGTTTCACCCCCACCCCCAGTCCACACATATCTTTATAGACATGGTTTCCCTGCCTGGAATTCTCTTCCGCATATTCCATGGCTGTCTGATCTATCTTCTAAGGCCCAGATTTATTTAGTGTCAATCCTCAGAAAAGCCCTGCCAAACATTTCCAGTTTACATCATGTTCTCCTGTTTTTCTCTTTTACGCGGTGAGTTTTGTAATTTATATTTATTTGGGTGCTTATTAGGTATTTATCTCCCTTTCTAACCTGTGAAATATAGGAGGACACTATTATCCATTATTTATACAGCCCTAGTAAGTGCCAGAACACTGCCCAATGTCCTTTGGGAATATTGCCTTTGGACCTCCTGCTACTGGCTCATCCAGGCTGGGCCTCAGCAGAAACACTGAGCCAAACACCTGCTAAAGAGTTACGTGTGGCCAAGTCTCAAGACAGCTGTGACAGTCTGCCTGTGTACATGCCAGTGTATCCAGTAATCAGGCCACTAGGCAAACCAGAGCGTAAGACAGAAGGAGGAAGTGGCCTCTGCCCTTTTGGATTGCATTTCCTTTTCCATACACCTGTTGCCGTTGTCACATACAAACCATGGAATGAGAAAACCAAAACCTGAAAAGATATCCCTTTGGGCTAGCTCAGATTCAGATGTCAGTAGTACATCCTGTAAGCCTGGCCTTAGGTTTTTGGAAACAAGGCCTGGAACCAGAGGGAAAAAAGTTCAGTAACACCTCAGAGTTCTAATCTTGGTGGGAAACTATTGACACCTCATCTCTCCAGACCAGTCTTCAGTATTATATATTTTACTTGATTTGAGTACCATCATTCTATTTAAGTATTTAGTGTAAATTAGTTCTACTCTGTAATATATGGGATTGCCATCAGTAGGAATCAGCTTGACGACTGAAGACAACAACAATAGTTACCATTGATCTAATTCCAAACAGGAATTATGTGTGTCATTGTAGGACTGTAATCCATATGATTTTTAATGGATTACTCAGTAGATCTCTAGGTCTTTCTTCCAAGGTACCTGTGGGTAATGTCAAACCACCAACCCTTCAGTTAGCAGCTGAGCACCTTAACTGTTGCCCCACACTCTCTCTTTCTTTCTCTTTGTTTCTGTATGGTTCCGTTCCTAAGTCTGCCTATAAGTCAAATTTGTACATAAATCAAAACAGTTGGGCATGGTTCATATCTGATGTCAGTTAGTCAAATATTTGTCTTAGTACATAATGTATAGTGTACCTTTCTATGCATAGAATATATTAAAGAAACACTTCCCAAAACACTAAAAGCACCTTTAACAAAATAATAAACCAAGCCAAACCCACTGCCATCAAATCAATTCCAACTCATAGCGACCCTCTTTGGGTTTCCAAGGCAGTAAATCTTTATGGAAGTAGATTGCCCCATCTTCCTTCCATGGAGCAGCTGATGGGTTTGAACCACAAACCTTCTGGGCACAGGCATTGCAGCACCAGAGCTCCTTAACATAATAATAATAATAATGTTTTGGTGTATGTTGCAAAGCAATGCCTGTTTGTTATTACAAACCATTGTATGTACCTTGAATTTTTGATATAATAGGGTTTACAGGGATTGCTTCATAATTCCAGGTTGTATATCAGATGTTTGTAACCCAAAGACTGCCTGTATAGGACATAATAAATGATTAATTTTATTGTATATTGCCATATAAACTATAAGATGTAGAAATAATTATATGCAAAACATAAAATTATGTATATTTAGGAGCTTTGGTGGTATGGTGCCTAAGGCATTTGACTGCTAACCAGAAGGCTGGCGGTTCAAACCCACCAGCCACTCATTCGAAGGAAGGTTGGGCAATCTACTCTGTAGTGATACCGCCTTGGAAACCCAGGGAGGTGTCTCTATGAGTTGGATTGGACTCAACAGCAGTGCGTTGCATTGCATTATTATATATTTATTGAACATTTTTGCTATGATTACTTGTGCTGATTTTTCACTGCCCTTAAGGGTACCACTCTCAAGAGTATTAACAAACCTGTTCCCATGTGGTCCTGAGCTAAATGCCAGCTGCCCACTGTGTTCTTAACCAGTAGCCACATCACAGAAAGAGTCACTATGAATATGGAGATAGCCTGAACAAATAGAAGTGTTTACCTTGAACATAAACACAGAGGGGATGTTTATTTGGTAAAGCATTGAGCACAGAGGCCATGTCTTCTAGGGGCAAATGAAAGGTGAGGGGATAATTGTTTCTGTTCCAGTAAACAGTTTTGGTTTAATTTAATGGGCTTGGTAATCAAGAGTGGGAAACTGTTGGAAACACAAAGCTCAGTTTGGGGAAAGAGCAGCCTGGTTGAGGCGCTGATTTCTCTACCTCTTCCCCCAGTCCTGCTCCATGAGTGCAGGCAGCTGCTGAGAAGAGATGTGTGTTTAGATGTGTGCATCTGTTTATGTAGGTTTTCTTTTCATTTTCATCTATTTCTGACTACATTAAAAATAAACATTTTCTTTTCCAGTTTTGTCTGTTTTTGGATTATCTCTGTCTCATCTCTGCAAGTTAGCAGACAAAAATCATTGTGTTGGAATTCAGTAGCATGTTCTTGTTGAAGAGTCTTCCCGTTCCTCAGATGCTAATCGTGAAGGTCAAACCATGCTTGGGTTCGAGGACAGATATTTTGATATATCACACAGGTGTATTGTCATTATTTTGTAGTCATCCTGGCCTGCCACTTTGATAGCTAAACATATTTCAAGGTGTGAAGCTTAAATCTGTACCATAAAACGTGCTCCTGAGTGAAATCCTCAATTATTTGACTTTCTAATTTCTCTACAAAAAAACATATATCATTGTGTATTAAACGACTCAATTTTATCCCCCATTGTTATCTTGCCAGAGTACCTGTTACTTCCTCCCCA
Organism: Orycteropus afer afer; assembly: GCF_000298275.1. Taxonomy (NCBI): domain Eukaryota; kingdom Metazoa; phylum Chordata; class Mammalia; order Tubulidentata; family Orycteropodidae; genus Orycteropus; species Orycteropus afer. The sequence continues at coordinate 4,044,287 of NW_006921771.1, forward strand.
TCCTTCCTCCTACTTTGAGCCAGGAGAAGGCTGTGAGTCTAGTCCAGCATTCCTCAGCAAAGTGGTAATGCCTCTGTGTGCAAAGCCTTTGCCAAGCCCACAGGGACCCAGCCCTTCCCCTGCATCTTTCTTACATTTCAAAGTCAGCTCCCTAGTTAGAGGAAGTGGAAATATAGCATGGGATTTGGGGATTAAATCAACAGGATTCCAAATTTGGATAATTTTCCTGGTGGTTATTTGATTACATAACTTTTTACTCTTTTGATTTTCTAATTTTTTCTACACTGGACATCCATCAATTATATATTAAAATGATAAAACCATAGGAAAAAAAATCCTAAGAATGGAATATAAAGATATGTCTCTTTAGAGGCAGTCAGAGAATGAATGGGGTCTCAATAATCACCATTTCTTGACACATGTCCATAATCTTGTACAATTCCAAAATACAAAAGTTCTGGGTGGGGAGGGGGAATGATTTTTCTCTGCAGTTCCAAAATCCAAAAAGTTCTGGGAGAAGAAAAAGGTCCTTTGTAAGGTTGGCACAAAACTTCGTTGATTGCAAAACCTGCCTTGAATTGACATTCACATTTAGCATGAATATTCATAAATGTAGCTGCAGAAAGAACAATTTGTTTGATTACAGAGTGCTGCCACAGCCCTCAATTGAAATATTATATAATATAATAATGAATATGTTTTCTGAAGTCTGAAACATAGCAGACCTTAAGAATTTCCAATAAAGGACTGTGGGCCTAAATAGCTTAACCCCAAGAGGATGCCTGCCTCCAAACATCTCCTTCTGGGCTTAGGAAGTAAAAGGAAATGGATTCTCAGGGTTTATGAAGAGGTCTTTGGATGGATCTCCATTAAAATGGTGAGTTAGGACAATGCACCAATTCCAAACCTGACTAGTGTTTTATGAAGCATGACCTGTGTATGATGAGTTCTGTGCTAAATCAAATTACAAGATGGATCTTAAATTTTTAAAAAATCTTTATGGAGCTAATAGGATTGTCTGATTTAGCAAATAAAAATACTGGACACTCAGTAAAATTTGAATATCAGAAAAACAATTTAAAAAATTTTAGTGTAATTATGTCCCATGCAATATTTGGGACATGCTTATACTAAAAAGTTATTTGTTATCTGAAATTCAGATTTCACTGAGTGTCCTCTATTTTATCTGATAGCCCTCAAGCTAATAAATGAAGCATCTTTATAGAATAATATTGTGCATCTGCTTATCAATAATATTGCACACTTAAGGTAAAATAATTTTGTCATTGGTATTTGGGGATTTTCTGTGTAGCACATTATTGAGAATAATGCAGGTTGAGACAAGCATAGCAGTGAGGATGCGGTGAGATCCTTGGAGTCAAGTAGAGCCAGCAAGTTAATTTTTAGTTCCTTCCATCAGGAATACAACTTAGAAGAGAGAAAACTTACGTTTCTTTCTAACCACAAAATCTGGCAAAAGAAATGGTTCTATTAGGAACTGTGGATTTTTAAGATCATTTAATGGTATTCACAACTCCTTGTGGACAAGTTCAAGTTGTTCAAGTTATTTAGGATAAACTTGTACCCACTCCTGATCATTTGTACGATTAGAAAAGAGTCATTTTACATTTGAGCTTAAAATGCGTCATCTCTTTCTGAATGTGTATTGGATATTGGGAGTTGTCACAGTTCGTTTTTCACTTGGTTTACTCTAGGCATTTAATTTGGAAGTTAAAATTTTACAATTGGGATGTTACTTGAAAGGGGCCTTTTTTAAGCATGAAGTAAAGGTGAGAGGATGAGACATTTTAAGGACAATTTGGGGCCGATCTTATATGAATGCCTTGGGCCTTTTTTAGAATTATCAAGTTGTAGTTAATTGCCTTTGCTTTCACATAAACCTAGGTGACTAAATCAGTGTTTTTCAACTCTGACTACATATTAGAATCAACTAGAGAAATTATGTGTGTGTGTGGGGGGGTGTTTGTATTTCTTTTTTAACTTTATTGTATTTTTGGTGAAAGTTGAAACAGCAAAACAGGTTACCATGTAACAATTTCTGAACAGTATGTTCAGTGACATTGGTTACATTCTTCACATTGTGTCAACATTCTCATTATTTCCATTCTGGTTGTTCTAATATTCTCATTAGCTCCATCTCACTGCCCCCCGCCCCCATCTTCACATCCATGCTTTAGAGTAACTGTTGTTCTTTTAGTCTCATATAGATAATTTTTTTAAAAAAGTGCAATACTCAAGGGTGACATTCCTTACTTTTTGAGCTAATCTGCTATTTAGTTAAAAAGTAACTTCAGGTGATATTTTTGGTTCAAGGTTTAGAGTATCCCAGGGCAATATAGTCTTAGGGATTCCTCCAGTTTCAATAAGTCTGGATTCTTTGAGAATTTGAAGTTCTGTTCCATAATTTTCTCCCTTTCTATTAGGATCCATCTATTGTGACCCTGATCAGAACATTCGGTAGTGCTAGCCAGGCACTTTCTAGTTCTTCTGGTCTCAAGGTAGAGGAGGCTGTGGTTTGTGTACACAGTTGGTCCTGTAGTCCAGCTCTGCCTCTGATTCTCGAGTTTCCTTCTTTCTCATTTGTTCCAAATACCTAGAGAGATTTTTTTTAACTATCAATCCCTAGGCCTTATTCCTCTGGATTTTTGACAAAATTGAGGCCTGGGAAATGGTATATTTAAAAGCTGACAAAGACTTTTCTAATGTGCTATCAGTGTTAAGGACCACAGAACTAAGTGAGCTGGTGCTTCATGAGATCCTGTTTAAGTTTCCTCTCTTCTCTTCTCTACCTCTGCTGCTGTTGTGAGCTACCCCTGACCCATAGCAAACCCATGCACAACAGAATAAATGCTGTCCACCCTTGGACCATCCCCATGAATCATTTTGGATTGGACCATTCTTTGTGATCCATAGATTCTTCCTTGACTCATTTTTGGAAGTTGATCACCAGACCTTTTTCCTAGTCTGTTTTAGTCAGGAAGCTCTATAGAAACCTGTCCAGCATCATAACAATACCTGAACGAGCATGACAGACAGTGTGGTAGCTGTGCATGGGGTGCATTGACTCACAATTGAACCTGGGTCTCCTGCATGGAAGCCCAGAAGTCGACCACTGAACCACAATTATCCCCTCTCTACCTGTAAAAACTCACTGCCATTGAGTCGATTCTGACTCATAGAGACCCTTTAGAACAGAGTAGATTTATCCCAGAGGGTTTGCCAAGCTTTAAATCTTTACAGAAGCAGACTGCCTCATCTTTCTCCCACAGAGAGGCTGTTGGGATCGAAATATCAACCTTTTGGTTTGCAGCCAACTGCTTTAACCACAGCACCACCAGAGCTTCTTTATAAATATTTCTTGAGTTGGTGAATGAACAATGCACTTTACATGCAAACATGCCCAATTTCATATGTTGATTTCTATTTTAATTTACCCATAAATAATTTATCTTTGACCATACAGACACAGTATGCTAAATAGATCTAGCAATAAATTTGTAACTCAACTGGGTTTTACCAGTACATGAAGAGAAGACAAATTAATGTGAGGACAGTACTAATGGAAGTAACTGTGTTTCCAGGGACATCACATTCTGTTCTTAATTTTTTAAATGTTTCCTAGTACATCCTGGATTTTCCTGAAGTGTTCCAATTCCTTGTAATCTTACTTTTTAAACAGTGAAATTTGTTAAATTTTTTTATTAAAAATTTATTTTAATTTATTTATTGACAATAAATCTTAAACAGAAAGAAAGAAAATTGTACTCCTTTCAGATTGGGGTTTGGAAAATATCATTATGCCTGTAGTAAGTAGACTAGGTGAGTTTACCAATTTAAAGTTTGAAAGGAGAGGAAAAACATTCAATTTAGTATTTTACTTGTAAAAAGTAAGAGTCCTTAAACCCTTGAATACTATTCATTTTGTCCATCTATTAATTTTACTTTCACTGTAGAGGGTGATACTTTCAGCTCAAATTAACTGCTTGCTTAGAGTTAGTTTTCCTTTGAAAACTTCCTGGGCAGTAAATAGAAGAAAGGAATATTAATTTCTTTCTGGCTCAGAGTTGGTCTTCTTTTGGATTCTTGCAAGAGTGATATCACCTCTGTGGCCCTCTGTGATTTATGGCCCGACCCACCTGCCACTAGTCCTTTCATCCTTCCCCCTACTTCCTTTGCTAGAGCTTTGGCCCCACTGGGCTTCTGCTCTGAGCCCCAGGTCATGGTAATAGTGGTACTGATAAACCACAGAGAAGCTGCAGAAGGTTCTGATGGTGCCAGCTTGCGTAATTCTTCTAACCACCCCCTTGTATGGAATTGCAAAACATTTTGAGCACTTCAGAAGGAAGGCACTATGTAAACACAAGGTATATATATATATATATATATATATATATATAAAGTTATTTATCTCTGTTTGTTATTAACAAGAAAAACTTGAAGAATGGTTTGGTGACTTTTTCAAATTTGCTTGTATTTCAGACTAGTTCCTTTCCATATTATCAAATACTGCATCAATGTTTTCTAGCAAATTTAACTTCAAATTTTTAGGGCTTTGCACATATGACATTTAACTGGAATGAATAGTTTTTTGTTTTTAACTTTCTTTTATGAACTAGAATTGCTGCAAAATTTGGCAGTATGGTATCTACAAATAGAATTTTTTTTTTTTAAGATAAAATTATTTTGCTATGTAAATAGGGACATCTTCAATTCACAGACAGAGGAAATAACAGATTTTCTTTTCCAAAAGACAGTATTCTGTATTGCTGATTTTATTTAGGGTGAAAATACTAAGTATGAAAGTAAAGTTTTAATCTAACCTGTCTTTGTATATTCACTTTTACTGTAATTTAACATTGGGATTCCCTTTTTCTGTTAATGATGCTGTTGCTTCCTCCAGCTCCAGTGCAATAGGTGTACACAGGAAGCGAACATAAAGACTAAGGAAATTTGCTTTGTAGTCTGCTGAAGTTTAAGTTGCTGCAGAATCATTTTAGATTGAAATGTGTTGTAGGAATGTTATTTTCACTTTTTCTGGTTTCCTAAAATCAAAAGGTATTGAAGTAATAACCTGTTCTACATCCAATAACTGCTCAGCCATTTCTCAATCAGGATTATTGTTAGATTATTAAAATGGATTATTAAAAATATCACGATAATCTGCTTGTTAAGAAATGATTAAGGCATCAACTTTCACTCAAATCACAACAAAAATAAAAAAAAAAGAAAAGAAATGATTAATGTTGAAAGAGTTAGTTGGGGATTATTAGCAAGCAAAGGAGATCTCGTCTAGTTCTAATCCTGAAGTAATTAAAGATATGATATATGTCTGTGAGATAAGACCAGAGTAGTCACATGCTACTGAAACAAATATAAGAAAAGCATAGATTTTAATGATAGAACTGAGATTTCTTCAGACTTCAGCAAGACTTGAGAATTTCTGGTATGTATACAACTTGAAGGCTGTGCTAAAGAAGACTTGCTCTGAAAATGTCAGTGTGGGTTGGGATCTGATGACACTTTAGAATTTGAATATGCAAAATTACTCTAAAGCCAGGAAAGAGAAATCAAAGGCAAGTAGTTTTGTTAATAATTTAGTTTTGTTCTCAGTTTTATGACTTAACATAAACATTTTGAGAAAAGGGCATATTTAAATCCAAATCTAAATTTCTAAGCTGTCTGTATAATTTTCAAATTTAAGTGAAAAATAGAGACTCAAACAAACTGATACAGATATTAATGTCATATAGTTTTAAATGTAAGGTATAGCATTTTTTACAAAGAATCTAAAGATGTATCTTTATGTAAGGAATCATGGCCATTTGTATAAATTATGTTGTGGTTGCTGCATGCCATCCAGTGTATTCCAACGTATAGCAACCATGTAGGACAGAGTAGAACTGCCCCATAGAGTTTCCTAGGCCGTAATGTTTATGGGACCAGATTGCCAGGTCTTTTCTCTCATGGAGGTTTGGGTTTGGGTTTGGAACACTGACCTTTAGTTCAGAGCCAAACACTTAACAATTGCACCACCACAGCACCTTAAATAAATTATATTAAGCATAATTTTACAGGACAAATTCAGAACTGCACCCTTAAAAAAAAAATCCTAACTGGGATATCTATCATTAGATGCCAGTTTTATTTCAACAAGTTCACATAGAGTGAACATTAGGAAAGTAAGGTGTTGGTCATCTTACTTAAAACCCATTACCTTTGATTCAATTCTGACTTATAGCAACCCTACAGGGCAGGGTAAGACGGCCACATAGATTTTCCAAGGCTATGTAATCTCTTTGGAAGCAAACTGCCACATTTTTTCCTGTGAGCCATGGTGGGTTCAAACCTTCTACCTTCTTGTTATCAGCCAATCACTTCAACCACTGTGCCACCAGGCCTCCTTCATCTTACTTACAGACGGTCTAATCATTGCAGTGGTTCATACAGTGCTTTTGCTTAGAACGAGGGTGTATGCAAGGAGAAGATCAAATTTTCTTTAAGGATTCAGAGCATCGCAAAGGGAACACAAGGTGGCAAGACTGGCCTGAAACAGATTGAAGTTTTGTTTCTCAATTTCAGAGGTAGCATTTGTGAAGCTATGCAATCAACATATTGCAGCTTTTGACTGTTATATCCTGAAGAATGTGCAGAGTCACTTTGGCATGTGTGACATGGGAGAGATTTAGTGTTATTATCTTCTTTCTCTTCTTTCTCTGACTCCTGAGTGCACTCATCTTTTTTTCCCACAGTCCGTGTTTTGATTTATCTTTTGTCAGGCAGTGTGGGGCTGTCTATACCTCCTCAGTAAGTGTCATAATTTTTGTAAATCTAAGCCACCTAATATAAATTCCCTGCTTCTCTACCAATCTTGCAGAACTCTCTCCAACAACATTCAGTGTAGTAGCATTTATACTAGCGCTCTCAGCCTCAGAATTAGATGAAGTCATACTTTCTTACTGCTTAAGCTCTAAAGTTTGCCCAGTATCTACTAGAACTGTTTCATATGACTGGAGTATCAACTTGTGCACCAAGAACTCCTCTGACCTGAAAAGAAAATTTCAATAATTCCAAAAACTTTAATAAATGTCTTGAACAAACTGAGCTATGACAGTGCTTGGGTTAAATGTCCCTTTGCTTTGGTTCTTTGACAAGTGACTTTTTGCAAGCCTATCTTATGGATTTCATTGGCATTTATTTTTATTCTTTGTTTGACCATTGACCAACATTCCTGTCGCTCCTCCTGGGTTTTTTTAACATGGTAGCAGGAAGGAGGAAAAGGAGTGGGGAAGGAGCATCAGTGCCAACACCCAACAAAGTGGACTATATTTTGACAATGAAAGAATGGGACCACCTGATCTTTGCTTCCACTTTTACCCCTTTTTCATAGTCACTAACAAGATATGTTTCTATATGTTTCATAGAATATCTAGAGTTTATGTGTGTTTGTTTGTATTACCCTTGGAAAATGTTCACTAATGCCTGCTTGGTGTGTGAAGGTAATTTCTATTCTATTTTCTGATTTCTGAACTTCAGGAGAAGGTAAAGCTTGATGCTGAAAGGGAAAAACTAGAGAGGCTCCAGGAGCTTTACTCCGAGCAGAAGACCCAGCTGGACAATTGTCCTGAGTCCATGAGGGAACAGTTACAGCAACAACTGAAGAGGGTCAGTAGCAAACAGGAATGCACCAGCTTTTCTTTTCTTGTTTTTAATTAAGTTCTACCTACCTATGAGTTATACTTCACATAGCATACATTTACATAAATTCTGGCATTAGATACTCTTAAAATGGAAATATGCATGCTATCAGTATTTAATCCTATGCTAATCAGTTTTAAAATTCTTTGGTAAAATCTTTCACCTAAATTATAATGCAAAAATATTCCTAGGGTTATTCTTTGTTACAAAAGAGGACTATTTTTGACTTATAACTGTACCAAGATTGTAACATTTAAATCAACTGATATTTCTCCCTTTATTCTTTGCTGCATCGTGCATACTATTTACCCCTGGATTTTTTTTTTTTTCTCTTTTCTTTCTTAGCTTGGTTTTGTACTCTTGTCTGAAAATTATCCCATTCTCTGAATTTTTTCCCTCCCAAAGCCCCTGTGTTTTCTTTCTTCTTTCCTCTTTTTAGTTTAGTGATATTGAACTCATTAGCTTGACCACAGCAGTCAAACACTGGGTCCAAAGATGCAGGACATTCTTGATGCCCTCAAAACTTTCTCATAGAAGCTTCACAATTTTACAAAACTAAATACAGCATAGACCTTCGTTTAACTTTATAAGCAGTGTTTAACATGTCCACGCTGGTTATCTTCTGAAAACCAGAATTCCTTGGCAAACTGTTTCACAAACACTGCATTTAATATGGTCCCTTAATATGTCATAATTTCTTGACAATTTGGTTGTTTCCTCTAAACTGAGATGCTGAGGAAGCATCATGAACAGTCTTGGACGTTTAAAGGGGTTGCATAATTGTGATTTGTCATAAATGAGTAACAATTTACAAATCCACAGAGTAGGAAAAAGCCTAGTTTCATTCATGTTGTTATATCTGTACCTTCTTGGGAATGGGCAAGTTGAAACATCAATTAAGATGACACACATTTGAAAATTTTTAAAAGGACCTTTGATGCACAAATATTTTTAATACTGCTGAGAACATCACTAGGTAATGAAAAGTTACAGTTAAAACTTTTTAATGTATTACAGAGATTGAAAGCTTCTTAATAAAAAGTATCCAGTACAGACAAGTTAAACTGAAGCATGATCATTTTAATACTTGTTATTTCTTAAAATGTTGGATCAAAAAGAAAGTTTCAGAAATTTTTCTTCCCCTTTGCTCATTTTATTGTAGGAAATTGAACCTGCTGTAAGAAGACAAAAACTCCCTGTCCCTTAATCCACAATTCTCTGGAAATCTTGTGATAAAAATGATCTGGGGAGGGGGGGAAAGTTTTTGTAGAATTATTTTAGCTTGTTATTTGTTTGAGTTTATGCCAGTTCACAAAAGAAATTGGGAAAGTGACTTTTATATTTGCTTACTGTTTTTCAACTGTCTTTATTACTGAAGATTTACACAGGCATCATCATTTTTTATTCAGGATCAGCAGGATGGTTACATATTTTATTCTCTTTCTCTAACTATCAGTTATTGTTTGTATTCTTTATGTACGTTAATTTAAATAAAAACTCATAGAGTCTATTAAATGTAACACTTGAATAAAAATAATTATTGATATAAATGTTTCTTTAATGTAGATTATGTAGAATAACCCATAACTTATTCATAAATTCTAAGGATTTTGACTATAAAAGAGGAAAGGAAATGATGTACACAGTATGCTCCTTCCCCTTCCTCTTGAAGCAGAGTATAAAATTCTGATCATAAAACCTTTTCCTTAGGGGAGATAACTGGCCTATGGTTGCTTCTGTTTCTCTGATATGAAGAGGTCTACTAGTTTTTTCTTCAAGAAGAAGGTTCCAATTGACTCTTCACCAATTCCCTTGGCTTAATTGGTATAAACAAACAAACAAGTGGGGTGAAAAAAGAAAGAAAGGAAGAAACCATTGCCATTGAGTTGATTCAGACTCATGTTGTTGTTATTAGATGCTATCACGTTGGCACCAATTCATAGTGACCCACGTACAACAGAACGAAGCACTGCCCGGTCCTGTGTCATCCTCACAATTCTTGCTATGCACGAGTGCATCATTGCAGCCACTTTGTCAATCCATCTTGTTAAGGGTCTTCCCCTTTTTTTACTGACCCTCTACTTTACCAAGCATGATATCCTCCTCCAGGCCATGGTCCCTTCTGACAACATGACCAAAGTAGGTGAGATGAAATCTGGCCATTCTCACTTCCAAGGAACATTACGACTGCACTTTTTCTGGACAGATGTGCTCATTCTTCTGGCAGTCCATGGTATTTTCAGTATTCTTTTCCAGCACCACAATTCAAAGGCATCAACTGTTCTTCAGTCTTCCTTAATCATTGTCCAGCTTTCACATGCATATGGGGTGACTGAAAATACCACAGCTTAGGTTAGATGCACCTTAGTCTTCAAAGTGACATCTTTGCTTCTTAACACCTTAAAGAGGTCTTTAGTAACAGATTTGTCCAGTGCAATATGATGTCTGATGTCTTGACTGCTTCAGTGAGTATTGATTATGTATCCAAGTAAAATGAAATCCCTGACAACTTCAATATTTTCTCCATTTATCGTGATGTTGCTTATTGGTCCAGTTGTGAGGGTTTTTGTTTTCTTTACACTGAGGTGTAATCCATACTGAAGACTGAAGTCTTTGATCTTCATCAGTAAGTGCTTCACTCTGACTCATAGGGACACTATATGACAGAGATAAGTTAATCAGCGTAAAATGCACTTATTTCAAGATAAGTCCATTCCTACTAGTAACTTTGTGTTATCGTAATTCTCTTTCTCTTCTGACTTCAGATAGTTTAGAATACCACTTCATTATAGGGCTTCCTCCAAGGCATTTAAACTAGATTTTAAAAAGTTGATTTGTTACAACTAACTTTATTAGGTCGCAAGTCTCTCTCTCTCTCTCTCTCTCTCACACACACACACACACACAAATGAATAGAAAGAAAATAATTTCCTTAAACTATGTGTTGTCTAAAATACTTAATGTGAAGATCTAGAATGCTTTTGCACATTAAACATGGATTTATGGCTGGCTTCTTAAGTCTAAATCACTGCTTTAGAGTCAAATATATTTTCACCTGATGGTGATTTGATGAGAAGTGTTTGATGTGTAGATGATATGGCCCACCAATGGAACCGTTTCCTGGGATGTGAGTAGTACTGAAAAGAAGGGTGAAGTTAAATGAGTCTTCCACTTAAAGGATACAAGGATACAGTCCATCATTAAATGGAGGATTCTAGCAGCTGGGACAGTTATATTATGCTTTTGGTATTTACTCAGCTGAATGGTTGATTTCAGTCTCTAGATTTTTTTTTTTTTTAAATTCTGTAAAATGATATGTACAATTTTGGAATTTTTTTTTTTTCCATATTTGACTCTACAAACCATTTTGTCTTTTAACATTGGACAAGTCATTCAACCTCTATGTTCCCCAATATCTTCATATATAAAATGAGGAGATGTTACTAGGTAATTTTCATTATATTTTCCAAGTCCCAAGAGCATACAGTTAAAATGTTTAACTATGGAGCATAAAGAGCCCTTGTGGTGCAGTGGTTAAGCGCTTGGCTATAAGTCTGGAGGTTAGAACCCACTAGCCACTCCATAGGAGAAAGATGTGGCAGTCAGCTTCCTTAAAGATTAATTTGGAGTTGCTATTCTGTTTTATGGGAGCTCTGGTAGCATAATGCCTAAGGTACTTGACTGCTAGCTGGAAGGCTGGTTGTTCAAACTCCCCAGCCACTTCTTGAAAGGAATGTTGGGCAATCTACTTCCATAGGGATACCACCTCGGAAACCCAAAGAGGGATCACTATGAGTCGGGTCTAACTCTATGGCACATAACAACAGCATTCTGTTTTAATAGTGTCACTATGAGTCATAATGAGGAGCTCTGGTGGTGTAGTGCCTAAGGCATTTGACTGCTTACCAGAAGGCTGGTGGTTCAAACCCACCAGTCACACCACAGAAGAAAGACTGGGTAATCTACTTTGTAAAGATTTATTGCCTTGGAAACCCAAAGGGGTTCGCTGTGAGTCAGAATCTTCTTGATGACAGTGAGTTTGGTTTGGTTTGGTATGAGTCTTAATATGAGTCACTGTAAGTCAGTGAACTCAGGTATGGCAATGATTGTGAGGATGGCACAGGATCAGGCAGTATTTCATTTTTTTGTATGTAGGGTCTCTGTGAGTTGGAACCACTTTGACAGCACCTAAGACAAACAACATGTGTCATAATCCACTCAATGGCAATGGATTTGGTTGGTTTTTTAGAGCATAACCCATTTAAACTTGGTTTCACATTGCCATTGAGGCATCATGGGTTATTACTGCAGTCTCTCTTGGTCATATCAAATCTATTCATTTCTGTCCCTCCACTGGCAAAGAAAGCATGAAGATCTGCATGTAAACTTCTGCCGTATAAATTCTCAGTAAACGTTTTTGGAAAAAAAAAGAGGACATGTACTGAATTGTCTTTAGTGCAGCTCTTCCCTTTCCTTTTATGTCTGACCTGTGAGCTTGCCAAGCAGTGGAGATTTTTAATGTTCTTTTTGTGATGAAATTTAGTTAAAATTTTCATACAACTATCATACACTTGACTTTGAAATTCCTGTATATATAGTTCTGTGCTCAGTTACATTACTCCTACTGCTAAATCCCACCCCCTGGATTCTTATTCTTTTCTGAAATCCTTTAAACCACCACCGACCCCAAGAGCTTTTCTTTCAGCATGTAAGATTATGTAAACACATTCTAATAGTTTGGATAGCTTGATCAAATTTTTACACCATTGAAATCTGAGTGCTCAATTTATCTTTAATTTTTAACTTCCATGCCTAATGTGCTATTATTTTTGGGCAGCAGTTCACAAATTTTCTAGAAGTACATCAGTGACTATGGCTTTCATGCAGGGTTAAAATAAAACATGTTGCATATTAACCAGATGTAGAGTAAGGAACTGATGACCATAGTGTATGAGTTGTTCACCATATTCCCTCTTTGACTGAAGATTATTTATAAACCAAGAAAAGGGGTCTTATTATTTTTTAAAAATCTTAGTAATCTTTACCACAAACCAAGTTCAATTGAATATATATGCCGATATGAATAAATTCATAATTTTATTTCAGATACTCAGATTAAAGCTACAGTTATTTTGTATCAAGACATAAACTTTAATTATGTCTTAATTCCTTGAGTAGTGACTAGATGTGGCCCAAATTCCTTAATTACTTTAGAAGTTACTGTGAAATTAACAGATACATTTGGAATGTCAATCAATAAAATTGAAACCAAGAGCACATATGGCCAAATAAAATGTAAAGAAGTATTAAGAAACTGCTGAGTGTTTTCAACTTGTGTTTTCCCTGCTTTTAAGCTTCAGCAAATCCAGTTTGTGTTGACATAATAATCTTGTTGCTATAGTATTGGTGGTAATTACATGGTAGCTAATAATAGCTCTTCTATGAGTCATCCCCAGAATGAAATTCATTCCAGAAGAAAGAAATATATTCCATTTGATTGAAACAATTTATTATTTTTATAAAATCTGGATGTAGAGTGGTGGAGTGGAGTTAAATAGTGAATTAGAGCCAGTTTATCATATATTTATTTATCCAACTTTTTTTTTTTTTTT
>NW_006921771.1:4058554-4059575 GCF_000298275.1 Orycteropus afer afer
ACTGTACTTATATGTACATCAGAAAACATATACCAAGAAATTGAAAAGAAAAAACTTTTTAGTATACTTTAAATACAAAGAATGTATAGTACTTTTTCCTCACATCCCAGTGAATTGTGTTATGTGCCTTTGAGGGTGCATGTATTCTTCTTAGAAGTCTCTGGTCTGTATTAATCTTGAACTTAATCTCTATATTAAAGTCTTGTTTCATTTGAAAAATTGTGCAAAATAGTTTTCCTAGGAGACTGTCACACTTTTGTCCTGCAGATAATGTTTAGGCCACTTCCAGAATTCTTGTAATACTTCATAATGCATTTTAAAGTCACCTAGTAGATTTAAAGCAAGAATTCCTGTATTCATAGTACAAGGAAACTGATGGTGAAATAAAATGCTTCACCATCTTCACTTACTAGCAGTCACTGCTTTCAGATCTAACTCCAAAAGAGAGGATTATCATATTCTAACTTTGGCCGGTGTTGTAATTGGAAAAATATTTTGAGCTATCTGCTTTTAATAATTGCTTCTTCATATTAAAAAGCCTACAGCCATTTGATGTGTCTTGTTTTCATTCTCTTTTCCTTAAAGGATGCTGACCTGTTGGATGTTGAAAGCAAACACTTTGAAGACCTAGAATTCCAGCAGCTTGAGCGTGAGAGCCGTCTGGATGAGGAAAAAGAGAACCTGACTCAACAGCTCCTGCGTGAAGTGGCTGAGTATCAACGGAACATTGTTACTAGAAAGGTAATTTTTCCAGGTGTCATTAAATACAGAAAATAAAAATAAAATATACTCCTCGTATATGACAATAAAGATGGTTAATATAGCCTTAATGTTTGTCTATCTGCGTACATGCATATTTGGAAAATTACGGACTATGTCATATGTATGGCAAATGGTGACCCAAACTACAGATAGTGACGTTATAGTCATTGTTACATAATGCTACAGATGCATTTATGAGTGATATTCTATTTTTTCTTTTTATATGGAAATCAAGGCATAGAAAATCAGAAATAGGGAC
>NW_006921771.1:4060370-4063074 GCF_000298275.1 Orycteropus afer afer
GTTCAAACCCATTATCAACTAAACTGTGATCACTATTTTCCCATTTGTAAATACCTTTTCTCTCTTTTCCAGGGCAGACTGGCAAACTTTTGAATATCTAATGTACATCTAGGAGCTCTGGTAGCATAGTGCCTAAGGCACTTGACTGCTAACCAGAAGGCTGGCGGTTCAAACCCTCCAGCCACTCCTCAAAAGGAAGGTTGGGCAATCTACTTCCATAGTGATACTACCTGGGCATCCCAAGGAGGGGTTGCTATGAGTCGGGGCCAACTCCAGGGCACATAACAACCACAACAACAATGTACATCTCCCTGTGATAATCTCTTTTCCTCTAGGAAAAAATTTCTGCATTGAAAAAGCAAGCCAATCACATTGTTCAGCAGGCTCAGAGGGAGCAAGATCATTTTGTGAAAGAAAAGAATAATTTAATAATGATGCTGCAAAGAGTAAGTATCTCCATGTGGCAATAAAACATAGGTTCCAACTTGGGGAAAGTTGCCTTCTTCAAAGTAAATGCCTTGTAATAACAAATGTCTTTATCATTTAAGAAAGGCTTTTATATACATTTTTATTTAATAACAAATGTCTTCATAATTTAAGAAAGTCTTTTTTACACATTTTTATTTGATCATCCACATTAATAAACTGATGGTCTGTGAATGATCAGCCATAATTCAGAAATAAGCAGAAACATGTTCTTCATGATGCTTTTTCAACATGGTAAAATGCAAACTATAAGAAATGTGTATTTTTTCTTATTTTCCTCCTTTAGAAAATCATATTTTTCTTCCAAAGGGTAAAACTCCCTGGAATACCAATTTAGAGTTGGTTTAAGGAAAACTGCTTGTTTTATTGCTGTCAAATATTTTGACTTAGCAACTCTAGTGTTTTCAACCTTTATTATTTGTATGCACTTCTTCCTGGAAAATGCCACGATGGATTTAGCTTGACTCAGCTAGATAGTAAATAGCCTGTGTGGTATGGTTAGAGAGATGGCAGCCCATCCTCACCAAAGGGACTATGTCCTCATCTGCCCCAGGACCTGAAATGGCTGCATGTGTAGGGATTCCTTTGCCCAACCAGTTGCAGTCAAGTTGATGCTGACCTACAGTAACCTTGTGTATGTTAGAGCAGAGCTGTGCTTCATATGGGTTTCAGTGGTGTTTCTTTCAAAAGTAAGTTGCCAGTCCTTTCTTCTGAGGCGCCTCCACATAGACTGAAACTGATAACCTTTTGGTTAGCAGCTGAAGCACATTATAGGAATTTTAAACATTTGTACCATTCAGGAACTCCACTGTGCCCAAAGACAGTAAACCTATAACCTCACTTCTTAGCATAGATTCTAATTTACAGATAAGGATAAGACTCAGATAAGATACTAAAAATGTTAGAGTTGATAGGGCTAGTTTTAGGATTGAGCCTTACATGTGTGCCCAAATGTGAAATTTGGAAACACAAAAATATAGAAAGAATGTGACCCAGAATGGGGTTCAAGAAAAAGAGTCTTAGATCCAGAATGATGGATGAGGTTGTACCATGATCTCACGTAGAAGAAACATTATAGCTAGAGTATTCCTTTCTTAAGAAGCTCTAGTGGCATAGTGAATAAGGCATTTGGCTGCTAATCAGAAGGTCAATGGTTCATATGGGGAAATCTACTTCCATAAAGATTTACAGCCTCAAAAATCCAATAAGGGTCACTATGAGTTGGAATCAACTTGATGGCAGTGGGTTTGGTTTGGTTATTTTTTATTAAAAATATAAAATGCTTTTCTGTAGTAATAATTATAATCTATACTCAGTAAGATTTTTATTTTCCCAAATTGATATAGATACATCTTTATCACATAAAGTGAAACAAACTATTTTTGGAGAAATTCACAGTTGATGCTAAAGCTTAATGAAAATGCAAAAGGCCTAGAATAGGTAAAACAACTTGGAGCAAGAAAACAGATTTGGAGGAAATATATGTCTGATTTCAATGTTTATTATAAAACTATAGTAAGTAAAAGTGTGTGGTGCTGATGTACAAATAGACATATAGATCAATGAAACTGAACGAGTCCAGAAATAGACTAACACATGTATGATCTATCAATTTTTGACAAAGGGTCCAAGACAATTTGATAGGGATATAAAAATCTTTCCAACAAATGATGCTGGATAACTGGATAAAAATGGAAAGAAAAAAAACTTCAACACCACCATCCTCACACCATACATAAAAATTAGTTTGAGAGAGATCAGAAACATTCATGTGAAAAGTAAAATGATAAAGTCTCCAGAAGAAAGCATAGGAGTATAAATACATTTTCATGGCTTTGGGGTAAGCAAAGATTTTTTAAAGAGGAAATGACAAGGGACTTGTATTCAGAAAACACAGAAAATTCTTGCAATTCACTAATAATAAGATAATAACAAAAATAAACAAAAACTTGAATAGGCACTTTATGAAAGAAGATAAATGGATGACCAATATGTCACCATAAAAAATATTCAGTATCATTAATCTTGAGGGAAATATAAATTAAGCCAGTGTTAAACAATCTTAATGAAAAATATGTTGGGCTATATTATTTATTTACATAAAATGAAATTCACAGATATTAAGTATACAATTTGATGCCTCCATAGAAAGATAAAGAGCATTTCTATGACCCTGGAAAGTTTCCTCATGACCCCTTCCAGTCAATTCCCACCCCAT
>NW_006921771.1:4063910-4068363 GCF_000298275.1 Orycteropus afer afer
GATGCTCTATACATTTCTCTTGAATGAAAGCTAAATTTGTTTGAAAGCAATCCATAAACCATATCAGCTAGCAGATGAGATCTTGGATGTACCATTTGAAGTTTTTACTGTGTATGTGGACAGGAAATAGAAGTGAAGGAAGTGTATGGGATTCTGATGTTTGTTTCTATTGCAAAGTCACTGGGCTTCTCAGTTGTATCCAAGGTTGATAGATGTTGATTCCCACAGGAAAAGGAGAATCTTTGTAATTTGGAAAAGAAATATGCCAGCCTCTCTGGGGGGAAAGGGTTTCCTGTCAACCCCAATACTCTAAAAGAGGTAAGTTATGACTTTACATATACATTCATATCACCTTATAAATCAGGAGATATAATTTTGTTTTATGTGATTAGCTGAAGAGTAAAAGCATTAATTTAAGTGACTTATGAAAGCCCTGAGTGCATTTATGGTTTTTCAGTCTTTCATTATATGTGCTTTGTAGATTTGAAGCATTATCTGCGTGCCTAATGAAGATGAACACTGTGTGTCTGTGTATGTGTGTATGTGTGTGTGTGTCTACTTTCCTTGGCAGGGACATTGTGGGTTAACTTGGAGTTTCAAAAATTTTTAGATCCAGATCAGGAATAGTCTTACATTTTCGTCTTTGCTTCTTCCAGTCTTCTTTCTCACTTCCTCCCCTTGCTTACTTTACTTTTCTTTCCTTTGAGTCTTACAGATCATGAGAATGCCCCAAACATTTGAGGAAATAGTCTGATTTCTTTCTTTCTTCTTTTTCTCTCTCTTTTCTTTTTGAAAAGCAATGTTGTTTCTATTTTTTTTCCTGAACTTCTAAATTTCTATTTACGTAAATACAGATTATTTTTATGTGAGATGGGAAGCCAAGAGGTGGTTTTAAGCAGAGAGGTGACATTTATTTGATATGTATTTTATAAAAAAGATTTTGTCTACTCTGTAGATTCTGGATTATAAGGAATAAATGAGGTTGCAAGGAAAACAGTATGAAGTTATTGCAACACTATAGGCTGGAGATGCTGATAGCCTGAATTAGAGCAGTAACTGAGAAATGGAGAGAATTAGTAGGATTGGATTTGGTGTTAGAGTTGATAGATCTTGCTGATAGGTTGGATGTGGAGATGATGTAAGGGGGGAATTGGGATAATAACATTATTCCAGTTTGAATAATGGGATGGATAGTGAGTGCTTTTTACTGAGATAGGGAATACAGGGAAAGAATACCTTTAAGAGGGAAGATTGGGTATTTGACTCTGACATACTGAGTTTGGAGGCTTGCAGCATACAAATGAACTAAATGGGCTCTGAGTCTTTCATTAACTTGTTGTTGTTGAGTTGTTGTTATGTGCTGTCGAGTCATTACCTAGAGGAAGAATAAAATTTTTCCTATTCTATTTTCTCCATGGTCTTTTTTGTGCAGACTTCTTGGGGTCAAAAGCACATTTGTTTTGGTTTTTGACTGTTTTTGTGTGTCTGTAATTCTCATGTTTGTTGAGTAGCTATATATTTTCTTTCCTGTACCACATAGACTTACTCACAAGATGCCCAAGATGTTCTCATGACTTTCTTTCTTTCTTTCTCTCTCTGTTCATTAAGGGATGATGCATTTAGGCCCTAACTCATTTTTCCCCCTTTTTATTATTATGTTTCTTTTTTAAAATTTTTATTGTGATTTGGATGAAAGTTTACAAAGAAAATTGATTTTTTATACAATAGTTCATACACATTTTGTTTCATGACATTGATTGCAATCCTCATAACAATTCTCTTCCCACTTCCTCCCTGTGGTTACCTTTTCCCCCGTATCCTTCCTTCCTATGCATTCCTGCCCTCTGAGCTCTCTCCCTGTGCAAATACTGCCCTTCTGATCTCCCATGGTTGATTGTTCTAAGGAGTATACCTACCTGGTATAAGTGTTCATCTTCTACACCTGTGTTATATTTGGCTGGAAGCCACAGGAGTGAGTTCAGTTCCAGGCCTGAAGGGTGACTGTTGTTGTTGTTGTTATGTGCCATTGAGTCAGACCCGACTCATAGTGACCCCTCCTTGGATTTCCGAGGCCAATCTGTATCAGACCGGTAGGCTGGTAATTTTTATGATTTTAAGTTTAGTTCCATATTTTTCTCCCCTTCTATCCAGGATCTCCTGTACTGATCCCTTTCTGAGTGGTTGACAGTGGTAGCTGGGCACCATCTATTTCTTCTGGACTCATGGTCATGTAGGCTGAGGTTCATATGGTCCACTAGTCCCTTGGACTAATTGTTTCCATGTCTCTTTGTTTTTCTTCATTCTTCTTTGCACCAGACAAGGAGAGACCAATTGTTGCATATTAGATGGTTACTTGCAAGCTTTTAAGACCCAGTCGCTACTCACCAAAGTAGGATGTAGAACAATATTTTTGTCTAGTATGTTATGTCAATTGAACTTCATGTCCCCAGCTACCATGGTCCCATGCCCACAAGCCCAACGACTCTCTCCCTCAGGGTTGTTGGCTGTGACTAAGAAGTTATTAAAACTTTGCTCCCTGTTAGTTCTATTGTATGTATGGGCATTCTTATAGCACATACAAATATGTATGTAGAAATATCATCTGCCAAATTTATATATGGTCATGGATATAGTCCCTTTTGCCTAATACGCCCTGACTCTTTTAAACAACTCCTACTTTTGACAAACCGGACATATTTTTGAAGCAATTAATTCTTGTATGATCTGTGCACCATATAAGGAATGAAACTTTGGTTTTACTGAAAACCAATGCTATTCATTATGCAAAAGAATAACCCAATGTTGTTGCTTTTCATCCTGACTTATTATGATAGATAATATGAAATCTGACAACTCAGTAGACTAGTTTCTTTTCTCTGTTTAGCCTTATAAAGCTTTACATATTATTTGCTGCCCCTCTCTGAAATGCAAGGCTATATTTAGGAGTATTTTAATGTTTCCAGTTTATAAACAGGCAACTCTAGCTTTCTTTATTTTGTCATAATTATAAGTCTCAGTAAAAACTTTGATTTCCAGCCCAGAATTCTTGCCTTTCTTGGAGCCACTTTTTGAAAGAATTAATGGGCTGATACAAGAAGCCAAGTGTCCATATTAACACACTTTAACTTTTAAAAGAGAAATTTTATACCCTTTATATCTTTTTCTATACTGATTTATTGGAGTAATGAAAGTCAAAATTTGTCTGTATGATACGTTCCATGAAAATTTATGAGTGCCTTTTCCACAAATATAAATCAGTAGGTTTGATTTTGATAGATTTGATTTATGAACATTTTCTCTAAGCAAAAGCCCAAACTGAATTACTGAATTTAAAAGTTGTCAGTGTTTCCCTGTCCTGGGATTGGAAGTGAGGTTCAGAAGTTGCTTTGAATTTTTGAACTCAAACATCCTGGAATTGCTACCCCACCTTAGAGGTGTGTGTATGTGTGTGTTTCTGAAAAAACTCACCTGATTGAGAAGGCTCTGTCCTTTTTATCCTCATTTGATTGAGATGCTCAAAAACTAAATGCTATCACAAATAAATTACCGTTGTATGAGTATCATATTGGTGCAAAATCCAGCATGTCTCTGTCCACTTCCTCCCATAGTCTATAATTTGTCAAGAAACAGAAAAAGAAAAAAAATCTATGAATGAAGATTTGTGCAAAAAGCTCTTGTATTAGAGAGTGAGTGATTATGTTGTGAATGTTACATCTCAGAGTTTGTACATGTGATTATTTTAAATATGTGTGTAATGACAACCTCATTTAGTAAAAAGAATGAATGTTGATACTACTGGGTATTTTAAAATTGAAGGTGTTATTTGCAATGTAGTCATAGAGATTTAATCAGAAAAAAATATTTTTAATGTTTGGATTGCCACCTTTCAAGATTAAGCACTTTAAAGCTGTTTTAATTGCTGATTATCCCTTTAATGAAACATTTTGTGATATCACAGATACCTGGCTATGCTGCTCTAAGCTAACTCCATTGTACTGGGAACATTAATACTCTCGCATGCCTCAGCTTTTGCTTTCTTTGTGTCTAATTTCTGAATTCCTCCTTTTAGGGCTATATCAGTGTAAATGAAATTAATGAGCCATGTGGCAATTCCACGAATCTATCCCCTTCCACTCAGTTTCCCGCTGATGCTGATGCTGTTGCCACTGAGCCTGTCACAGCTGTGCTGTTGAGCCAGCCACAGAATACAGAGGTGTGTTGGCATGACATTTCATTCATTCACTGCTTTTCCTCATGTCAAAAATTAACCCACAGTGAATTGAAACTAGGGTGTGTGTGACAATTATACATTTGTTTGACCAGCGGGCAGAATGCTGGAGCTTGTAAAACATACCAATTTGGGAATGCAACTGTATCAATTAAAATGCTAGGAACCATGACCTGTGTGGTACAGAGCAGAGATGAAACTGAGAGTATTAGGAGACTTAAGACC
>NW_006921771.1:4069602-4090549 GCF_000298275.1 Orycteropus afer afer
CCATCTCACTGGCCTGTAATACATTCACCATATTGTGCAATCATCATCACAATGCATTTCCAAATTTTCCCATTACCCTTAACAGAAACCCAGATAATAACAGAAGCCTCTAAAGCAATATTCTCCTACTTTCCCCTCCCACCCTCTCCTAGGAAACACTAATAAACTCCTTTGTCTATAATTTGCCTCTTCTTGATACATCTTTTAAGTAGAATCATACAATATCTGTTCATTTGTGTCTGATTCATTTCACTTAGCATAATGTTTTCAAGAACAAGTTTTTATTGCCCAGATTTTTAAATAAGTAACTTTTATTCTGAACATTACCCTCCTTTTTGTACACTCAATGTGTATTAATGGTTGAGTATTCAAAAAAAAATATTTTCAGTACTACCTTTTAATTCCTTTGATTATGTTCCCAGGAGATCCTAATGAAACATGGTCATTAAGTCCCCAAATTTGCTGAACCCTATTTTACTATGCCCAGCCCTTGAGGACAACTAACAATAACAGCAGCCTTTACTATCTGTCACTTTCTATTTCAGGAACTATATATACCCCACCTACTACCTGTACAAGTTTCATGTTACTACTACCTATAGTGCAATAAAAAGGGAATTAGTGAAAAATGAGTCAAATAAGTGATTATATATAAGAAAGTAACATAGAAAATGGATAACTAAACATCTCCAATTTTAATGTTATGTTTATCTCTCTGACAGACATCTCTAGTTTCAGTGAGTTGGAGTTTGAGTACCTCGAGTTTTCAGACCTGGTTGTTTTATTCTTTTGGCCAAATATCAGTCAACCTGTGTTTTCAATGGGATTTCTTTCCTATTGAATTAAGCTACTTATTATAGAAAACTGGAACTTTTGGAATTTGTGACATTTGATCATAGTGAAAGCAAGTTGAAGAGTTCTAAAGCTGTTTTTCTAACTAAAATGAACATTAATCAAAGAGCAAAGTGTTGTTATTATTATAGTGTGATCTACAGTAATAACACTTGAATTACAGCTCTACCACTTTTTACCTGCATGACCTTGGACAAGTTTGTTTAACTTCTCTGCACCCAGATTCTTCACATGTAAAACGAGGATAATAATAATCATAGTATTACTATGAGAATTGAAGGAAATAATAAACAATTGGCATGCAGTAAGTTCTTGGAATGTTAATATGTATTATTGATACTTGTCCTATTAATTAATTAATATATATTAGCTAGTATAAATATTAAGGTGCTCTGGTGGATAAGGCATTTGGCTGCTAACCAGAAAGTTAGCAGTTCAAACCCACCAGCTGCTCCATGGAAGGAAGATGGGGAGACCTACTTCCACAAAGATTTACAGCCTTGGAAACCCAATGGGGGTCACTATGAGTCGGATTTAACTCGATGGCAGTGAGTTTGTTGGTTTTTGAATAAAAATATTAATAAATATTAACTAGTATGAATAAATAGTCATAAAGTTAAAATGCTAATTTTTTTCATGATAATTTGAAGATTGTGTATAAGTTTGGTAACTCACATTTGCATTCTTTTTTTTTTTAAATGGATTTCAAAAGCCTAAACTTAATATAAAAATTATTAAACCTGAAGAACTTTTAGTTAGGAAATCACCTTACTTTTGAAGACTAGGTTTTGTGGAGCCTAGAAAGCTTCGGATAAACTCAAGTTGACAAAATCTTGTGTTAGGAATCTGACAAAATAGAATATCCCACAGCAGATTTTTAAGTATGAGGCATTATTATAGGAGCTTCTTAGCCAAGATTTGTTTAAATAAATGAATAACCTAGAAATATGCCTTATATGGGAACTTTATGTGACTTTGGAGTGCATTTATGTGACTGAAATATTTCTACAACTTTAAGACAACTTCCCTGTTTACTCGCTCTTTCTCTTCATCTTCTTCCTTCTCCCCTTTCTTGTTCTCCTCACACTGTGCCATCACACAGAACTGTCCAGACAGACAAGGGGAGAAACTGCTTACTTGCTTTGTCCACTGGCTGTCTGCCATCCACATAGCGACCATCATAATAATTTGTAAGTTGTCCTGAGGCCCCAAGGCACAGGCACCATGAAAGTAGAAGGCAGATTTTTTTTTTTTTCTTTAATTTTCTAGGTTCAGTCATAAATTCTTTTAGTCTCTATATATCTTATCAAATGCTATCCCAAGTCTGTTAGTGAACACAAATACAAGTTTAGTAATAATAAAAAATTCTATGTTAAAATTCCAGAACTTCTTTGTACATGTGTAGTTCTTAATTTCCTAAGTGTTTCTTTCAATTGGTCAAGTTTGCTATTTTGCTTTACATTTGCATTTAAAGCACTTTAGAAGTCTGGAAGAAAGGAAAAAACAGCATAAAGAAGGCCTCTATCTGAGTGACACTTTGCCTCGAAAGAAAACCACACCTTCCATATCGCCACATTTCAGCAGTGCTACTATGGGGAGAAGCACTGCCCCAAAGGTAGGATGCGGGGAGGGCCACCGGCGTCACAGTCACTGAGTCTCCTTGCCATTATGTTGACTGATGTGTAGAGGCCCTTAAGATGGGAAAATGCTACATAATAGATCAATATTTTTTGCCTGCTATGAAGAAATCATAACTAAATTGTATTTTCTGTCCTATTCAGAGGACGTTTGGAATTAATTGTACACTCTGAATTGTATACCAGAGAACCTGGTTCAGAGTTTTTTCTACCATAGCACAGATGGTGGCATTCACATACATGTCAGACTCCTATGGCTGCATCCCAGATCTAGACATAAGATAAAGTAGAGGCTCCAGAATCCAGGAATAGCAGCAACAAGTATTTGTTGAGTCATGTCTGTGTACCTGATACCGAGCTAAGCCCTTTATATGGATTATCACATTTTAAAAACCAGCAACACTATACAGTACAGGTGCTAACTGTTATCGCCAATGCTTTTATGGATAAATTGAAGGGTAGAGAAGCTAAGCAATTAGTGCAGGTGCTCTCAGTTGGTGAGTAGTGGATCTGGAATGTGACCCTACATGGTCTAAGCCCTCTCACATGTTGTAGTGACATGTCAAAGGGGTTGTTGCAAGAAGAGAGAAGGGATGGTGAGAGTGTTCTTAATAGGGCAGAGTTTTAGACTCTTCATCTGCCTTTAATCAGAGTATCTTTGTTTTAATCTGTTTTTTTTTTTTTTTTTATAAATTGGTGTTTCAGTTCCATTCGTATTTAGATAAAGGTTTTGGCTATTTATAGAGTGCTAAAGCCAGCGGGATAGGTAATAGATTTCTTTGGTTTTCAGCTTATTAGATAAATGGGGATAGATGGAAATTGGTGCATTTAGTATAGATCTTTCCTGTTTTCTTGCATGGTGTGCATGCATCCTTGCATCTGCCCTCTGCTCCTTATGCATGAAGATTATTCAGCTGTACTCTAATGTGATTCTAGACAGTGTTCTGCCCAACTGTCTTCACTTTCAGAATTGCTGCCACTGGCAGAACTGCTGTGATGTGTAGACTACATGAAGCTCCTAGGGTGGTATAGCAACTGGCCTTTACCATTAAGCATCAGCAAAATGGGATGCAAAGACCTGCCTTCTCTACTCTCTACACTTAGAGGCAATGGACACAAGGATGTGGTCACTTGGTAAAGGACTATTTGGCCTGAAGTGTGCCTAAACTATTCTCTCCTTGTTCTCACAGCCTCACCTGCCCCTTGGACAAAGCAACAGCTGTGGCAGTGTGCTCCCTCACTCACTGGCTACCATGACCAAAGACTCTGAGTCTCGGAGGATGCTCAGAGGTATGTACCTTTTACATCACATGTCAGTCTCTTGCTGAGCATTTGAATTCCTCATAGAGAGAGAGTGAGAGCAGGATTGGGAATGGTTAGAGAGGAGATCAACCAAAATCCTAAATGCTACTCTTAATGTGTCTCCCTTGGGGGAGGGGATAGAAGGAGACAGAGACTGAGAGAGAGAGCCTTATTGTTGTGCTAAGGTAACTCTTCCTATATATGCATAGAGTTGGTGCATTTAAAACATACCCTTGTATGTTATAAATTCAATGGAACTTTCAAACCAGAAAGAACCTAGAGAATTACTAACTTTACCATTTGATTGGTAGAAAGGAAAGAGAAACTACTGAGATCCAGAGTTTGCCAGGCCTACAATTGCTCACTTGGTTTGTGGGTGAGCCACTGTGGTGGTGTTTTTAGCTGCTGTAGAATCAGCCCCAACTCATGGCCCCATGCACAGTGGGGTTGGACTGTTGTGATCCACAGGGTTTTCACTGGCTGATTTTTTGAAAGTAGATCTCCAGGCCTTCCAGAAGGGATAAACATAAACAGGTGATTTTAATAAAATGTGCTCAATGCAGTGATAGCAGTGTGCCCAAGATAAATGGGACACTTGGCATCCGATGCTTCTTTCTTCCTAGTCCATCTTAGTCTGTAATCTCCACTGAAGCCTATTAGCATCATACCAACATGCAAGCCTCCACTATGTCAATCTCTGTGATCCATATGCTAAGGAGTCTTTTAGCTGATATAGAAATAGAGCACTAGCAGCTCAGAATCCACTTAGGCCTTTTAATAAGGATTTGAGCTTTTATGCTATATGGTTGTTAGGTTCAGGTAGACATTGGTTGACTCAGCATATTTTATTTCTCTGTAATAATACATTGCATTTATAATGGGGTTCTAAAATAATCTTTCAGAAATTATTATAATGCAGTAATTTATAGAGGTAAGCTGCCTTCTTTTCTTGAGAGGGTTAGATTGATTGTGTTAACACAGTAGTTTAGTTTAGTTTATATTGGTCCTGACTTTTTAGTAGGTGTGATGAGTCACCAAGAATGCAAATGAATGTCATGAACCTTGCCTTTGAAGTGCTTATAATCTAGTAAGAAAGAAAGACACATAAAAAAGTGATTTTAATAAAATGTGCTCAGTGCAGTGATGGAGGTGTGCCCAGGATGTAAGGGACACTTAGCATTCAGATGCTATCAAGTATTGATGGGATTGAAACCATTTCCTGTCCAAGTATACCAAAACCAAACTCACTGCCATCGAGTTGATTCTGACTCATAGCGATCCCCATTGGATTTCCAAAGCTATAAATCTTTACAGAAGCACATCTTTCTTCTGTGGAGTGGCTGGTGGGTTTGAACCACTGACATTTTGGTTAACAGCCAAATGCCTTAACCACTATACCACCAGAGCTCCTTTTGGGCAAGTATACTGGAATTCAATTCTAACTGCTCAGCCTCTCTGCTAATAGTGCCAAGGGTTAATCACTGGTTTCCCATTGTGTGTGTCTGTGTGTGAAATTTTGTATATATATTGTTGTTGTTGTTGTGTGCCATCAGTTTTGATTCATAGCAACCCGGTAGAACAGAATAGAACTGCTCCGTAGTGTTTTCAAAGCTGTAACCTTTATGGAAGCAAATTGTCACGTCTTTCTCCTGCAGAGTAGCTGATGGACTTGAACTACTGACCTTAACAGTCAAGCACTTAACCACTGTGCCACCAGCACTCCATTTGTGTGAGTGCGTATGTGTTTATATATATATATATATATATATATATATATATACACATATATATATACACACATATATGTATATATATATGTATATGTATATATGCTTCTGTAAAGTTTACAGCCAAGAAAACCATACGGAGAAGTTCTATTTTGTAATACATGAGGTCTCCATGAGTTGGGGGCCAACTTGATGGCAGCTAACAGCAAGAAGAATATACATATGTAATAATATGTGTATGTGTGTGCATATACATGTATGCATATGTATGTATGTATACATCACTAAAATGAGGTTTTAAAATTACTAGAGGTGATTTGAGAGATAAATAGAAACGATAGTATTTATTAGAAGGTTTACAGTGTATAAGAGAATTTTACAGTGCTAAGATTTGAATCTCGTGCATTTAACTGAATTTCTCTGTTCTTTTTTTTTTTCTTTAACATAATTTCTCAGTGAGCTAAAAATATCTCTGCTTTTATGATGTATGAATAATGAGGAAAAATGAGTCTTTATGTTGTGGCTCTCATTTATCACTTGTGGGTCAAGTCTATAATGTGTTGAAGCATTTTTCTTTAATATGAATAGACTTCTTTTTAAATATATTCTTGCTACTGGCTGAAGACCTCAAAGCTTGGATTGGCCACTACATCAACATAGGCCTTTCAGCATATTCATGTGCTTTATGTGTAACATTGGTTTAGGGAAAGATCAGGAAAGATCAAGCACTTGGGAAATGGAATATGATCTCAGCTTATACTCCATGTTGAAATATGTGGCAGACTGCTTCCAAAAAAGATTTACAGCCTTGGAAATCTTGTGGGGCAGTTCTACTCTGTCCTGTAGGGTTGCCATGAGTCAGAAATGACTTGACAGCAACAGATGTTGGAAGTATTTTCTTAAAAATCAAGAGCTGTGGACATGATTGCATAAGAGGATTCTTGTGAGAATATGGTGAGACTGAAGGAATGTTTGATCCATTATTCTGATCTCTGTTTTCCCCTGAAATAATGGGAATGCCATGCTAGGCTTAGAAAAGAAAACTGAGCCAATTAGGCCCCATTAGAATGTACCCTCTGCAGAATCTACTGTCTCTGAGCTACTGTTTGTGCTCTTGTTCTTTACTGATAAGTCTTTTTGCACATCTGGAAGACTGCTGCTTTAGTCTTTCACTGACACAGCTCTGCGGTGGTACTCCTCTGAAAGAGTTTCATGTGGTGCTGATAAAACATCTCCTGAGGAAACAGAGAACCATGATCTTTGTGTTGATCCAAGCAGATGTGCTGAGTGTGAGGCTAGGCTACCTCCCTTGGCCCCTCCACTCAGAGAAGAAGGTTGGAGATTATAGTACTTGGAGCCATGGTAGACCATAAAATCAGCAGGATTTTCTGCTAAGTCTATACAAGTAGCCTTCTAAGCATCCGAAGGGATGAGTCATCATTTCATTTAAAATTATTTCAATAGCATTTGTTGGCTTCATTGAAATAGCAAATGTAAATTTAATTACTATGCTTTTGTAAAAAAGTGGACCTAGCACATTTTTATTAATTCAAATTTAGTATACCTTATCACTTTTTTAACTTACACATTTAACTTAAATAAACTATTTTTTTTGCTGCTATTCATGATGGAATTTCAAGAACGATGGTGTAAGTATAAGCATTTCTCAATCAGCACTGTTTTAATAGAACTGACAACATGGATTGTGCATACAAAGATCTTTGAAAGTAGAGTCTAAAGCAGAGAGCCTAGGAAGTCCACTCCTAAAATTGTTACGGTTATTGGTTTTGTACAAGTTGTGACCTATTCCTTTATAAGCCTTACAATGAATGAACTCTTTGTCCTTTTGTCTTCTGTTAAATGCAGGAAAGTCCAAGAAAGGTATGACAACCTCCCTGTGTGATGTTTTTGTTTCCAGCAAATAGTGAAAGGTCAATGCCAATCAACTTTAAAGAATGATCAGATTTAAAACTGTACAATGGTGGATTTTTAGTCTAATTATTATTCCTTTTACACAATAGAGAGAAAAGTTGTTGCACATTGACTAGAAATAAAATGCTGGGTGCAGCTGCTGCTCATTCACAGACAGCTGCATGACCTTCTTTGTTTTGGTATTTTATTACAAGGTCAGACCCAACAGGAAACATGAGTGTTATGTTAGCATTGTTTTATAAGACTCAAGATCTATATAAAGAAAAGAGTGGGCATTGTAATGTATGTAGCCAAAGTGTTAAACATGATGTTTCTCTTTTATAAAGGCCAGGTATTAAAAAAGGCAGGTTACAGTTGGAGGGTGGGAAGGATTTAGAACATTCCTATTTAGTTATTCATTCCATTTAAGCCTATTTTAAAAGAAAGACTTAGTGGAGAGAGTGAAGAACATTTTCAGTGACTGGCTTGAATAAGGAAGATCGGTGTTACTGTAGCTGGGAGGTAGAGATGGAGGATATTAGAAGACTTCTAGTAAAGTTTGATGGGCTGTGCTTCAAATAATTGAATGGCATTTTACAAATTTTAGCTCTTAAAAACTATTGTTACTGTCCGTTTGGAAAAAGACTTGTTCTATAGATAGTTTTGCGTTTCTTCTCCCTGGTAATTTTTGGTGGACAGATATGTGTGAAAGATTTTTTTTTCATTACAAATTTTTTTCTGACTAACTGTATGCATGTATTATAAGTTCATTATTTTTAGCTTCTTAAATTTGCCTCTGTAAACTCAAATTTAATCTAAAACTATAAATATTGTTCCTTATTAATCTGCTGGTATTGTTACTAACACTGTCAATGATTGCATGTTGCAAGTGTGTGTCTTTTCCTTGTCTCTTTGTCATCCTCTTTGATCTCCTATCTTTATCTCTTTCTCCATCATTGTCTTCCTTTGTTCCCGACTTATCCTATACCTTCATCTCCTGGCTGTGGATTATCATTAGGAAGAATGAATTTCTCAGCAGGTGAGTTATGTATAGGCTGAATTATCAGAAATACTGCTTAGTTTTGTTCTCTTAAATCAGGTTACATTTTTAGGTCCTCACATTTTCTAAGTTTAATCTCAAAAAAAAAAAAAAAATTAATCTCAGGTAACTATAAAAACTACATAACACAAATTTGAAAAATACTGGCAAGAAACTGCATACCCTGCAATAGCTAACTCTGAAAGGACTTTTTGGGTCCAATTAGTTAGAATTCATAGTGCTAGCAATAAAAATAAGTGAGTGAATGAATGAATGTGTCTGCCTATCCAATCTATTGACTCTCTATGACAATCTCATTTCAGCTGAATTGGTTTGGGTTCCTTGTATGTACTATGCTTAGTGACAAGCCTCAGATATCATCAAGTACCACTTTATAAACCTTATAAACTACCCTTTCAAACAGGTATTTCTGTCTGGTTAGGATGTATATAGAGCATTTCTAAGGCCTTTTTTTTTTCCTTTTTAGTTGCTTTCCCACTAATTAATGTTATTTCTGCTTAAGTTTATTAAAATAAAAATCAGTATCCTCAAGGTTGGAAAAGTCTAATTTTTCGCAATCCATTTGTATTGCCCCACCACAAACAATAGATACATTTCATTTCCTTATTTTGTCTTTAATTTAGAATTTATAGATGAGAATATAAATTCATCCAATGACTCTTGAGTGATATTCATATGCTAAATAATGTGGATACTGCAGTTAACAAGACTTCTGTGGCTCCTTCCCTTCTAAAACTTACACTTGAGTGGAGTATTAAAGATGGTTCTTCACTGCCCCAGAGGTTCTTCTTGGGCCTTCCTACAGGGATATTCTTTTTCAATCCTTCTATGATTTTTCCTCTCTCAAAAGTACCTATGCCTTTGGTTGTCCAGGCCAGAGCCTGAATCCCAAAACCAGTTCTTCATAATGACATTAGAGCAATTTCAGGGTCTCCGGGGAGAATTTCATACCCTTACATTTGATTACAGAGGTAGACCATTTCCCGGAATTGTTCAACAGAAATGAGGATAAGCCAGGTGGTAGTTGGGCTTATTGTAACCAGGTAAAGTATCAGTTGCATTAAGAAATGAAATTTCTCCATAAGGAGAGCAGTCCTACTTGTGTTGGAGCCACAGGAAACAATTGTCGTGTGTTGGGAAAGATACGATCTTTAGCAGCGGGCTTTTTCATTTAAGTTGCCAGGAATATGTAAGGTGCTTTATCCTACCATGGGAAGTATTGGAAGGCTCTCTCAGCTATAGAGTTAGACTTTAACAAATAGAGTGAATTGGTTTGAGAATTTATGTTCACAATCCTTAGTATACACTGTAACATAGCTGCTTCTTGTACCCACATCTGAAAGCCTGAGTTATTTTAATTTACTGTCCTCACCTGAATGTTTTAAGTTCATTTTCTTGTTCTGTGATATTTTTGGAAAAAAAATTCTACATTATCATGATTGAAATTATTTGTCCTATATTGAGGACCACAGCATATGGGTCCTTAGATAAAAAAAAATAAATAAATAAAATAGCCTCCTCCTCTTTTCTGCTTTTCCAAGGTGTTTATTGCCTTGCAGAGGTTGATTTTTCCTCATTGTGGAAAACTGAAGGGAGGAGAATGTTGTGGCCCTTACCATTGCTAGGGATGCGACTCTTGTATGTTTTAAATTACCTAGCTCTCTTTTAGTTATTTGTTTTTCACACTAAAACAAGGAAATGTCTTTCATGTAGTTGATGCCAGTTTGGAAGTTTTCTATGTCACACGTCTTTTTTGAATGCATATGGAAATATATGCATGTGACCTTTTCAAATAATTTCTATTTGTTTTTGTCCCCCCCCCTTTTCATAACGAACATTTGGAAACAATTTAAAAGGAGCAATAAGTAATTCCAAAAGTTCAAGTGTCAAAGGTAAATATTTGAATTGAGATATTTTGCTTTTCTTTACAAAAGAAATAAAAGGCACCAGCTCTATGCTGATGAGGGCACTGGCTTTGTTTTCGTGCTTTGGTACTGATTAATGGTCTTCTATCTAATGTCTCAAAGTGTGTCTTAGGTTTTATATCTTCCTTTAGCTAAGTGATGTAGCTTTATAAGAAAAAAGTGTATGTGTTTATAATTTATAGTGACAGCTTATATTAAGGAAACTTATTTTTCCAAAAATACCTTAATCCAAATTAAGGATTTAATATATTTTCACTTAGATATCTAAAACTACTCTGAATACCAAAGACATGAAAACTTCATGAAACTAAAATAATTTTACAGAAACTTTTGGAGTATAGTGCTTTATTAAAGTGTCATTAATGTGGCATCCATTTTTTAAATGGAAATGTTTAATGAACATCTGAGGAACCTACACTTCCTTTCCTCTTGCCTGCTTTTGTCCTTTACTAATTAACAGCCTCACTGAAAAGGAGGTAGAGAACAGGAAAAAAAAGCAAACTCAAATAGTCCAATTGTAAATTCTTAATTGCTTCATTAGTAAGTTTGGTCAGGGTAGAAAGAGTATAAATTATAGAACTGGCTAGAGGAAAGATATTTGTTTGCTTTTTTTAATGAACTAGGGGATTTGTTAAGGAGCTCTGGTGGTGTAGTGGTTAGGGCATTTGGCTGCTAACCCAAAGGTCGGTGGTTTGAACCCACCAGCCATTCTGTAGGAGAAAGATGAGATGATCTGCCTCCAGAAATATTTACAATCTTGAAAATCCAATGGAGGTTGCTGTGAGTCAGAATTGACTCAATGACAGTGAGTTGTTTTTTGTTTTCTTTTTTGAGGGGGGTGTTTTTTAATGTGATCCTTGCTTTCTGGTCAGTAGAGAATTGAGAAAAGGCAAAATTCCCAAATCAGCTACCAGAGATTGAACCATAGAAATAAAAGTACAGGTAGTCCCCAACTTACAATGTATTTGAGTTACGACGAACCACACTTAATGACCATCTGTTATGTTTTTTTTTTTTTCTTTTTTTGTACATCTCATTGATAGTAATATGTACTACATACAATGTTTTGTGTAATTTGCTTATATCATCATATCTGTAAGTTTATATGTAATGTTTCCAACCCCAAAATACAAATAAAGATGGGCTTTTTAAGATACTGATAGTAAAAGGCAATAATAATGAAAAACAACAACAACAACAAAAATTATGTATTTGACTTATGTCAGAACTGACTTAAAACAGCCTCATCAGAATGGAACTCCATTGTAAGTTGGGGACTGCCTATACAAGATAAAGCCAAAATGTGGACACAGTGTGCCAGCTGATGGAGTACCAGGGTGGGGAAAACCTTATTTACTGTGTGTTTAGACTATTGATATTCATATGGTTAATATTATCAAGTAGCTGATGGCTGATTGTTGCGGTGGAAGAACATTGTTAACGTATACTCAGTAATTAGAAAGACTACAACCACTGGAAGTATTATTGATCCTGAATGTTATAAATAAGTAATTGGAAAGTAAGGGAAATTGAGAATGAAAAATATGTGCAGTTTGGATCTTAACCAGATTAAAGGTATAGTGATGATATGAGATGAAAGTTTTTGAAATCCTACACCTGGAAGATTCACTAACTGCTTTATGACCAGCCTGTGTGTTCCTTAAATCCAAATACCACTGACAGTTCTCAAATCCTGGTGTTTGCTGTCACCAGGAGTCATCCAGCTTTCACATGAGTGCAGTTATATTTAGAAGATTTAGAGCCTTTAGTTTTTCTTACAATATGTAATCCTCAGTTGTATTGAAATATAGGAATGGTATAGGAAAATGTCAAGTCAGCCTACTGCCAAAAATGAGTGGTCACAAAACCACTTCTTTGAACCTCTTGCTTGTCCTGAGCATGATGCTGTTCTTCTGCTATTAATAAGCTTCAAAACAGATGAGACCAACAATTGGTCTCTATTTGCCCGGGACAACAAAGGAAGAAGTAGAGTCCAGATTAAGAGGAATATATGAAATGTATGGTTAATTGTCTCCATGAACAACTGCTCCTTTGCCATGAGACTAGAAAAACTGGATGGCACCCAGCTACCATTACTGAACATTTTGATTAAACATTCTATAGAAGAATCCTAATCAAAAGGGGGAAAAATGCGAAACAGAATTTCAAATTCTCATGGACTCTAGAGCCATGAGGATGGATGAACGCCTGAAACTACTTTGTCCCTGAGATAATCCTTAAACCTTAAATATATCCCCTGATGTCACCTTAAAACCAACCAGTAGTTTAGCTTAATTCGTTAAAAAAAAAAAAAAGGTTTGCCTTAAGGATTGTGCTCTCAAACCTACCACCCACTCCTTGGAAGGAAGACTGGGCAATCTACTTCCCTAGAGATACTGCCTTGGAAACCCAAAGAGGGGTCGCTATAAGTCTGGACAGACTTGAGGGCAGTGAGTTTGGTTTGGTTTATATGAGCTCTGGTGGCATAGTGCCTAAGGCATTTGACTGCTAACCAGAAGGCTGGTGGTTCAAACCCACCAGCCACTTCTCAGAAAGGAGATTGGGCAATATGCCAAGGAAGGGTCACTACGGGTCAGATCTTACTCCACAGCAGTGAGTTGTTTTTTTTTTTTTTTTTTTTGGTTTATATGTGATTGAATTAATAACAGTAACTCAAAAGAATAGATAGGAACCTTAGAGGACAATGAGTTTATGTTAATGAAGAGGAATAACTGAGAAAAAGGAAGATGAGAATAGTTGTATAACTCAAGGAATGTAATCAGTGTTACTAAATAATACAGGTAGAAACTGTTGAATTGATGTATGTTTCACTGTGTATATTCTCAACCACAACAATAGAATAAATAAAATTTAGGCAAGAAAAACCAAAAAACAAGCTTATACTTGGATTCATACGCAGATATTTTTGGTTGCTGATTTGAGTCTATACACTTATGAGTTTCTGTTGTTGTTGTTGTTATGTGCCCTCGAGTTGGACTGAAAAATGAGGCACACTAACATATTTATGGCTATTTCCTTAGGTTATAATCACCAACAGATGAGTGAAGGACAAAGGCGGAAATCTTCTGAATTTTATAACCGCACCACATCTGAATCCAATGTCTACTTGAATAGTTTCCATTATCCAGATCATAGCTACAAGGACCAGGCCTTTGATTCTTTGAGTCTAGACAGCTCTGATAGCATGGAGACTAGCATCTCTGCCTGCTCCCCTGACAATATCTCTAGGTAAGTTTTATTCAAGAGTAAGTTTTCTGGTTTATAAAATCACTTGATGGTTTCAAAAGTTAAAGCTATCAAATTGGGACATTGTATATGTACAAGCCCAGATTGTCCCAGTCCAGAGTTTAGAATAGTACTGAAGAAAGCCATGTCATGTGGTCTTTGAAAGTAGCTTGTAGCCTGTGTGACCTAGCCCGTCAGATGTCTAATCATCCATTCTTCCTCTTAGCTCTGTTTCTTTACACTTGAGCTCACATTTGATTTGCCTTTGTTGACTCCAGTTTTTATCTGCAGTACTTTTGATCAAACAAAGAATTAATTTCTATGATTAGAATCAGAACTTTGAAGGATTTTTTACCCTTAATGTTTTGTTAAAAGAAAGGTTTTAGCTGTTCTGCATATTAAAGTTTTTGTAAAGATTTTACCACTCATTTGTGTTCATTTTTTGAGGGAAACAAAGGTAGTCATATGGAATTAAGGGCAAAGACACATCTAAAATGCAGATCTTGTCAGGGAACTACTTCTCTTCAAAAGCTTTGATGGTGCCCTGTTACCTCCTGAATAAAGTTGGACCCCTGATCTGGGCATTCCAGGTCCAGCTCATCTTCCCCTTCATTCTCCACTCCTGACACACCTCACAGGACTTCTTGTTATTTGAAAGAGTAATGAGCTCTCAGATCTCTGTGCCTAAGACCATATTAGGAGCTCTGGTAGCATACTGCCTAAGGCACTTGACTGCTAACCAGAAGGCTGGCGGTTCAAACCCACCATCCCCTCCTCGAAGGAAGATGGGGCAATCTACTTCTGTAGTGATACTGTCTCGGGAACCCAAGGAGGGGTCGCTATGAGTAGGGTCTGACTCGACGGCACATAACAACAACAACAACATGACCATATTAGTCCCAGTACTGGAATTAGATAGTTTATTCTTTTGTACATTCTTTTATGTACTCTGATTCCATCAATACTTACAGTGCTCTGCAGAACTGGTTGGCTGAAGCTGGCTCATACTGGCTGGCCAGACCCAAATGTTTCCCAACACTACTCAGCGATATGTTGGTAGCTTGAATTTAGCCATTATGTTGTTGTTGTTGTTATGTGCTGTCGAGTTGGACCCGACTCATAGTGACCCCTCCTTGGTTTGAGATTGCCCAACCTTCCTTCCGAGGAGTGGCTGGTGGGTTTGAACTGCCAGCCTTCTAGTTAGCAGTCAAGTGCCTTAGGCACTAGCAGTATTTAAATAACATAAATGGGTAAACAACAATGCCCCACTCCCACACTCCCCTCCTACCCACCTCTCACAGAGCTGCTTTACCACCACACCACTGCCTATAATCGGTTCATTATGTCATTTGCTTATCCATTCAACCAGTACTTACTAATAATAACTGATATTGTAAGTTATCTTTATCAGTACTCCTTGACTCGCCCCTACTTATGGTTTAGCCTGGAGAAATTCTCGTTCTTCTTCAAGCTCAATCTTAAATTGGAGTTTTATGAAGTTTTATGAATACTTGCGCCTTTTGGGTCTCTCTTCTGTATCCCCATAGCGTTTGATATATATATATATATGTATATGATATCAGAGTACTGATCACATTGTTTTTGAATTTGTGACTTCCTCAATCTCAAATTATCTTTTGGTTTCCACATCCAGAAAGGATCCTGGCATATAGTTTTGTTTGTTGTTGTTAATTCTAACTCATTGTGATCTCATGTGTTTCAGAGTAAAACTGGGTTCCATAGGGTTCTCTAGGTTGTGACCTTTCAGAAGCAGACTGCCAAACCTGTCTTCTAAGGCATGTCTGGTAGTTCCAATCACCAACATTTTGGCTAGTGGTCAAGTGCTTAACCATTTATGCCACCCAGGGACTCAATGCAGTGTCAATATTACCAGGTATATCCTATCAAAGAAGGACCTGGGAAAAACAAGCACGAGAATTGCATTTCTGCTTGTTTCACAGGAATGACCCAAATTTAAGGAGAGCATTTTTTAGTAATTTGGAATAAGGATGAGTGAGTTTATTTAATGTTAGAAAGACTAGCTTTTCACTTCATTCACTATTAGAAAAAGCATCTCTTACCCATGTTTCATTTGGCTTCTTAATTTAATGTGATTGTTTTAGGGAGGACACTTCAGTGCACGGAACAGTTGAACATTAAACTTCCTCTGTTATTGACAGTGCTCTGGTCAATACCAGGTTCTCTGATGAGGCTATCAGAGGTACCAGGAAGAACTGTTCTCAGAACAGAAAGCCTAGACCTTTCAGTAATTATTCACAATGACAGTAGCTTGACCAATTATATATAACATTTAAACAAGACACTAAAATAGGACTCATAAGCAAAAAGTCAATATCTCAACAGCTCTTATATAATGATGAAAAATGGAATAAATTAACATTAAAAAAAGAGGACGTAAAATGCAAATGTTTGCTTTCCTAGCGTAGTCATCTGGGGGTGGCATTCTATGTCCTTTCACACTTTGTACATTGACAACATCACTTTAGCCCCTTCTCCCCTGAGTAATAGTTGACACTTTCTAAATGTAAATTTATAAAATTTATAATTTATAAATAGTATACTACTATGCTTGTGGTGCACTCTTAATAGCTTGACCTTTTTTATTTTTCCCTATTTTGAACTATCTTTAGTAAATAAATAAATGTTTTCAGTTTACTGCCTCCTTTCTTCCAAAAATTAAAAGTAACAGTATCCTGAATAATCATTTCCCACTCCCATCTCGTATTTAATGGTGGTAAATGAATATAGGCAAATACCTGAAATAAGTCCATTTTGACTATATTTACAAATTTTCTAAGTTCAGATTAGGATATTTAAGCAGAGTTACCACTAAAAACTTAATTTATTTTTATTCACTCAGTAATTTAAAAAAAAAAAAAATGGTTTGCAAAGGCAGAAAATGAGAATGGTTCCACAAAATAGACCATATTTAAAGAATACCATTATTGCAGAGTGGTCATTCTTGGCAAGTATGACAAGTATGTGGCCATAATCATTCTCCATGATTAATCTACACCAAACTGCCCCGTGGTGAGAGCAAGCACTAGCACAGAAACTAATCAACACAGTTAAAAATTATGAATAGTACTTATTTGATTGTACTGTCAGATCTTGTGAATGGAGAAAAAGAAAAATGAAGCCATAGTAAAAGGTGACTAGGAAAGATCTAGTATAAAAAGGAGAGAGAGAAATAGGTATTTCTCCCTTGTGGAATGATTATTTGGAGAAAAAAAAAAATCATGCTATATTAAAAGAAGTTTGCGCTCGTCATTATGATGGCAAATAATATTAGGAAAACAGATAATAAGGAACTAATGGATAAGATATTTGGCTGCTAACCACAGGTCGGTGGTTCAAACCCACCAGCTGCTCCACAGGAGGAAGATGAGATAATCTACTTCTGTAAAGGTTTATAGCCTTGGGAACCCAATGGGGTCACTATGAGTTGGAATTGACTTGATGTCAGTGAGGTTTTGGGTTTTTATGCTGAGAGCGTGCATTATAAAAACACATCCCCAATTGTTTGAAAATTAGTAGAAGGAGTCATACAAGGCTAAACAAAACTGCTCTGCTTAAATTTTGGTTTTAGTTATGTATTGACATACCCTGAAATTATACATATACTACAGAGGTAATTCCATGCTTAAATTCTAGTGACATAAACTTGGTCTTGTGGTTTATTATGTCACAAAAAGTCATTTGTAGAATTATAGAGATACTCAGAGTTGTGGTAGATTTGCCCTTTACTTTTTGTTGAGACATCATTTTTGTGACTTCCAGAGAGTGATGTGAGTCAGGCAGCATTTTTGCTTTTTCAGCATCATTACTTATACTGTAAACAAACGTACAGTTTAGAAAACAAGTCTTGAATCCTAAAAAAAAACCAGGCAATTGAGCTTTAGTTCTGCATTAAATTTAATTCTGCTTTGGCTCATAAAATAGGGTACAGTGAATACCTACAATGATACATTATTAACTACTATTAAAACTGAAAAAAACAAACGCACTGCCATTGAGTCGATTCCAACTCATAGTGACCCCCTTTGGGTTTCCAAGGCAGTAAATCTTTACAGAAGTAGATTCCACAGAGTGGCTGGTGGGTTTGAACCTCCAACCTTCTGATTAGCAGTCAAATGCCTTAGGAACTATTCCACCAGAGCTCTTTGCCCTGACTTTGTGCTCAGACTTTGAGAAAATATTGCTGTTGTTAGGTCCTGTATCATCGATTCCAACTCCTAGCAACCCCATGTGACAGAGTGGAACTGCCCCAGAGAGTATTCTTGGCTGTAATCTTTATGGGAGCAGATGACCTGGTCTTTTTCCCACAGAGCAGCTAAGTGGTTTCAAACTGCCAATCATTCAGTTAGCAGATGAGTGCTTAATCATTTTGCCACTTGAGCTCTTTAACAAAATATTAAGAACTTTAATATTTCATGATCACTTAAATATCAGCAATGAGGGGGTAAGAGGAAGAGTGGCTATGGAGAAGGGCAAACTATGGCTGACCTGATTTTTAACAGGTAGTTTAACCAGAATTTCAGGTGTTTCTAATCATTCTTTTTTGACAGAAGTTTGTATTCTGCTTTCTATATTAGAGTCAAAACCAGTGTGTGCATTTTATTCTACAGAGTTCTTTTCAGAAGTTAGTGCAAACCAGAGTGGTTTGAATAGGTGACAGCCAACTGTTGAAAGGACCAGATTCCAGACTATGTGAAAAATGATTGAGGAATGTTAGAGAGGAAAGGCTCATGTTCTTCTAATACTCAAAGAGCTATGGAGTAAAGAAAGATTAGATTAATTTTATAAGTAGTAAATAATTTGCTTGCATAGCAAAGAAAACGCTCTAAAGAGAAGATTAAAAATGAATGTTCTAGTCCACGGCTTTTCTGCTAGTGATGATCTCGATACACTGAAGGCAATTTTGGAAAAGGTTTATGTGTATGGAGAATTTTGTTTTGCTTCATATTTTGTTTTGGTTTTGCTCATTTATTTCTTCTATTAAAACCTCGGAAGGAAGATAGGGAAATCTACTTCCATAGTATTATCACCTGGGAAACCCAAAGAGGGATCGCTGCTATAAGTCGTATCCGACTTGACAGCAGTGAGTAAATTTTGAGTATGAAAATGTTTATTTTCTGTTTTTCCTCTTTATGTTTTGCATTTGCCTCAAAATGAACTGTCTAAAGTAAAATTGATTTTAAGCTTGGCAAACAGTATGAAATTTTTATTCCTTTAAAATTAGAACTTCCATGATATATCCTGTGTAAGGATGAATCTTCTTGATCAGAAAATTTGGCAGTGAATTTGGCAATGTACTAATCATCCAGGTGAGCCAAGCGTATGAATTTGTTAAGCAAAAAGCCTCAATTTCTTTATTTATAAAATAATGTTATCTCAAAAAAAAAAAGAATAGATTTTATAAATGGTGTTTTCTATCACTAACTTAAATTTTGCTGGAAGAGAATATTTCTGAGCACTCAAGAACCACAAATCTGCTATTTTGATTCCTTTTACTCTTGATGAAAGTTTTGTTTTCCTTTATGAATAAAGTTTTACCAAAGTTCCTTAGGTATAAGAGAAATCTTCAGTTGATGAAATAGCAAGAATATGACTTAAGGAGCAGACGTAAGCATTTTTATAGCATAAATGGCCCGTGTCTCAGGACCATCAGCATTCCTACAGCTATTATGTAAGAGCTCAAAGAAAGTCCTGAAGTTGGAGCAATGATGGGAAGCATTACTTCTCTCCTGATTTGGATGGATGTAAGAAAATAATGATAAATGTTGGGAGCTCTGGTAGCATAGTGCCTAAGGCACTTGACTGCTAACCAGGAGGCTGGCGGTTCAAACCCACCAGCCACTCCTCGGAAGGAAGGTTGGGCAATCCTACTTCCGTAGTGATACTGCCTCGGAAACCCAAGGAGGGGTCGCTATGAGTCAGGGCCAACTCGATGGCAAATAACAACAACAACAACAACAGGTAATGTATTATAAAGCTTATCTTCAGTGACTTCAGGTTCCCTCTATGTGGGAGGTACTAGGACAAGTTGCATTTAGTTTTTCACATGTTCACATCCCATAGTGTTGACAAGCCTAAATACATCTCTCTAAATTATTATTGCAGTTGCACTTGCTTTTCACTGCAGGTGCAGTTCTGACAGCAAAAAAATAGTGTCAAGTGGTGACAACATAGAGTAACAATAGTTATGTGGAATAAAAATGACTTAAATGCCAAGAAAAAATTAAAATTATCACTAGCAAAAGGATTGGCTATGTAGAACATGTACATGTCTCTGGATAAAAATTTATTTTTTTAACAAATAATTTTAGAAGTAAAGTAGCTTCTAAAAAATAGTTAAAAATAAGTGCCCTTAGGTGTCTAAAAGTTATAAAGACTCAAAGTGGTAAATGGCAGCATGTACTTTCTACCAATTTGTTTTCAAGAAAACGTATTCCATTTAGAGTAAAAATTAAAACACTTATGGGAACATTGTAAACTGGACATAATTGGCAGAAAATAAATTAGGAATATTATAAAATAAATATAAAACATCCTCAAAAATTCTGGATAGTGAACAAAAATATTTAAAGGTGGATAAAAGTTTGAAAATTTGCCCTCTG
Source organism: Orycteropus afer afer (assembly GCF_000298275.1). Taxonomy (NCBI): domain Eukaryota; kingdom Metazoa; phylum Chordata; class Mammalia; order Tubulidentata; family Orycteropodidae; genus Orycteropus; species Orycteropus afer. Next base: position 4,089,904 of record NW_006921771.1, read on the forward strand.
GGTACCAAAATTACCAATATATGAAAAACTAAGGACTGAAAATATTCATTTTAAACATGTTGTTTTCAACCAATTCAGCTGGATTAGTGGTTTCATATGGTTTTCAGGGACATTCTTGGATCAGTGAGTGAAAGCTTTAGGAAGATGGATTTTGATTGAATATAAATATCAACATTCTGCCAGTGCTGCTCAAACAAAGAAAGAATGGACACAGTAAGATTCCTGTCACCAGTGATGTTCAAGCACAAGCTAGATAAGAAATGGGATGTTGTAGAAAGAATTAAAGGACAAAATGGGGTTAGGCTATTGGTGAATTTTAAGTTCTCTTCTGGTAGCATAGTGCCTAAAGCATTTGACTGCTAACCAGAAGGCTGGCAGTTCAAACCCACCAAGCACTCCTCAGAAGGAAGATTGGGCAATCAACTTCTGTAGAGATACCGTCTCAGAAATCCAAGGGGGCGGGGAGTCACTATGAGTTGGATCCAACTTGAGGCAGTAAATTTTTTTTTTTCCCACCTTCAAGAAGGTCTAGTCTTCCACTTAATGAAGCACAAATTATTTCCAAATTAATTGTAGATTTAAGACATATGTATCTGATGTCACAGACAACTCTGTGTTGTTGTTGTTGTTATATGCCATCGAGTCG
>NW_006921771.1:4091214-4097595 GCF_000298275.1 Orycteropus afer afer
GAAGGAAGGTTGGGCAATCTACTTCTGTAGTGATACTGTCTCAGAAACCCAAGGAGGGATCGCTATGAGTTGGGTCCGACTTGATGGCACATAGCAACAACAACAATAACAAACATTAATCCCTTCTATGTGCTAGGCTCTATGCTAGAGGGATGAAAGCATGAGACCCTCTCTGTCCTCATCAGAGTCTAATAAAGGAGACAGATATGTTCTTAGAAGACTACACGAGTATATATGCATAAGGAACAGCATTTTTCTATGCATTAGAGCAAATAAATTTTGATTCAGGCCATGTTTCCTTCCTTCTAAACTAGTCTAACAAAATGTAAGTGAAAAATAAAATGTTTAGTGTGTAACATTTCTAACTTCTTCTCTTTCTCTTTTTATTATCCTAGCTCTTCTTGCAGCTTTCACTCCTGTTTCTTTTTTTTTTTTCCTTCACTTGCTTTTTGTGATGTCTTTTCCAAGATGCATTTATTTTGAAGTTCTTGAATCTTTTTATGTAGTTTCCTCTTTGGTATGTGAATGGGAATTTACAAAACTGCCCTCCAGCCACACATTACACCTAGTGCAAAAGTCATTTTTTAATTGGCATCATTATTTAATAAACAAATGCCCACATGCATCAAGGCATACCAAAATCACCTGGTGATACATATTTCCCAAACTTGAAATTTGAGTATTATCTATATAGAATTTTGGTGGTGCTCTCTTTGGTCTGCCATCTCTGAATCATTAAACTTACAGGAAGATCTCCCACATGCTATAATTTTCAAACTTTGGAGGGAAGCATTTTGTGTTCACATTTGTTAAGATTTGGTTTTGGCTTATTTACTTATGAGTATAGCAGTTTACTTGGACACTATTTTGCATATATTTTATCTCTTAAACTGAGGTAAGTCAGTCATCTGTAGTTTTCAAAGTTGAATTGACTGAACTCATCAGATCAATGACTATTAAGTAGCATCCATTTTATTATACATAGTTGCAGTCTGTCATGCACCAGCCTTGGACCTGTGTGTGTATGAAAGAGACTTAGCATTCTGTAACAGTGTCCTTGAAAGGCCTTTGTGTTTCATTCAGTGCCAGCACTTCAAATATTGCCAGAATAGAAGAAATGGAGAGACTTTTGAAACAGGCTCATGCAGAGAAGACACGGCTGCTTGAATCCAGGGTAAGCTCCTAACTTTGTGTTTGAGGCCTGTAACATGGCCATGCAAAAAGCATTGCACTGAAATCAGGGATCTCCTCAGGTCTTCATAAGGCATATGATTGTGGAATAGTTTATCAACCTTTCTTAGCCTTGATTTTTTTATCTGCAAAGCTGTGGTGTTAGCTCAAGAATTTCTAAACGTTCTCCATACTGCACTATACTTTTCCATATTTTTGTATGTGTTGACATAAGACTAAAGTGAGTGCTTTATATTATATCTTCCCCTTGATTACTTTCTGTTCCTGCCAAGGAATATGGAGGAATGTCATGTCTATATGCATTTTACCATTCTTGCCAGCTTGTCTTAACTGCACTATTGTAATACCAAAAATCCCACAGTATTGTGACCCTATTACTAGCCAGAATCTGAACTTCCTTAGGAATCCCCCAAAATGCCTTTACATCCTGCCTTAAAGGGCGTCTCCTTTCCTTTTCTAACTCCCGCATGTGCTTCCTGTGAAAACTACAGTCAGGAAGCTGCAGGGCAACAACAGGAATTGAAAGGACCCACGGCCTTCAGTTAGAAGACAACAATCGAAGAAAGGATAAATCTGATAACTAATGTTAGGTGACAATCTACAAAGCTTTTTATTGAAAATAGGAGAGTTATGGTTATAGATATGAAATAACTGAATAGTGTCACTAGTAGATTATCCCTTTAAACCAGACTTTAATTGTTAATTAAACTTAGTATTGCATTTCTGCATTAGATTATTTTGAAAGCTGTTCAAGAGGTGGTTACAGCTGGTTTTAGTTGGGTTATGTATTATAAAAGCCATGGCTATAGACCAAGAATCATCTAGTGAGAATTTTCTTTTTGGGTATTAGCTGGAATCATTCCAGAATAACCAATATGTCTTGAAATAATAATTATTCTGCATAATGATATTTAGGAACGGGAAATGGAAGCCAAAAAACGAGCCCTGGAAGAAGAAAAACGACGTCGAGAACTCCTGGAAAAACGACTGCAGGAGGAAACTAGCCAAAGGCAGAAGTTAATTGAAAAGGAAGTAAAAATAAGGGAGAAACAAAGGGCACAGGTTGGTTTGTCAATCTGGATGGATAAGAAGAGGCTGCCTCCTTGTGGCCAAGCTATATGTGACCATTCTATCTGAGGACATTTTCTCCTGCAGCTCTGTGGGCATAGTGCCTAAGGCATTTGACTGCTAAACAAGCTGGCGCTTCAAACCCAGCCACTCCTCAGAAGGAAGATTGGGCAATCTATTTCCGTAGAGCTACCAACTTGGAAACCCAAGGAAGGGTCGCTATGAGTTGGGACCTACTCGAGGGCATTGAATTTGGGTTTTTTTGAGCGCATTGGCCATGGACTTTTCAGTGGTTAAAATGTGTGTTAGTATGCAAATAATGTTGTGTGTTCATTTCAAAACTCTAAAGTCCTACTAACCAAATGACACTTTTATATGCAGAACATTCTGATGAGAGAGGCATGTTTTCTTCCACTCATTCTCTGGAATAGTCTAAAAAGAACAATATTTTTTAGCAAAAAAAAAGCATTTGTTCCAGACTAAAACCTTTTGTAGAAGAGGGAAAGAGATTCTATTAAGCCATTTTTTTTACAAGCAAGCATTCCAGAATAACATTGTTTTACCAGGTTGGTTTCTTGTTGTGTTTTGTTTTCTCATCACTGTGTTTTTCACACCTGTCAACTTTCCTACACAAAACATGTTCACAAGATTATTGAACACAGGAGAATTCAAGGAGACCACCCATTGTATTTAACTTTGTATCCTGGTCATTTGTAGACTTTGAGCCACTGTTCTTGTCACTACAGCAGCTTAGATAATGTATTTTTTATGGAACCAAAAGTTTTATTAAGTACTGTGTAATTTGAAGCTCAAATCAGTTTTGCCAAGATTTATGAACTTAAAAAGCATCATTTTCTTTACTTATGACTGCTGACAGTTTGATAGTACAGCAGTTAAAGACTGCCCTAATGACTCGTACGTTGACATATCAGTAAGCCCATGGCCGTCTGTCTCCAGTTAAAGTACCAAATAATCAAAGGTAAAATATTGAATGAAAGATAGAAAATAAGCTTACTCAGTTTATTTCATTATGTCAAGCTTCTGCCAATCTCTGATTACAGTGAAGGTCATCCAGGCCTGTTTGTTATCCAAAGCAAAACCAAAAACAATTCTATTTTATTTCTGATTAATACATTTGCCTCCAAGTAGTGCTTAAGGCACTTGACTGCTAACCAGAAGGCTGGCAGTTCAAACCCACCAGCCACTTCTGAGAAGGAAGGTTGGGCAATCTATTTCCATAGTGATACCGCCTCGGAAACCCAAGGAAGGGGCGCTATGAGTCGGATCCAACTCTACGGCACATAGCAACAATATGATTAGATAATATTCTTCAAGGGAGGGATTGGGTTATGTAACAGGATAAAATAAAACAACATTTTAGAAATGTTACCCTGGGCAGTAAATGCTTCCCAGATCAGATGAACCACCCCAGTCATTGCTGTAACACCTGGTCCTGGATGGCCTTTTAAATCCATCTTCCATCTCACTTCTTCCTTATTGGTGTCATAGTGCCTAACGCACTTGACTGCTAACCAGAAGGCTGGTGGTTCACACCCATCCCCCACTCCTTGGAACGAAGGTTGAGCAATCTACTTCTGTAGTGATGCCACCTGGGAAACCCAAAGAGGGTCACTATGAGTGGGATCCGACTGCATGACAGTGAGTTTGGTTTGGTTTGGCCTTTAGTTTCTGTCAGGGAGTGTATATAAGCCAACATATGCAGCTTTGGAGGAACCTCGTGGTGGCTGTATTCATTAAATAATATTGAATCAATCATGTCATACCTGAGATTACTTAAGGAGACTTATCCTGATAATTTGTGGCATGTGAACATTACAGTGGCAGAATCCTCACCTGTAGGGAGCAGTCCAGATAATTTCCTTCATGCTTCATTTTCCTGTTTGTTAAGTGCTCTGGGCTTCTGTTAAAGCTAAGATAAATGAGTTTTTTCCATTTTCTCATCTTCCCATCTCAAGGAGACCGTTGATTGGCCTGAGTATATCCATTTATTTTGCTCCCCCCCCCCCACCATTTGCAGCATCCTTCTCATAATACTAACCACTTTTTAGTGCTTTTTAAAAAATCTTAAATCCTTTTAATCACATGGGCATTATAAAGCTTAGGCTTTTTAGTTAATTTTCACTTCTAAACAACAGTGATTTAAAATACAACAAATAATTAGTTATAGATGGACTGGGTTTTGCTCTTTCCCAGGCTCGTCCTTTGACACGGTATCTGCCTGTCCGGAAGGAAGATTTTGATTTGCGAAGTCATGTGGAGACTGCTGGCCACAATATTGATACCTGTTACCATGTATCAATCACAGAGAAGACCTGTCGAGGATACCTCATCAAAATGGGTGGGAAAATCAAAACTTGGAAAAAACGATGGTTTGTTTTTGATCGGAACAAGCGAACATTCTCTTACTATGCAGGTGGGTGGCCAAAAACTTTAAGTGACATTTTCAAATTGTGAATCCTCTGTTAAAGAGTAAAAGTGAAATTCAGTGAAAATAAACAAATTTCATAAAGTAATAGAACTAATGATAATATTAGCTTTGTAGATATATGGTACTTTATATTCAGGTTATATTGTCTACACAATATGAATTTCCTTTCTAGAAATAATAATAATTATATTATTTTAAAAAGTATGAATGAATCTATTCCTGCTCTGAAATAAGCTCATGTCCAAATAAATATTGAACAGACTTCATATTTTAGATCAAAATATTGCCTTTTAAACTTTGAGGGCAGGAAAAAAAACATTTTTGTTTTATTTATTCATGCCCATATGCCCTTACTTAAGTCACACACAGTTAGGAAGCCTTAGCTGAGTTATTCAGCTATAGTTTATAAACTGGAATGCTCTTTTAAGCACAGAGAGTAAAAGCTCATCAGTAAACTAGTGAATAAGTGAGTATTTATTTAGTGACTGAAATATTTTTGGATTCTTGAAATGATGGATTATGAAAAACATACTTGACTAGGCCTTATATAAATATAAAAATATTGGTGTATCTATTGTGCTTAGCAAGACCCATCATCCTCAAGTCAATTCCAACTCAGTGACCCTATAGGAAAGAATAGAACTGCCCCATAGGGTTTCCAAGGCTGTATATCTTCATGGAAGGAGCTCTGGTGGCATAGTGCCTAAGGCATTTGACTGCTAATCGGAAGGTTGGTGGTTCAAACTCACCAGCTGCTCCGTGGAAGGAAGACTGGGCTATCTACTTCTGTAAAGATTTACCACCTGAGAAACCCAAAGGGGTCGGCTGTGAATCAGAATCGACTTGACGGCAGTAAGTTTGGTTTGATTATATCTTTACAGAAGCAGACTGCTACATCTTTCTCCCACGGAGTGGCTAGTGGGTTCGAACCACTAACCTTTCTGATAGCAGCCAAGAGCTTTACCCACTGTGCCACCAGAGCTCCTTATTTATCAAGAAATCTCCTATTTACTCTTGGATCACAGATGAGACGTGATAATATTAGCTTTGTAGATATATGGTACTTTATATTCAGCTTATATTGTCTACATGATATGAATTTTCTGTTACTAGTGCAAGTATAGCTTAGCTGTCTTTTCAGCAGCTGAGGAAGAGTGGTATCATCCCAGAGGTTATGAAAAAGAGGTTATGCAGATACAGAGGTGACTGTATCTGCATTTAAGAGCATGACCAGGAATTTTTGTTATAAAGCATAAAATTTATGTTATAAAGCATATCGGTAAATAATAGTCCAGTCATGACCTCCTGTGAGATCAGGTTATGTTTATACAGATAGGTGTGAGAAACCAGGAAGCATGTGGAAGAAAGAAAGCACTGGCTATGATGCCCCAGAATTAGGGTGGGGAAAGGGTAGGGAGAGGGATGCAGGCCTTTCAGTTAAGAGCCCTCTGGATGAGGTTCTACATACTACAGTACTATGGTGGTTATGTCTGTGTGTCAACTTGGCTGGGCCTGGTTAAGTGGCTGGGCAGCTGGTGGTAGTTATTCCCCAAGATGAGACTGGCAATCAGCTCCATGGTGGGATCTACCACAAGCAGCTGAGTAGCTGCCTTTGGGAGATGTCTGCTTCCCATATATAAGAAACAGCTTTGGGAATGGTCTCTAGCTTATGG
>NW_006921771.1:4098316-4108522 GCF_000298275.1 Orycteropus afer afer
GGGGACAGGAAGATTTCCTGCAGAGTGGGTTGCCTTTGGCATTAATCAGCAGAAGTGGAGACCAAAGAAATGGAAGCAGAGCTGCCTCAGCGTGAAAGGGTAGGACTTTTTTTGGTGTATGAGAGCATATCTAGGACTCCAGTGCATAAAACAGACAAAAATTTTATTGAAACAAATTTAAATTCAGCCTTTTTCTTTTACATGTAATATAACAGACCAGTGAGACCCAGTTGGACAAATGCTGCCCATTTGGCTTTGTTAACAGCCATCATCAGTCTTCATCTGTTTTGCTACCTTCAACCCCTACACTTTCCTAAAACACCACAATCGTATAAATAAATTAGTCCACAGGTGGTCATCGGTCATCCAATTGCAGTTCAGGGTACATTTGATTCCAGAAGTATTTCACCCTTCAGCTTGTCAGTGGGGTAGCTAGCCATTGGGTATGTGTGAAGAAGCTGTATGGGTGAGAGCTGATGGCTGCAGTCCTAGGTCTCCATGTGTTCATGACTCTTGCCTCATTTTTAACCTCATTGCATAATGAGTTGGGTCACTTTACAAAAGTCACTAAATAAAACTGAGTCATAGAATTTATATGTCTGTCAATTGATGTGATGATGCTATTTTGATAGAATACATAACATTATGGACTCAATTTACAACAGCATTATTAATTCTCTTATCTCACTGTGGTTGGGGGCTTATATTTTTCAGCATTCTTGCTTATATTCAAAGTGCAATACAAACAAAAGTCTTACTCCCCAGTTTCTTGCCTGCTTGAAACGTTGGCAAGATTTACTTAGTTATCTCTAGATTTTAGTTTACATCAACAGATTCCTTTTGGAAAAAGAGTATTATTGTATCCCTATGAATTAGTAGTGCCTAAGGCATTTGACTGCTAACCGGAGGGCTGGTGGCTCAAACCCACCAGCCACTCCACAGAAGGAAGGTTGGGCAATCTACTGCTGTAGTGATACCATCTTAGAAACCCAAGGAGGGGTCGCTATGAGTTGGATCCGACTCGATGGCAGTGAGTATGAATTATAGCAGATTCCTTCCAAGCAAATGTTTGAGGGATACACTGTTCCCTTTCACTGAAACTGGTTGAAACTCATGGAATATGGTACTAATTAAAAGAGTGTTTTCCAAGGAGGAACAAAAATAAGCACCGAAAAATATGGTTCATGGTCAAATAAGTTAGGGAGATGCTTGGTTAAGTAGATTTAAAGAGGTTTATTTTCTGCTGAAGTTCTCAAAGCTTTTATTTTTCAGACTATTATTTTTATTGTTATTGGAATAAAGGAAATATTCACTTTGTGAAAAATTAAAAATGTATGAAAGTCTATATAATGAAAGTGAGCTTCTGTCCCATCACAAAAGTGCTAACCTTTCCTTGTTTTTAAGTCTGAAATTTTCTTTCAGATTTTATGTCTATTTCAGTATGTATGATGTTGTTGTTGTTATGTGCTGTCGAATCAGACCCGACTCACAGAGCCCCCTCCTTGGGTTTCCGAGGCAGTATCACTACGGAAATAGATTGCCCCTTCTTCCATTCGAGGAGTGGCTGGGGGGTTTGAACCGCCAGCCTTCTGGTTAGCAGTCAAGTGCGTTAGGCACTAGGCTACCAGAGCTCCCTTGAGTATGTATACATACCCTTTTTTTTTTTCCTTTATAGACTTAGGACCAAATTATTCACCCCGGTTACTCATTTTTTTTTTTCAAGATTTTCTTTTGCTTATAAGTATATATCAAAGGAGCCTTGGTGACACAGTGGCTAAAGCACTCAGCTGCTAACCAAATTCAGGACTTTGAATCCACCAGACACTTCACAGGAGAAAGATGAGGCAGTCTGCTTCCATAAAAATTTACAGCCTTGAAAACCCTATGAAGCAGTTCTACTCTGTCCTATAGGGTCACTATGAGTTGGAAGCAACTCAAAGGCATGGTGGGTCTTTTTGGGCAAGCATATACAAATCAATCTCATGCTTTTCAATGGCTGTGTAGATCCCATTGTATGGCTGGTCTATCATTTCCTGCATTCTCATTCTTTCTTTTTTAAATTCTTTAACACACTCACATGTATTATGACCCTTATAGAGTTTAAATTGCAAAATAGGCAAGAACTTAATAGATCATGGTGTAGGGCTGTGTATTTGCTTGGTTGGTGTTTGGTTTTGTTTTATTGGCAAAACAATATGGAAAATGCTGCCTTCAAAGGATGTTAAATTATTGACCTGAAACTCTGTTGTGAATAGGAAAAAAAATCAACAAGAGCATCCTGGACAAGAAATTTGATAGGAAAGAAATATAAGTGGAATATTTAAAAAAAAAAAAACACCTAAAATTTCATTACAATAAATCTAAAAATGAATACAGCCATTATAAAGGCATTCTTTGATCATGTAGGAAAATAGTTTACATTATGCCGATAGTGTTACCCTTGGTGTACTAATCTGAGAGTCAGTAATTTTGCGTTATCTCTTATCTGCTAATTTGTTGAGAAGCCTTGGGTAAAGTCACTTAGTCCCATTGGTTTGGAACTGATGAGTGAATCTTTTTTGCTGATGAGTCAATTTTTTTCTCATTCTAGAATGGGGTAATGCACTAACCCAGATTATCTGAATTAATGTTAGATTATTTAAATAGTATGTGGGTATTTTAATGATGATAAAGAAATTCTATTTTTTCCTGCCCATCAGTGATGAGAAAATATTTTAACACTCATCTATCATTACAGACAAGCATGAAGCTAAATTAAAAGGAGTAATATATTTTCAAGCCATTGAAGAAGTGTATTATGATCACCTAAAAAATGCTAATAAGGTAAACACTGATTTTTCTATATTCCTAGAATTGTTGATGCATAGTTAAGTTGGGAAGAAGATAGTTTTGTTACATTTTGTTTTGAATTCTAAGCAATTTGGATTTGTTTTCCTGGTGTAATGGATAGATAATGATCAGAATGGTTCCAAAAAAGTAAGCATAGAAGTAACAAGGACAGTTGGAAAAAAGGCATGGAGAAGTATGGAAATATTTTGGGCCTGTTGGTTTGTGGGATACTGCAGAGTGACTCTGTTTTAGAGTTCTAGCAAAAAGCTACTGTAGTTAGTCCCAAACTTAGGATGGGTTTCCATTCCAACGACTCTGTTTCTGATGTGAGTATCTCTCTCTCTCTCTCTCTTTTTTTTTTTTTTTACTGCCTTTCCTTTTGTCAGTACTTTTATGGATCTTAGGAGCTCTGGTGACACAGTGGTTAAAGCACTCAATTGCTAATCAAAAAGTCGGTGGTTCAAACCCATCGGGTGCTCCATGGGAGAAAGATGAGTTACCCTCCTTCTGTAAAGATTCACAGCCTTGAAAACCCTATGGGGCAGTTCTACTCTGTCCTCTAGAGTCACTATGAGTGAGAATGACTCGTTGTCAGTGGGGTTGGTTTTGATTTTATAAATCTGATCTTTATTTGTCTTTGAACATCTGCAAGTGAACATCTGAGAATGACAACATCAGCAACATTATCTAAATTAGTGTTAGATAATTTAAATAGTAGGTAAATATTTTAATTATGATAATTATAATGAAAATACATTTTTTTCCTGCCTATAAGTGATGAGAAAGTATTTGCAGCAAATTCCATACTACAATATTATATGTAGTATGTATTATTAATGATAAGATATACAAACAAAACAAAACCAGAGGGTCGTCAGTACAGTTCATCAGAATGCAAATACATTGTAAATTAGAGACTACTCGTACATAATGAAGAGGCGGATCATGAAGAAGGCTCTTAGTAGTAGGGCTAAGAATAACAGCTACTATCTTTTGAGCACTTTCTGTCAGTCAGGTATCTTGCTAGAGCTTCACAAACTGACTTGAAAGTGAAGGACTGGGAACATTCCATAAGATGGAGTGTGCAGAAAGGTCAGAAAGATGGTCAGTACTGAGAAAGGTGTTGGAAACTGGAGTGGAGTATGGGTTATACTAGATAAAAAATAATGCTCACATTGATTTCTATAAATGGGAACTTTTGAAGAGGAAGAAGGCTTCACATATGTCTTATGTCATTTAGTGTTCTAATTTCAAGATGTTTGTTTTATATTCTTTTCCTTTTTAACTTTTAGAGTCCAAATCCATTACTCACTTTTAGTGTCAAGACCCATGACAGGATCTACTATATGGTGGCCCCATCACCAGAAGCCATGCGGATCTGGATGGATGTCATAGTTACTGGGGCAGAAGGTTACACTCACTTCTTGTTATAGTGAACTGGAGCAACAATCCACTTCAGGGCATACTGCAATAATCTCTTACAAGAATGAAGCCATATTCAATCCCAGATGGAAAGATCCAACAAACCCACCTCTTTGTGTATAAGCAGAACTGTTTTCAAAACAAGAAGTCATTTATAATAGAGGAAGAAGGAGTGTTAAGTCAAAGCTTGATCATGAGTAGCAAAAGAACTGAAGCACCTATGAGAAAAACACTATTTTGATAAATAACGTCACTTGCAGGAATATTTCTTACAAACTTCTTTTTTTAATTAATTGTTGGTTTTGGAGAAACAAACTAAATAGATTACAAAAAATGTTTGTATGCATTTTGAAATATGAAATTATTTTATCACCCTAATCATTACCGTTAACATTGACATTTTGGTGTTCAACTGGCTTTTTTAAAAATGGCGTTTTACTAAAGGTAATTTTATAAATATAAGCAAATAAAGACTTGGAGAGTGGAATTGGAGGAGAATATATTTTAGGAGGAGATTTTGCCTTACTTTTTAAGTACTGCACCAAAGCCAAAGACTTGGCATGACTTGTGTTTAACAGTAGGAGGTTCAAATGACAAACTGCATGTAGTGACATTTTACCTTATAAACTGGTATTTTGATGCCATAAAATACCCAGGAAGTTGAAGAGATCACCAGCATAATCTACTGTACATACATTGCAAGCTACTCTGTGTAAAAGAAGAAAGATCAAAAAGCTGGGTGTTTTAGAAAGAAGATTCTGTCACATTGAGCAGTTTTAAATAAAAAGAATATTTAGTATTAGCAGCTTGTTTTGCCCAAGATGTCTCCATTCCCAGTAGCTGATTTCCTTTGGCTTGTCTGGTCTCTTTGTTGCGGAGCACACCTGTTAACCACAGTCTCATGCAACATAACTATGAAATTAGAGCTCTGTTTATAACCAAAGAGCAGACTAATCAAAATATTTATTTACAGGAGTGGTGTAGCTCTATAAAAAGGCAAATGAAGTTCAACTTAGCATTGTCTGTAATGTACCATTTTATTACATATTTCTTTACAATTAGCCTTTGGTTTTTAGAGTTAAATTAATTTTTATCGAATGAAATGACTTCAGACAAGTTCTTTTCATAATGCTTGTCCAAATACCATCTATACTGGTTTATCTTGTTGTGTGTGTTTATAAGAATGAAAGTACTCGTTCCTTAAAGAAGGCAAAAATATAAGTAGAAAACAATAATTTATTCTCTAGTTCAAGGTGAGATGATTAGATTAGAAGTATCTCTCCAAAAAATCTTTGTCAAGCCTGACTGGGCACAATTTTTTAATTTTCAATGTGGTTTGCATACATGTTGCCAACAATAAATTTTTGCAACTGGATGACCAGTATTTTACTTGAAAGTGAAGGACAAAAATCACAATTGAAGGAGGCATTTCTATAATCTGTGTTTTTGTTTTTTTTTTTTTTCACAGATCACCTCTATACCCTGCAATGATCTAAGAGAATAAAATACAATTGATAAAATTTTGTTGGTTAATGTAAAAATGTATCTTTTCTATATTATTTGTTGCTTTTTCACATGATTGTAAAGGTATTATAATCAACTTTACATTTTGCATGATGTAGTAAACGTTTTAAATATGTATGTTAAAATATGGTGAATTTTGATTAAAATATTGACCTGATTTCACATTTGAGGATAAATTCATCCCTCATGTGGAAATTACCTATATGTAATATGATGGAGCAAAAGTCAATGGTAGAATCTAAATAAAGGTTGTTGTGTGTTAACATTATGATTTGTAGTTTATAAGCTGAAGTAATTAGAATAGCTCGAATCACATTCTTATTGCTGACAAAATGAGATAAACCTTGAAAATATCTGACATCTTATTGGGGCTTTTCTTGCACAAATGCATTTATTACTGGGGATTAAAGGATCATGTCTACTTACCTTTCTGTCCAACAGGGAAAAAAAATCATACAAATGTGAAGTAACACTATGGGACTTTATTTGGTGGGGTCCTCATTTGTCTCCTTGAACCAAAATAGATTGCAAAGACAGAAACTACTTTTAAAAATATTTCCTTTCACACTTTTGTATGTTAATGAAGACTAACTTGAAAATAGTTATCCTAAGCAGAAGCAAATTTGTCTCCTTCAAACCCATCACTGTCAGAAAAAGCATCTTGGCCACAATTTTTCCTGATTTGTTAGGCTGACAACCATGGATAGAGAAAATGGTCCTTGACTTTTCCTGCTTTTATGTGTAGTGTTTTTCCCACTATAATAAAGAATCAGATTTTTCATTTTGCTGCACATAAAATGACAGGAGACCTTCACAAATAAAAGGGAATAAAAGAGAGAGGAGTGATTGAGAATATTTACAATTATACACATCTATAGGGGTAGTTAATGTTGGTTCATTTGTAATGATTATGTAAGGAGATCTGGTGGTACAGTGGATATGCCATTTGACTGCTAATCAGAAGGTCAGTGGTTCAAACTCACCAGACGCTCCACGGGAGGAGGATGTGGCAACCTACTTTCATAAAAATTTACAGCCTCAGAAAACCAATGGGGGTCGCTATGAGTCAAAATCGACTCTGTGGCAGTGAGTTTGGTTGGTTGGATAGGGAGTGGTGCTTGTTAGGATATAAGGTCAGTGAGGTGACAGGCATCTGGCATCACATTCATGATTTAGTCCTAGAGTCTACAACAGGCCTCATGGAGATCAGGCAAAATAGTTCAGTGGCTTTGGGGTATGTCCTGAAATCAGATGGCTGCCCTTGCTATATATTTCTGGCATTACACCTCTCAAGACAGATCTATTCAGTGTTTTGCCATTATCCAACTTTTTCACTGTGCTCCAATTGGACAGGTTCTCAAGACTCCAAAGACATGCTGCCTTCTCTGGATCCAACCTTTGCCTTTAACTCTGGTACATATCACTGCTCCAAAACATATGACCAAATAGTAACATGGTTTTACTCAAAGGGTTGTATGAGTTCTCAACTCATTATTCAAGATCCCCAGGGATTACTTTAAAAGGTTTCAGACTTGGAGTCAGAAGCCCTTGTAAAACCATTGCAGATGTATACTCTTTCTGGGAAAGGATCACTTAGGGCATTATTACAGCCTTTCTCAGAATTTCCTGGTCTCCCCTTCATTCAAGGAACTCCATATATATATGTGTTGTTGTTGTTGTTATGTGCCGTCGAGTCAAACCTGACTCATAGCGACCCCTCCTTGGGTTTCCGAGGCAGTATCACTACAGAAGTAGGATTGCCCAACCTTCCTTCCGAGGAGTGGCTGGTGGGTTTGAACCGCCAGCCGTCTGGTTAGCAGGCAAGTGTCTTAGCCACTATGCTACCAGAGCTCCTTATATATTTATTTTTTTTATTTTTATTTTTTTAACTGACCCAGGTGAGGTTGTTTACAATGACAGGGGTTCTCAACAAGGACATCTCAGGGTACATGTGGACTTTTAAAAAAAATATTTTTGCCTAGGCTGTGTGCCAAGAGATTGTTACATAAGAGATCTGGGAAGGACAGTTGAGCTGAAAATCTTAGTATAATAACTGATGGACACCTAGGTTTGAAAAACCAGTGATTCAGGAGGGATGAGGCCCCCATATTAGTTTGGCATTGTTTTTGTTTTGATTTGTTTTCAATGCTCTGATCTGTACCTTCTCTGGTAATTTAAGTCAAGCAGGTTCCTGGCTAATTTGGTCCCTGGGCATACTCCCCATCCCAGGTTAGGAGCCAAAACTATAGCCCTTTGTGACCCTGCTTGCCTGTGTACCAACCAGCTTATATTATCTGCTGTTTCCAGCCTCTCATATTCTCAATTTATTAATCAATGCATCGTGGCCATTACTTGGACAAGAAGACTCTTCTTTCAATTTAGCTGTAATGGGAGTAAGGAGGCTGCTAACTGAAAGAGTGGAAGTTTGGCACCTCGGAAGAAAGGCCTGGTGATCTGTTTTTGAAGAAACATACATTAAAAATCCTATAGATCACAGTTCTATTCATGGAGTCGCCATGAGTTGGAATTAACTCCATAGCAAGTGGTAATAAAAAATAATGGCTAATTTTTGCCAATTTGATAGGTGGGGAAAAAAAAATCACGTTTTTAAATTAGTGAGCTTGTGCATAGTATCTGCTTATATGAATGTCTTCTATAACCTTTGGCCAGTCTTATTATGGTTATATATATATTTATCATTCTAGGAGCTGACTGAATGGGAATGTATTGATACTATGTTATCTGGGTTGTAAAATTTGTTTTTCCAGGCTCTCATTTGACTTAAGATGCCTTCTGCCATTCAAAACACTCAAATTTGTATACATCAAATGTATCTCCTTTTTTTTAAAAAAAAAAAAAATTAATTTTGGGGCTTCAAATCTTGCTCATATCCCCAGACTATATAAATAATCTCATAAAATTAATTTTAATTCTCTCAGTTTTATTCTTCTTTGAGACCCTTCATATACTTGGAAATTATTTTTGTGTACAGCATAAGGGAGAAGAATAATTCAATAATGAGACATAAAAATAGAGGGGGGAATTGAAAAGTGATGGGAGAATAGCCAAGTGTCATATTCCATTCCTTGTATTTGTACACGCAGGATGTAGGTTAGATCTTGGGGGCATTTCTGGTACAGGTTAAAACTGTCAAGGAGGTCATAGGGTCTTCCGAAACTGAGAGGTGCATCATACCTTCCGCTCCCGAGTGTCCCTCGGAAGATGAGATGGTTTTCTATCAAGGAACGTTGGATAACGTTTCCTCTTCTGGAATATTTAACAGCCAACTGAGAATGTAGTCACCCAAGACCACTCAAAACATCCCAAGGTGGCACAGGCAAAAACTTTCTATGACAAGCGCAAAGACAAGAAAAGACAAACAACCCTTCGCACAAATGCCTACCCCACTTTTTGAAAATAGTACGGTGTGCTCTTTAACAAGTTCCGCCTTCCAGCCGACAACGCATGCGCAAACTCAGTTCCTGTGCACTTTGCGGTTGTCTGTGAGAGTTTAGACGGGCGTAGGGACATCTGGGAAGATGGCAGGCTGGGGCATAACTGCGTTCACGGCTTGCCTACCTTGTCGGAGCTGGGGTTTCACGGCCGTCTTTTGCGGCCCCCACCGCGGCCTCAGCACCTTATTTGCACGAAAGAAGCTCGAGCGGGCTCCACAGTGGCCCCCAGGTCAGTGTTTGCAAGGCGAGAGTAAGAAGCGTTCTTTTGAGCATCCCTGGTTCGAACATCCAAGGTTCCATGATCCCCGGACCGGTGCGTTTTTGGCGCACCATTCAAAAATGCTCTTTCCCTCCTTCCTAGCTTCCCAATTATGAGCGCTTTCGCCAGTTCTGTTGAAGGCTGTGAGGAGAACTGTGCTGCAGGGTCGGGACGTCCTCCAGGACTGCCCAGGCCCTCGCTCGCGTTTTGTGCTAGGAAGTGTAAGGAGCTCTTGCTTTCTGGGTGCCTCCTTTGCGTTAAGCGCCAAATAGGAAAAAGTAACATGTACTTTCAGTGAGCTTGATTGTGTAGTTTCCCTTTTTTTTTTCTCTGCGGGTTCTAAGGTTTACAAATCGTGCTTGTGTTAGAACGTTTAGACCTGACCTCCCTTGACTTGAGAGACCTCAAAACACATAAGCATGTTTTTTGTAAAACTGTAAATTCCCTTGTCAAGCCTAATTTCTAGTTTTACCTTCTCCATGCCCCCGCTTAGTAAAAGACCTATATCATTACTTTACAATGAAAACTAGGATTTGAACCAAAACCCAGAGAACCTAAGTATTTCCTTTATCTTGTGTTTGACCCCGCCCCACTGTATGTAGTGTAGCTTCCTGAATTATAACCTTTTATGTTTTGGCTTTGTGTTTGGTCAAAAAATAAAAGGATATTATTTTGGCAGTTGTCAGATGCATGATACTTGGAATGGGAATTCATGTC
>NW_006921771.1:4108992-4118837 GCF_000298275.1 Orycteropus afer afer
GGGGGAATTCTCTGCCCTGTAGGGTCCCTACAAGTCGGAATCGACTCGTTAACAGTGGGTGGGGAATATTTATGGGAGCAGATTGCTAGATCTTTCCTCCCACGAAACCGCTGTTGGATTCCAACCACCGACCTTTGCAGCCACCCACTTAACAAGGTTGCACCACCAGAGCTCCTTATAATTAATTTAACTTACATTTAATTGTACACAGACCACAGATGTGTTATATATAAATATCACTAGTGAAGTGTAATATGTCAGTGCCTTAACTAGAGAATATAATACTCCTTCCTTTGTTTAGCAGACATTCCTTGAGCATTTTATGCACCATGCTTTGAGGTAAACCATATGGTATAAAGATATTTTATGGATATAATATTAAGCACTTGTCCACTTACAACAAACATTAAGTAAATTATAATTTCATAGAGAAATTCCTTTGTTGGGTGGTAATAGGGGAAAAGAACAAGATTTTTGAGTGCTTTATCTAAGGGAATGGAAAATTAATATTTTGCTGATATAATCTGTCAACATTTATAATGCATGTATCATAATTGGCCCCTACTTAGCCCTGTTTTTCACTGAAAGTTTTTAATTTTCATATTTCTCTACATGTTGAAACTTTAAAAGAAGCTTGCATGTGAAAAGGATAACTTTAAGGCATACAATACGGTTTAAAAAAAAAAAAAAAGTCAACTTCTCAGATCCAAAATGGGGAAAGTTTTAGCAGCTCACATGAAAGTGCTGAGTTTTATTTATGCACAAGAAATGGAAGAGGGCCCCATTTAATTAAAAAAAAAAAAAAAGAGAGAGAGAGAGAGAGAGAGAGAGAGATGCTGGTCTAGTAAAAGGACTATGTTGTTATTGTTGTTATGTGCAGTTGAGTCAGACCCGACTCACGGGTTTCCAAGGCAGTATCACTACAGAAGTGGATTGCCCAACCTTCCTTCCGAGGAGTGGCTATAAGGAAATATGTAAACCTAATGTTTTTGGAGCTCTGGTAGCATAGTGCCTAAAGCATTTGACTGCTAACCAGGAGACTGGTGGTTACCACCAGCCACTCCTGGGAAGGCAGATGGGGCAATCTACTTCCGTAGTGTCACTGCCTCGGAAACCCAAGGAGGGGTCGCTATGAGTCAGTCTGACTCGAGGGCACATAACAACAACAACAACAACAACGTTTTTGGAGGGTGAAGGTGGGATTATAAATGATGTTTTTAAAAAAAAAAAAAAATTACATATTTCTTAAGAGCAAGTATTGATAGGCAGGGGGAAATTTAAAAAAAAATAAACCTTATTTAGAGTACTTGTAAGGCACACTAGTTGTCTCTTGCATCAAAAATTTGTGTGTACCATTCTTAGAAAGCCAAACCAACAAATCAAATACACAATAATTGCCGAGTTCTGTGAAAAACCCCTTTCCAAAATGAGACTGTTATATATAGTTCAAAATAACTTCTAAAGAAACTACTCATTGAGTCCACTCAATTGAGTTATGATTGATTGTTACCATGGCCCATGATTTCTTAGGTGAGGTAGGAATTAGTAATAAGAGGGATCACAGCACTTGAGCCTTTGAAACAGTTTTCAAGAACAGAGCAAACCTCTCCTCTCCCCAAGAAGTGGAGAATGCAAAACTATTCAGACATTAAAAAAATTAAAAAGCTAAAAACCTCACACTAGGAGACTGAACCTAGTGTATGTAGGTCAATCACAATGTTGTTTGATAGGCTTAAGGGTAGATGATGTAGCAGCAACAGGAAAATATTTTTGATGAGTCTGTCTTTTGTTGCCTTGGAATTTCCACTTCACTGTGTTTTTTGGAAGAATTAGGATTTTATTTTGCTCAAAGAAGGTACTGATTTTGACACAATTTTAAAACTAAATATCTGCACAGACATGTGGCTTTAAAGCTTTAAGTCTGTTTTTTTTTCTTTTTCTAGTAAATGGAAATAATATTTGACATTAATTCAAGGAGTTAAGAAAGTTAAGATTAAAAATATTTATGGTTTTCCATACTGTATTTGCAAACCATAGTTTATATTTTGTGTACTTTTTTTTAGCTTGCAGACAAAAGACATCACTCTCTTTCCTTAGTCGACCAAACCTTCCAAACTTGGCTTATAAGAAGTTAAAAGGCAAAAGTCCAGGAGTTATCTTCATCCCTGGCTTTCGTTCTGATATGAATGGTACTAAAGCACTGGCTATTGAGGAGTTTTGCAAATCTCTGGGTCACGCATATATAAGGTAGGAACCAGCACATATTTCAGAGAAAACATTGCTACCATTTAGCTTGGCAATGGAGAAGTATTCTGCTTTAACCAGTTGAAGTAAATGCCAGCATTTTTATAGATTTAATTTATTTTAGTGGTCTGTCAACTTTCATCTTGTGACAGAAAGTTGCTGTAAAAGCACTAATTTAGATCCAGCTAAGTGGAATTTGTGGATTCAAATTCAGATGTAGATTGTGATGCTCCATTTTTAAAGAGGTCTTTGTGTCACACTGATAATTCTGACAGGAAAGAACATGTAACATCTTAAGAGCATTACTAGTAATTTCTTGTAATATATTGTGGTTTTTCACTGGGGACTTTAAGACTTTTATTTGACCACTATTACCTTAGTTCTTAAGTATTTAAAAATAAAACATGTATTTAAAAGTATTGTAAAACTAGTGCCATGTTGTATATCTCATGTTTCCATTGGGTTTTCTCTTTCTCCTCCTGTAATCTGAGTATGTCTAAGCCTAAATAAGGATATGTGGTGTTTAAAGTTTGTTTTCACAGTGCCTGATTTTTTATACTGGCAATTATCTTAGTCAATAATTTGGTTATATTGCTGTTACTGGGTTTGTTTACCTATACCATATCACATTTGTCAGAAGAAATAAGGTGGTACAGTAGAAGGAGCGTTGGTCTGGAATTCAATGGAAACATGGATTCTAGAGCTAGTTCTAGAAATAACTGTGATAAGGCAAGTCAGTTAATAAAGACTGGACCTAATTTCTTTACCTGAAAAAGAGGAGATTAGACTAAAAATAATTTCTGAGATTTTTTTTTCTAGTACTAATGTTTTAAAAATCTGCTCACCAACATTTACAACTTTTCTGTAAGTTTGAAATTTCTAAATTAAAGGTAATAAAAAAAAAAAAAGAAAAGGCCATTTTGCCAGTTACTGATTTTAACGTATGTAAAAGCTATAATCAGTTCATATCTCTCCGTAAGATATAATGTGGCTTTTCTGCGTTTTGGATGCATGAAATACATTTTCTTTTTAAAGGTACATTAGTTAAATAATCATGAAATGTGATTGTATTGTTTAATGGTACTATATTAATATAACTTAAGCATGTGTTTATAGACCTCATATATATCTTTATAAAAGTTTAGCTGTTTACTGCAATTTTTTTATTTGATCAAGTTCCTTTTTATTTGCTCTTATCAAACTTCATTGTAGTCTAGTTACTATTACTACTCATTGCACTGTAGCTTGTTACAATAAATTTTATCTTCTATTTGTATATTCTCCAATTTCTCAGTTTACTTTGTGACTTTGGCTATAAAATTTAGATTTTGAATGAGATAATGTTTAGTTTTATGTGTTATATAAGAAATGGTACATGTGGACATACGAAAATGTGTTTGAGTTACCTGTCACCATGTCTAAAGTAAGATTGAGTCAGAGCTCAGGAAAATAATGCATGGTTGTAGGGCCAATATTCTCTCATAATTATTTCTAGTAGAACTTTTAATTCTAGATTTGGGACTGCGTTCTAGAATATTGAGGCTGCAGATACAGAACTTGTGTTACTTTTTTTAAAGTTGTAAAGTACTTCTTGTTGTTAATTTGATGTCGAGTTGGACGCAACTCATAGCAACCCCTCCTTGGGTTTCCAAGGCGGTGTCACTGTGGAAGTAGATTGCCCAACCTTCCCTCCAAGGAGTGGCTGGTGGGTTTGAACCACTAGCCTTCTGGTTAGCAGTCAAGTGCCTTAGGCACTATGCTACCAGAGCTCCTTATAAAGTACTTAATATGTTTGAATTAACTTTTTCTCTGTTATCAGGATTTACCAAGAATGAAATGTGTGTGTGTGTGTGTATATATATATATAGAGAGAGAGAGAGAGAGAGAGTGTAACTTTTCAGTAACACTAATATTCCTTTGTGACAGGGCTCCCAATTAATTTGCATCCTCATCATATATTTGGAACGTAACTGTGAAACATGCAACAAGTAGCAATACCCCGTTGCCCCCAAGGAGGAAGAAAAGGAGAATTGACGTCTTCCTCACCTCTCTTTTTTCTGAATATACCCTAGATTGAGGGGAAACAGCTGATTTAGAACTGTAGCAGCTGCCTTGTCCTACTTCCCAATGATCCAAAGTCATTTAATCATTTATCATCAAACCTAAAGAAAATTTAATATCTTATTCCTTTCCTTCCTTTACAAATACCTTATCACTAAGAAAAAATATATATGTTATACCCCAATCCAAACCCATTACCATCCGGTCGATTCTGACTCATAGTGACCCTATAGGGACAGAATACATCTGTCCCAGAGGGTTTCCAAGGCTGTAAATCTTTACAGAAGCAGACTGCCACATCTTTCTTCTGCAGGGCAACTGCTGGTTTGAGCAGCCAAGCACTTTAACCACTGCATCACCGTAGCTTCTGTATATGCTGTATATCTCAAAAAAAATACAGAAAAACAAGAAAGCTTTGATATTTGAACAAAGCAATAAAATAATTTTTTTTTTGTACTTTTTGGTTGTATTTGTTTCATAGGTATTATCTGCAGTGTGCAAGGCATAATGCCTAGCTACTGTGAAGAATGAAGAAACAAATAAAATAATGGGATTTCCTGTCTAAGATCTTATAATCTCACAGGGATGATGAGATGCATGTGCACACATATATACACAGGCAGTGGTCATAGAAAACGGCATATAGACATGCCTGTAACTGATAAAAATCTGTAGAAGTTTCATGAGGGACGAAATTTTTTTCAGTGCTGTCTAGGAGACCAGAAAGTTAGTGGTTCAAACGCACCAGCTGCTCTGCAGAAGGAAGATGAGGCAGTCTACTTCTGTAAAGATTTAGTGCCTCAGAAACCCAATCGGAGTTGCTATGAGTCAGAATCGACTTGATGGCAGTGGTTTGGTTTTTGGTAGGAGGTCTTTTCAATTTAATTTGAAGTGGACTCTGAGGGAGGATATTAGCATGAAGGTGATGGGAGAAGGTGTTCAGGTGAAGGAAACAGCAGAAACAGAAACAAGAGGACATAAAGTATATTGTAGGAATAGCAAGTTGATAATTGGGCAAACACAGTAGTTTCCTCTGATCAAGTGATAAAAGATCTGAAATGACCAGAATATAATGGTCTGAAAAACAACAGGCTAAAGCACTAAATCTTTATGCTGTAGGTCACAGGGAGCCATTGAAAGTAATGCCATATCAAAAGAATATTTAAGAATAAAACGTGACAGGTATAGAGTGGATCCATTTGGAGATAGCATAGAGTCATAGAGACCAGTTAAGAGGCCACTGTGATAGTCTTGGTTTCAGACGACAAAGACTTGTACCAAGATACCAGCCTTGAAGAACTGCAAAGAGATGAAATGTGAGAAGGAATGAGAGTGAGTAAGGATGGTACAGCACAGGCATTGTTCTGTACCCTGGAAAACAGAGCATTCTGCCCTTGAGGAACTTACATTCTGGTCAGAGGAAGACAAATGTTTACAACTGGATTATAAAACTGAATATGTAAAGTGTTAGTTGAGTACACGCAAAGGAAAAACTAGCTGGTATTGAATGAAGCAGATATATCAAGGGAAGTTTGGGCATTGTAGTCATCAAAACAACATGCAGAAGCACAGAGTTAGGAGTTGTGAAATGGCTTATCCAAGAATTGGGAGTAGTTCAGTATGAACAGGGCTTGGTGTGAATAGTATGATACCTCATGGTTTATTGAATTTGGATCTTGGAGAGGTAAAATTCACAGACCACATTTTCAGCCTAGATAACTAGGAAGTCTGAAGGACAAACAAACTTAGTGGATGGGTTGATGACAATGAGTTTGATTTGGACTTTTCCTTCCTTTTACTAAATATGTACTAGGCACTTATCATGTACAGAGTATTGATCTTGGCATTGGGAAAGCAGTGGTGAGCAAAGCAAAGTCTGCCTACCTGGAGCATCTATTCTGTTGTGGGAGACACCACAAACAAATAATCAAATATATATTATCAAGTAAGTGCTACAAGAAAGTAAAACAGGGTAAGGCAATAGAGAATGATGGAAGGAGCACAGTTTTACATTGAATGGCCAGAGAAGGCTTTTCTGGGGAGGTATCATTTAAATCAAAGGTCTGATTGAAGTAAAGAAGCAATCTAACTCTTGTTTGTTGTTGTTGTTATGTGTCATTGAGTCAGACCTGACTCATAGCAACCCCTCCTTGAGTTTCCGAGGCAGTATCACTATGGAAATAGATTGCCCATCCTTCCTTCCAAGGAGTGGCTGATGGGTTTGAACCGCCAGCCTTCTGGTTAGCAGTCAGGTGCCTTAGGCACTATGCCACCAGAGCTCCTGCAATCTAACTAGATACCTGGAATTAGAATATTCCATGCAGAAGAAAAGGTGATGTAAAAATCCCAAAACAGGAACATGGATGGTATAATCTCTTAACTTCCCAAGAAGGAAAGTGAGGATACAGTTGGGAGGGAGAAAGCAGTAAGAAATGAGATCAGAGAGGTAGTCAGCATGATAAGGACTCTGGGTTTTATTCTGATGGTTATAGAAGGCCTTCAGTGAGTTTATGCAAGAAATGATTTTTGTTTTAAAAGGATCACTCTACTGGGTGAAGACTAGTCTACAAGAGTGGAAAATGGTAACATGGAGACTCATTAGGAGACTTTTCCATTAGTCTTCTTAAGAGATGATAGTGACTTGGACCAGGCAGGTAGCAGTGGAAGAGGTGACAAACATTGGCTGTAAGAGATAATTGATGGTTAAGCCAGTCGGATTTGCTGAAATATATAGTGACTGATATTTTAATGTGTTTTAGGCATTATAATAATGAGGAATGATTGGTCTTCCTGAAAAAAAATGAGAAAAGTAAATATATAGATAGGTATATAGATTTTTGTTTTTCTAGGTTTGATTACTCAGGAATTGGAAATTCGGGTGGTGTCTTAGAAGAATGCACAGTGGGGAAATGGAGAAAAGATGTTCTTTCTATAATTGATAACATAGCTGATGGACCACAGGTAACTATTTAAATATTTGACTGTGACCTCATATTTGAGTTATTTCTTTAGATATGAAAGTTTATTTAATATTTTAAGTTTATCGGTAATCAAATATTATTTAAATTGGTCAATATCATTTTTACTTTCTAATAATATGTAATTAGCATTTTACTTTTTGTATAAGCTTTATTTTTTATTTTCATGTTGTATTACAGAACTAATACTTTTTTTTGAAAAAAATAATCATAATTGACCTCTACTTTGTGCCAAATCTGTAGGAGTCACATGTATATAAAAGAAAAAATGTGCATAAGTATCTGTTAAGTTTCTTGTTCTTCCTTACAGACAAGAAAAATAAATTCCTTTCTAAAACTGTACATATTTTTATTTTCAGATACTAGTTGGATCCAGCCTGGGTGGATGGCTTATGCTTCATGCTGCCATTGCACGGCCAGGAAAGGTTGTTGCTCTTATTGGTGTAGCTACAGCTGCAGATAGTATAGTGACACAGTTTAATCAGCTTCCTGTTGAGGTAAGTCACACGTCACTTTGGCAACCTCAATGTATATCTCCTATCACTGTTCCATGCCTGCTTTCTTTGAATATCTGTTTATATATCATCTGTTCTTTGACATTTTATGCTAACCCATATTTTATCTCAGCTGCCTTTTTGTATACAATCTCTTTGCTTCCCGCCCCCCCCAACTGGCCTTTAGTTGAAGGTTTTCTTTTCATCATGGTCCTATCAAATAATTTTGTCAAATAAGCCCTGCTATGCCAATTTTTTTACATGTTTCTGTAAAAAAAAATATTAGCATAGCACATTTACAAAAAATACTTCCCAGAGGGAGGGAATGGTTAACATATAAACCGTAGAAAGTACATGTTATTTACATTAAAATATGGTATTTTGAGCCACATTAATGAAATTATACTCTTCACTTTCTTTTTTAACAACATTTTCCTTATTAATTACATTTACTTTTTTGGATCATACATTGTGATTTCTTTTTTTGTACCTCTTATTCTTATTTTGTGGCATTAGGGCAACAGTACCTTTTCTTAAGACTCTTAAACTTTTAAGCTTGAAATGTCAATTATGAAACTTTTTTTTCTTTAGCATGAGAGCAGCCTCAGATCCTCTCAGCACAGCTTTCCAGGCAAACATTGTCAGTCAATCAGAGTGACACATAGGAGATAAGATTTGCTATTCTTGGTTTAGACAGTTGGCTTTAAAAAAACAAACAAACTCATTTTCACTTTTTAAAATGTGCTTTTTAATATTAAGATATTCCTCAGCAAATCACTGTGGAAGTGAGCTTTCTGAAATAAGTTGGGATGTAATTAATTACACCCTTTTATTAGGCATATCTTTAAGCACTTAAGTAATCTGCAAGAATAAAGAAATAATGGGTAGGATGGCATGCAGAATGGTTGAGCAGGAGCTCTAAACATTAGTATCTCCTCCAAAATAACAGCTATATTGGAAAGAGCAATTGGTATCAACTATTTTGGAACTCTAGAACCTAATCAAAAACTTAAGGCAATCCAGGGGAGTGTTTGATGAAAGATCAAGCTACTGATATTTCCTCTGTGAGCCCCATGTGCCAAACAGGTTCCATCTCCCATTCCTCAGACCCACCATGGTGGTGGAGATGGCAGCCTTTGTTCCTAGAATAGTTAACTGTTGCTAGAACAGGCAGTAGGGACCTTGTCCTCCAAGAATTTGGGTTGTACAATTAAAATGGTCTGGCAGTGTCCTGAGGGAGAGATGCAGATTAATATAGGTTTTTAGCCCTCTCACAGAAGCTGCTTCTAATAACTGGCAGAAAATTAAAGTACAACTTTTTTCCTTCTTTCTGTCTTCTCTTTTTTTCTCTTCTCTTCATGAGCTTTGTCAGGCCCCTGATTAACTGCAGAGATAACAGAATTAGAACACATATATTATGAAAGTAGTTCAGAAAAGTCACGAAATAGTCAACTGCATCCTTCATTAAGTAGCAGCAATTCCTGAGGAGTGAGAAAATCACATGTTTCCTGGGATTTTTGTTTAGTTTTGCTTTTTGTCTTTTCCTTGAACTATAAGAAAATCTTTAGAATACTAGTTGGACATGGGCTGTAGAATGGAGTCTAGTTTTGAAGAGCAGTCTTTGCAAAAATAATTAAGAGATGTCACTGAGCAGAGATCATGACAGCTTTCAAAGAGTTAAGAAAAATGAAAAACTGCAGTCCTGGGGAAGAGGAAGAGTAAATTCTACAACTACCAGATACAATATTCACATGTCCCATTTTCAACATAAAAATCATAAAGTATATAAAGAAATGGAAGGGTGGCCTGATTAAAAGACCAAAATGAACAGATGTAAGTTATCCATATGGAATACTGGATAATAGATTAGAAAATTTTAAAATAACCATATTAAATTGTTCTCAAAGAACTAAAGAAAAACAGGGACAGTAAACTAAAGTAAATCAGGAAAACATTACAGGAACAAAATGAGAGTTTAAATAAAGAGAGAAACTATAAAAACCAAAAAGAAATATTGAAGCTGAAATATAAGTAACTGAAATGAAAAAAGTTCAATGGAGATATTCAA
>NW_006921771.1:4119492-4122445 GCF_000298275.1 Orycteropus afer afer
GGTGTACTGCCTGCCAGCCTTGAGCTCCACAGCCCTTGAGGTTGCAAGAGTCGGAAAAGCCGCCAGCTTGACATTTGATCCAGGAACTTTGGGCTTCCCAGCTTCTATAAGTGTGTGAGCCATTTTCCTAAGATAAATTTTTCTCTATATACATACATATATAAGCTTTACTGGTTTTGTTTCTCTAGAGAACCCAGTCTAACACAACCAGACTCTTGAAAATCAGTGATAAAAAGAGAAACCTGAAAGTGAGAAGTGAATTATCAAATACAAGAGATCCTCAATAAGATTTTGGCCATTTTCTTCTCAGAAACTGTGGAGGCCAGAAGGCAATGAAATGATAAATATAAAGTTCTGAAAAGAAAGAAATGTCATCAAATTTTTCCATGTCTGCAAAAACTGCCCTTCAAAAATGAGGGTGAAATTAAGACATCCCCATATAAGAAAACTGAGGGAGTTCAGTATGACAGGACCTGCCCTACAAGAAATGCTAAAAGGAATCCTTTAGTTTGAAAAGACAAGACGCTAAAAGTTACTTAAAGTTGTACAAAGGAAAAAAAAATACATAGTAAAGGTAATTTCATGGACAAACATCTATGACAAGACCTATCCTATAAGAAATGCTAGAAGAGTCCTTTAGATTGAAAGGAAAGGCACTAAAAAGCAGCTTGAAGTTGTACAAAGAAAAATAAGATCTATAGTAAAGGTAATTTTATGGCCAAATATCAAGGCCAGTTGTATAGTATTTTCAGTTTCTAACTCTAGTTATAAGGAGCTCTGGTGGCATAGTGCCTAAGGCATTTGACTACTAACCATAAGGCTGGCGGTTCAAACCCACCAGCCACTCCTCAGAAGGAAAGTTGAGCAATCTACTTCCATAGTGATACTACCTTTATAAGGAGCTCTGGTGGCATAGTGGTTAAAGCATTTGGCAGCTAACCAAAAGATAGGTGGTTTGAACCCACCTGCAGCTACTTGGGAGAATGATGAGGCAGTCTGATTCCATGAAGATTTACAGCCTTGGAAACCCTATAAGGCAGTTCTACCTTGTCATATAGAGTGAGGTCTGGTGGCATAGTGCCTAAGGCATTTGACTGCTAACCAGAAGGCTGGCGATTCAAACCCACCAGCCACTCCTTGGAAGGAAGGTCGGGCATTCTACTTCCGTAGTGATACCGCCTCGGAAACCCAAGGAGGTGTCGCTATGAGTCAGATCTGACTCAGTGGCAGTGAGTTTGGTTTGGTTTGGGTTTTAACTCTGGTAGTTGTCACCTATGTGCTATAAAGGACAATTATATTTTTTTAAAAAAAAAAGGATTATAAGTTTATCTTATTGGGCCAGTAATATATAAAGATACACTTTGTGACCATGATATAAAGGGTAAGAGGTATGGTATAAAAATCTTCATATGTTACTGGAATTAATTGGATCCATTTAAGCTAGGTTGTTATAATGTGATGGTGATAAGTGTAATCCCAATGGTAACCACAAAGTAATATCCAAAATACATATTCAAAAGGAAATTGAGAACAAATTAAAAATAATGGTTCAGAGAGGAAAAAAAAAAGGTGAACTAAACACAAGAACAGA
This sequence comes from Orycteropus afer afer, assembly GCF_000298275.1. NCBI lineage: Eukaryota > Metazoa > Chordata > Mammalia > Tubulidentata > Orycteropodidae > Orycteropus > Orycteropus afer. Next base: position 4,121,084 of record NW_006921771.1, read on the forward strand.
TAGCATTGAAGTAATAAATAAGGGACAAAAGTAGTATATAAGACTCACAAAAAACAAAATGGCAGAAGTAAGTCCTTATCAGTATTTAAAATGTAAATGGATTAAACTTTCCAGTGAAAAGGCAGAAATTGTCAGAATGGATAAAGAAACAAAACAAAATAAAAATAATGATCCATCTATATGCTGTCTCCAAAAGATACATTTTAGAGCCAAAGTCACAAATAAATTGAAAGTGAAAGGATGGGAAAAAAAAAAAAAAATTCCATGCAAATAACAGCAAAAAGAACTGGAATAGCTGTATTAATATCAGACAAAATAGATTCTGCATCAGAATCTATTATAAGAGACAAAAAGGGCATTATCTAATGATATAATAAGGGTCAGTTTGTCAAGAGGATGTAAACATATACAAATACATTACTGTACCTAATACCAGAGCCAAAAAATATATGAAGCAAATATTGATAGAATTGAAGGGAGAAATACAGTTTGGTTGGTCGATGTTCAACCATTTCAGGAGGTAGCATATGCTCAAGAACCAATGGTATGGAAGGAAGAAGTCCAAGCTGCACTGAAAGCATTGATGAAAAACAAGGCTCCAGGAATTGACAGAATACCCAATGAGATATTTTATCATTTGGATAAAACACTGGAAGTGCTCCCTCACCTATGCCAAGAAACTTGGAAGACAACTCCCTGGCCACCTGATGTGAAGAGATCTGTATTTGTGCCTGTTCCAAAGAAAGGAGATCCACTAGAATGGGAAAATTATCAGATTATTAATTATCACTAATATCACAAGTAGAATTTTGCTGAAGATCAAAAATGATTGCAATAGTACATCGACAGGAAATTACCAGAAATTCAAGCTAGATTCCAAAGAGGATGTGGAACGAGGGATATCCTTGCAGTTGTTAGATGGATCTTGGCTGAAAACAAAGAATAGCAGAAAGATGTTTACCTGTGTTTTATTGACTATAAAAGATATTCAACTGTGTGGATCATAACAAATTATGGATGACATTTAACAGAATGGGAATTTCTGAATAGTTAATTGTACTCCTGAGAAACTTGTACATGGACCAAGAGGCTATCATTGGAACAGAATAAGGGGATACTGCGTGGCTTAAAATTAGGAATGGTGTGTGTCTGAGTTCTATCCTTTCACCATATGTATTCAGTCTAAATGCAGAGCAAATAATTTGAGAAGATAAACTATACAGAGCTGACAAGGAGCAAGGTTGTGGTCACTGCTTGGTCACAGCCAGCTACCCAGAGGGACCGAGTAGTTGAACCTGTGAGCTTGGGACCATAGTCACAGGGGATATCAAGCTCAATTGGCATAACATACTATACAAAACA
>NW_006921771.1:4123886-4125095 GCF_000298275.1 Orycteropus afer afer
GATGAGGTGCATTGACACAGTTGTTGCAGCAGTGGGCTCAAGCATAGCAGTGATGGTGAGGATGGTGCAGGATCGGGCAGTATTTCGTTCTGTTGTACATGGGGCCACTGAATCAGAACCAACTTGATGACCCCAACAACAACAACAATGAAAAACCCAGAGGTAACATCCTAACAAGTGGAGAAAGTTTGAGAGCTGTCATTTTATGATTAGGAACAAAAGGATGCCTGCTTTCACCATTGCCCTTCAGTATTGTACTGCATGTCCTACCTAGAGCAGTTAAGCAAGAAAAATATATAAGAGGTATCCAAATTGATAAAGCAGAAGTAAAACAATCCTTCTTTGCAGATGGCATGATCCTATATATGGAAAATCTCAAAAGAATCCACAAGAAAACTTCTATACCTAATAAGTAAACTCAACAAAATTGCAGTTACAAGGTAAACACAAAAATCAGTCAAGTTTCTATACATAAGCAATGAACAAGCTGAAAAGGAAATTAAGGAAGCAATTCCATTTACAATAATATCTAAAAGAATAAAATACTTAATAATAAATTTAACCAGAGATGTGAAAGACTTGTGCACTGAAAATTACAAAAAATGAAAGAAGTTAAGACCTAAGTAAATGGAGACATTCCATGTTCATGGTTTGGAAAATGTAATATCATTAGTATATCAGTACATTGTAAAGCAGTCTGTGGATTCAATTCAATCCTTATCAAAATCCTAGCAGTTCTATTTACAGAAATAGAAAAGCCAATCCTTAAATTTATATGGAATGCAAATAGAAAAGCCAATACTTAACTTTATATGGATTGAATAGTCAAAGCTGTTTTGCAGAAGAACAAAGTAGGAGGATTAAAACTTTCCAAATTTCAAGACATACTATAAAGCTACTGTAATCAAAACAATCTGGTACTGATATAATAAAAGACACAGACAAATGGAATAAAATTGAAAGTCCAGAAATAAACCCATACATCCATACAACCTATATGGCCAGTTGGATACAAAAGCACTATCCAAAAGGGGCTCTGGTAGCATAGTGCCTAAGGCACTTGACTGCTGACCAGAAGGCTAGCGGTTCAAACCCACCAGCCACTCCTTGGAAGGAGGATTGGGCAATATACTTCCATAGTGATACCGCCCGGGAAACCCAAGGAGGGGTCATTATGAGTTGGTTCTGACTGGAAGGCAAATAACAACA
>NW_006921771.1:4128700-4130789 GCF_000298275.1 Orycteropus afer afer
TTCAGCTATTATTTCTCCTTCCTTCCATTTGTCATTTATTTTTACCCAATCTTTCCCACCTTGGGAAGGGACCTTAGATTCACTGCTGTGCCAGTCCATCTTGTGGTGCAGTGAATTGCTAGATCTTTGAGAGCTTTATAATACATAGTTTTTAAGAAATCAATAAATCATTTTAGAATTTAAGAAAACTCTTAACATTAAAAGATATATAAAATATGGGTACCTAAGTACCCATATACAAATCAAATAAGTATAATACATATTTGATTTTTTTTATATTCTTGTTTTCTTTGTCAATTATGTTATATGTGGCTTATCTTTTTATATATTATACTTTATTTTTCACAAAATGTCAACCTGTTTTATTAGTCAGAAATGTCCTTCATATTATATACTTCAAAGAGCCTTAAAACTATGTACATCTTGGTTAATTAGTTCAAGTTCTGGTAACCTTTCCAAAGAATTGATAATATCCAGACAAACCTTTATGCTCAAAGATGTTCATGGAAGTATCTGGCAGTAGGGGAATGATTAAGTTAATTGTCTTAGATTCATTACAGTGAACTATTATATAGCCTTTAAAAACTAAGTCATCGAGAATCAAAGGATACCCAGTGTTTCCTCTTCATGTAATAAATATACAAATGATATAGTTGTTCAGTTATTTGGAAAATTTCTTTATCAAAAAAAATTTTTTTTTTCTCATTCAGTAGGACTTGGGAAAGCAAAAACTGTAACTTCTTGTATACTCAGTCTAAAGTCACATGAGTATGGCTGTGATTGTCCCAGGGTAACCAGTGTCTTACTTTTCATTTTTAGTTCAATGCTTCATTCTTCCTCCTCCCCTTCCCTCATCCTCACCCTGTTTCAGTTATTTCTGTTATAGGCACTTTCAGTTTTATATGGTTTTGAAATCTGATTTCAATATTTAATCCTAAACTTGTTATATAAATATGAATGATACCTGGACTGATTCTAAGAAATTACTGTACTTTCTCCTCCTTCCATTTTGCCATTTGTTTGGGAAAGAACAACATCTAATTTAATTTGGTATATGATAAAATTAGATAAATCTAAGTTTGAGTACAAACCACAACAGTTAACTAGGTTTGAACTTTGAGTATGATATTTGACCTTTCTAAATCTGTATTTGCCCTTTTGTAAAAATAGAGTAACAGAATTCTTATAAAGATCTTATGAGATAATATATGTACCCGTCACAGTACCTAGCACCACATAGTGAGTATTTGATTATTGATAATGGTTATTGTCACATTTTTCTTTTCTTTTTTTTCATTTAATCTCTTTCCTTTGTTACTCCAGGCAACATTTTGTTTTCATGAGTCAGGGACCAACTCAATACCAGTTAGCAACAACTTTCTTCTTCCTCAAGGACTACCTTTCTTAGATAATTTAAGACCGTTGCATGTGTTAATACTGTACAATTAATTTTTTTCCTCATTCTTTACCAATAGGCAAAAAAGGAAGTAGAGATGAAAGGCGAGTGGGTAATACCATCAAAATACTCTGAAGAAGGAGTTTATCACATTCAATACAGTTTTATTAAAGAAGCTGGATACCACTGTTTGTTACATAGCCCTATTCCTGTGAACTGCCCTATAAGATTGCTCCATGGCATGAAGGATGACATTGTACCTTGGCATACATCCATGCAGGTTGCTGACCGAGTGATCGGTGCAGATGTAGATGTTATTCTCCGAAAAGATAGTGATCACCGAATGAAAGAAAAAGCAGACATTCAACTTATTGTTTACACTATTGATGACTTAATTGATAAACTTACAACTTCAACTTGAATTACATCTTGACATAAAGATATACTTTACTGTGTAGTTGGCTAGAATCACATTCTTACTGGTATATAAACTGATGTATTCAGAAGACTGAAAGAGAGAGAGTGAGTGAAAGTCACTAATAACTTTAGAACTTTTTTTCCCTCTTCTTTCTATAAATACCCCCTAATCATTTATTTAATGATGTATTTGCACACATGGTACAAATTGTGAAGAAAGTACCAGCTGCTGTGTGGAAATTTTCTCCTTCCTTTAATGCTTGATTCTTTTTTTTT
>NW_006921771.1:4131714-4149396 GCF_000298275.1 Orycteropus afer afer
AATATAGGCATTGAAGTTAGAGTAAAACGGCTAGATTAGGTACTCTGCAGAGAAGAGTTCACATGGCAGGCATGACTGCTTATCCTTAGAATGGCTTGCATACAAGGTTGGCCCTTGGTTAGCATCTTGGAACTTGTATTTCAGGATAGTTCCACCCTACCCAGAACTGATTGGAGCCAGTTTAAGCTCAGTGTGACTAAACTGTTAGTATAAACTCTGGTATATGCTGAACACCTGCATTCCTTCTGGCAGTCTGGAATATGTGCTAAACATGCGTATGTGACCAGCCCCCAGTGAAAACCCTGAGCACTAAAACTTCTCGTTGGCAACATACCACATATGTTGTCACAACTTGCTGGGGAAATGAGCATTCTGTATGACCACTGGGACATGATTTTTGAAAGCTGCCTCCTGGTTTCCCTGCACCATTTTCCTTTGCTGCTGATGCTTCATACCCTTTCACCATTGTAAATCATGTTGTTAGGTGCCATCAAATCGATTTGACTCATAGCAACCTGTGTAACAGTAGAATTGCTTTGTATGATTTTCTAGACTGTAATCTTTATGTTATGGAAGCAAATGCGAATTCTTTCTTCCACAGAGCCACTAGTTGGGTTCCAACCACCAGCCTTTCAGTTAGCAGCTGAATACATAAATCAGCTGTGAATATGTGCTAAGTCCTGGCAAATCATCAAACCTGGGCGTGGTGTTGGAGACTCCCAACACAGATAAAAAACTGGTAATGTCCTACAGGGAATAAAACTATAACTTCCAGGTTATCTTTTATACCATACAAAAGTCCCTAACAAATCAAAATTCCATAAATCTATGTGTACAGTGGAGTGCCTGGTGCTGGAATGGGTTGATTATTGGCTATTATTTCATTCAAGAAATCCAGGGGCCTCTTCTGTCTAGATACTGCTACATGTAAGAATTAGAAAGAAAGGAGCCCTGTCCATGAGAGTTTTCTAGGATCAAACATAATTACAATAACTGTACAGGCAGTATAGTATAATGGTTAATGGCAAGGACTCTGAAGCCTTGGCTCACCAAGTGCTAGCTCTGTGACTTAGCAATTCACTTAACTTTCCTGAGCTTCAGTTTCCTCATGTATAAAATGGCCTGATAGAAACCTACATTATGATGTGTAAAGACTGATAGGTTCAGAAGCAGCACACATTTAGTTTAGAGCAATGTCTAAAGCACAGGAGGCACTGCCTTTTAGCTTTTATGATGCACAGAGCAATCCAGTGAGAGACTGATGAACATAAATAACATGGAGTGTAGGCAGTGGGGAGGGCTTTTAAAGCTGAACTGGATTTGATCATGTCAGTGTTACAAAATCCTTTCAAATGGTCAGGAGCTAAAAAAAGACCTTCACAGTCTAGAAACAGAAGCTGCTTAAAATTTAATCTAACTTGTTAGAGGTTAACTTCACAAATTCCAAATGCCTGGAGTTTGAGTCAATGAAAGTTAGTGTATTCCAACACATTGTTAATTACTTTAGTATTTTTTTTCCTAAAGTTCTTTAGAGAGGAAAAAAAAAAATCCATCCCTTGTATTTGGTCACAGAAAATGTTTGAGCAGCAAGCACCCACTGAGTGCATTATCCTTTGGAACTTCTGCATTGTTTTGAAAATGCCACCGCTATACAATCTCAGCATTGCAATGGAAAGAGATGAGACAAATGCTGATGGAAAGGAAGGCTAGATGAAGCTATTTGAAATATTTTGCTTTTGCTTTATCCGTTGAGCTTAGAGGCATTGCCAAATACTAAGCAATGTGCTGTTAATAAACAGCTTCATGATGGATGGAGAAAAGATTGACGATGTCAAGGACTTCATATCACTTGGTTCTACAATCAACAGCAATGGAAGCAGCAGTCAAGATATCAGATGATGGATTGGATTGGACAAATCTGCTGCAAAAGACCTCTTTCAAGTGATGAAGAGCAAAAATGTCTCCTTGAAGACTAAGGTGCACCTAACCCAAGCCATGGTATTTTCAGTCACCTCTTTTTCATGTGAGAGCTGGACAATGAATAAGGAAGATGGAAGAAGAGTTGATACTTACGAGTTGCAGTGTTGGAGAAGAATGCTAAAGGTACCATGAACTGCTAAAAGGACTAACAGATCTGTCCTGGAAGAAGTGCAACCAGAATGCTTCTTGGAAGTGAGAATGGCCAGACTTCATACCTATCTTGGTCATGTGGTCAGGAGGAACCATGCCCTGGAGAGGGAGGTATATCATGCTTGGTAAAGTGGAGGGTCAATGAAGAAGGGGAAGGCCCTCAACAAGATGGATTGACACAGTGGCTGCAGTGATGGGCTCAGGTGTAGCAAGGATCATGGGGCTGGCACAAGACCAAGGAGTGTTTCATTCTGCTGTGCATAGGGTTGCTATGAGTCAGAGATGACTCAACAGCACTTAACAACAACAACACAAGCAATATGCTGTTCTCTGAGCAACCAATAAAAAGGTGTGTGGAGGAGGGGAGGGAAAGCACTCTGGGCAAAGCTGAGTTTTATAAAGCCTGGAAATACAGAGCAAGAACATTACTTGCCACATAGCCCTTGCCAGAAGTGTTCCTAAAAGGGAATGTCAAGTCTCCATTAAATTTGAAACAGTTAAATTACAATATTTTTGGAGGAGAGGAGAAGATACATGCAATTTAGTACCTTTATGAAGTCCCTGGGTAGTAAAAATGATTAATTCACTCTGCTGCTAACAGAAAGGCTGGCAGTTCTAGTCTACTTAGGGGCACCTTGGAAGAAAGACCTGGAAATCTACTAAAAAATCAGCCATTGAAAACCATATGGAGTACAGTTCTACTCTGATACATGTGTGATTGTCAAGTTGACTAAATAGCAATTTTTTTTAACCTTTTTAAAATTTCCTTTAAGTATAGATCTAAAGTTACTTTCACTTTAGAAATACTATCATGTATTTTGTATAACTAGATTTGTTGGGAAAACAAAAATGATATTTTGGTATTGCAATGTAGTGAATTTCTTGGTATTGGCCCTTCTAGCCATTGTCTTTGTGACTCCTACCAGATGACTAGGTGGGAGTACACAATTGTGAGGTGCTTGTGACCCATCAAGAGGACTGGATAGCTTGCTAATAATATAAATAAGGTGGAGATTAGTCAGTTTTGCCATCCCACTAGGCTTAAGATGAGCCAACCAGAAGGTGAATACATCAAGAAAGAAGAGCCAGAGGGTTTTAGAAGCAGAGTAGACTGTGTCTTTTGGACATGCTGAACCACATCAATCCAAAAGATAGAAAGCTGTGACACCAGAGATGGCAAGAAGCAGCAGTAGAGAAATAGCAGCAGCAGAGGTAGCAGAACCAAGAGACTAGCATGAGACAGAGCATTGGGCTTCCTGGTCAACGGAGAAAGAAGGCTGAGGGCTTTGGGGCAGAGGTTTATTGGTGGAGTGGAGTGCCTCTAGGAATTTATTGGCAGTGCTAAAAGAGCTTTGTAACACTTGCCTGAGTAGGATAGAGGCCAGGCCAAGGGCTAGAGGGATATCTGCCTTCAGGCAAAGCTGATGGAAAACTGTCCTGATCAAATAGAATTCTTGAGCATTTTTGAACCTGAATTGTAACCTGTCACTTCCCTAATAAATCCTATAATCATGAGTGTTGTCTGTGAGTTCTGTGGGTCATTGCAATAGATTATTTAACCCAGCAGAGAAGTTGAGAGTGCCATGAGAGGGACCATTGATGTTAACTGGTAAAAAGATTGGAGAATGAAGGCACGTCTGACCTCCACCTTCTAGGAATCAGCCTTAGGCTGTTGATCTTGATCCTTCTCCCTTGTGAAGTTAGAGGAGGTCAGATTCCTCCCTCAACCCTTGCCATTTGTACAGGTAAATTTATGGAATATACCTAGAAACATGCAGGCAATTTTTTAATCCAATATATCTCTGACTTCCCTTTCCCTAAGGCCTCCAGTTTTTGCTGATAGATGTCCTTTTACTAAAAAAGAAGCTCAAATGTTGGCTTCTCGGTATAACCTTTCCTGACTCACCCCCATCTCTATTTTTCCAGAAAGTTTATGCTGGGTCTTCTGTGCTTTTGCAGAACTCTGCTCATATCTTTTTGACAGCAATAAGTTCTATCTTGCTAATTTGAAATTCTCAGCTTATAGGTCAGCCTCCCTCTCTCAAAGGACCACTGGGATCTGGCTTTGTTTTGACATTTTCTTTTCCCCAGATCTCTCTGACCATGTTCCATCACACTCCTTTGCTAGCTCCTCCTCCTTGCCCACCTTGTGATGTCAATATTCTCTTAAGTTCTGGCCTGGCTCTCTTTTCATGCTACTTACTTAATTTTCCTTGAGCAATAAATTCATGTATTTATTTAATTACTACCTACATGTAGATTATTCCCAAATATACTCCTCAGTCTAGATTTCTCTCTTGAGCTCCATCCAGAATCTTAGCACCAACTGCTTACTGAACTAGCATGGGCCTCTTAAGTGCAGTTAGTGCAATTCTTGTTACTGTTCTCCTTATACGTACTTCCCCAACTACATGTCCTTGTACAATAAATGATGCACCATTATCCTTGTCAATACAAGTCAAACTTGGATTTAAAGTGTCTCTTTTTCTTTTGCTCAAATAAGGTCTCATGGCTCTCCTTACCTACGAAAAAAGTCCATTTTCTTTTGCATGATACTTAAGTTCAGTGGTAAGGCCTATAAATGTTTATCAATTGGCTCTTCAGGAAAAAAAAAAAAAAAAAAAAAGCCCTGCTTTATAGCATGTGCATGTGCCAATATCCATTGTGTATAAACTCCCACCATGATGGATTTCAAGTTACCATCATGACATCACTGAATATGAAGTTGGGAAGAAATGCCCAGTAGTACATCATTGTATAATACTTACAGTATATAGATGAAACAGACACAAATATCCTCAAGATAGGTAATAGTAGAATAATAGCAAAATAAATTAGAAAGTGATCAGTTTTGAGTATTTAACCTTTGTAGTACATTATTGAAATGTACATTTACATAATTCAATTTTTAAATTGGTAAATTTAACACCAATGTCTCAAAATTTCTAAAAATTTAACCATGGACTTCTAGAAGCATATCATGTTATGATCTGTGGCCTGCCTGATATTCCAACCTTGTTTTTCTTTCCCTGTGCCTCTGCCCCTGATGCATGTATGTAGTGCATGTTTTCACCCTGAGAACTGGTTGGCATTTATTCTTTACAAATTTAACTTTGCCATTGGACCATGTTGTCATCTCTCATTCATTTATGTATCTCATCTATCAAAACCAAACCAATCTCACTGCCATTGAGTGGATTTCTACTCATAGTGACTGCCATTTGGTTTCCGAGGCAGAAAATTTTTACAGAAGTAGATTGCCCCATCTTCCTTCCATTGAGCAGCTTGTGGGTTTGAACAGCTAACTTTCTGGTTTGTAGTAAAATGCCTTAGGCACTGCACCACCACAGTTCCTTATCTCAGCTATTGTTTGTTGTTGTTATGTGCCATCGAGTCAGGGACTCATAGAGATCCCTCCTTGGGTTTCCAAGGCAGTATCACTACGGAAGTAGATTGCCCCATCTTCCTTCCAAGGAGTGGCTGGATTGCTGAATAAATTAGGATGCACTTAGTAAATGACCCCTCCTTGGATTTCCGAGATGGTATCACTGCACAAGTAGGCTGCCCTTGTGGATGGTGGATGGTGGGTTTGAACCTCCAGCCTTCTGGTTAGCAGTCAAATGCCTTAGGCTCTATGCCTCCAGAACTCCCAGTAGTAAAGGTTGGCTTGAGCCAGTTTTCATCACCTCTGAGGTGATCAGCTGCTTCTTCTCGAAAGACTTCCTCTGGATTTATGATCACTTCTAACTTAACCCTTGCTATGATCCCTATTTCCCATTGCACCCTCTCCAGAACTATGGGCTCAATTAATCAATTAAAACACCTCAAATGTTTTGTTACAATGGGAGGGAATCTTTGAGTATAATAGATCTATAGAATACAATCTGCAGAAAAAAAAGGGGGGAGTGGAAGAAGGCAAATGTACATCTTTGAGAATTATTTCTTGCTTTATAGTTCAATCCAACATCTTCCTTAGAGCAATTACAGCCAAGGAGGAAGTGAAATACTGTTGCGCTCTCCGTCCCCCCTCCGCACCAGCCCCTTTAGTCCCAGGTTGAAACTGACCTTAATGTAGCCACCCAAGTTGTAGCTCAGTGACTGCATAATGCTACTGGCAATTTTCCTGCTCTAAACTCTTCCTCTAAGCTCCTGTCCCTGGAGATAGTTTTCATGTCTAGAGCTTCCTCAAATGGCAATTCTATGCAGCATCAAGATGTGTTTAGTCTGTAGTCAGCCCTTCTCTTGCCTCTGTATACCCCCACTGCTCTCCTTAAAGCTCCTAGTTCTTTTACACTCTGTTTTACAGAGTTCTCTCTCTCAAGCCTTCAACTGTTGACCACATAGTCTTTTCTCAGGCAAACCACCCACATATCTACTAAGTAATTAAATTTTCATTAGTGCAGGCCCCAGCTGGGCAGGAGATTTTTCTTATTACATGCATTATGTGTGCAGTTGTTTCCTGCATAGTTCCTAATAAATTTCCCACAGAGACAAAGTACCATCCCACATACTAGAGTGGCTTTCTCTAACATGCCTGAGTCAATTCCTCAATCCCTCCTAGAAACAAGAGGTATATATATTTTTTCCCTCTCCCCATGTCCTGCTACTCAATAAGTTTTACTGAATGAAGAACTGAAACAAACAAAAAACCCATGCCATTGAGAAGAAATGAGCCAAAGAACAAATATTTGAGTTTCATCATGAAAAGTACCGAGAGCCTTACATAACACCAATGAGAATCAATCTCTACCCTCAAGTGGCTTACGGTCTCTTGTCTTGTGTGTTCCTATGCCAAACATTCAAGTACCACTCACACTATGTCAGTGTGCCTTAATGAGCCTTAATTGTAATTAAAGAGTTGAAATCTTTACCCTCTTTATCAAAACCTTTCCCTGAAAGAATTCTTAGTACATTGTGCTGCTTAATTTATAACACTTAGTGTCTTATGGTTAAAATAACATTCAAAACCTACACTCCTTGCGTAAATTAAACTGAGGTACAACAATTTCCCACAAGTATGGTAGTTTCAGAGTGAAATCTCAAAGCTGAGAGCTGAACAAATCAATGACTGCAACTCTCAGCTCCTACTCTGCTGCCCTGAACAATTATTATCTCAGGACAGAGGGAAGTGATTTGACTACCCCTGACAGATGGACAGTTGGAAGAATGGGCCCTCCCAGAGGCCGGTATCCCATTGTGCGCTGCATGCTGGCCTTGTAGAAAATTGGCCTGTCTCCCCAGAGGAGGGGAAAGAATTGTGCAGCTGGGGGAGAAGCTGGAAGCCAGAGGGAGGCGGTAGGGCTTGACTGACAAAAGGGAGGCTGGCTTTTTGGACTGCTCTTAGCAACAGCCTTGGTTTGACCCTCCTCAGCCCTGAGAAAATCAAATCAGTGTCCGGTTCTTCAACGCATGATGCAACATCAGCAGCTGAACGTCAAGGCAGCCCTCCTCTCTGCCTGTTAATTACAGGGGCTTTCTGATCGTATGGTTCCTCCTGCCTTTACAAAGTGCTACTGAGAAGGGGGAAGAAAGGACCACCGCCGATACCCTTACTGCTCCAGGTTCAGGCTTGATTGTGAGTCTTCCTACATCATCTCCTCTCTTGGGAAGGCAGGACCAAGCGGGGGTTTCTAGCCCCCTGGGCCTGCTGGGGCTTTATTCTTTCATTCTAGAGTCACTGGCGCTTGGTTGCGTTTTTCTTTCCCGTTTGTAGGTGAAACCCCATTGGCTTCCTCGGCTCCTTGATTTAAACCACGCCCGGCTTTCTGCCCGCTTCGCTGCTGCTGGGCCAGGCCATCATCACCCAGCCCCATCCCAGCTTAGAGGGACCCCGGGGGGCGGCGGCGGTGCTATTGTGTGGATGCCGCGCGTGTCCTCTCTTCTCTTCCAGAGATGGCTAACAGGGGCCCGAGCTATGGTCTAAGCCGAGAGGTGCAGGAGAAGATCGAGCAGAAGTATGACGCGGACCTGGAGAACAAGCTGGTGGACTGGATCATCCTGCAATGCGCCGAGGACATAGAGCATCCGCCCCCCGGCAGGGCCCACTTTCAGAAATGGTTAATGGACGGGACGGTAAGGACAGTAGCGATCTTTGTTGCTGGAGTAGCGGGCAAGGAAATTTCCAGGGGCCTTTGTTTTAGCGCATGGCTGGGTGAGATGCTGCTGCTGCCACACTCTGTGTCTCGAAGGATGGGAATGCCTTTATTTCTTCAGGTTTGGAGCATTTGGGCTCCCTGCGCAATTCCCTAGCTAGTTAGAGGATTCTCCATCCATCCCATACATAGCAGCTTCCTTGTGAGTTGTCAAATTCAGTACCCTTTTGCTTTTCCTAATGAGACTGGAGGTAGCTGTTTCTCTTTGATCTTTTCAACCTTCTTGGTTCCCCATCTCCTGGGGGTAACTTCCCCTAGGGGTTTGAGTTGGGTAGATGGCAAAACAAAGGAAGTGTTGTGGGACTAGCCACCTTTTGATCCCTCCTGGAACTCTGGGTGCTCAATGTCTGTTTGTTGAATGAATGTGTTCCCAAGAACTAAAGAGAGTCCTTATTTAATAACTGATTTTCTGACCAGATGATTGTGTGTGTTTAGGGGGTTGGGGGAACGCAGGCTTTGCTGATTCAAACAAGCCCATCATTTCCCACAGGCTGTGATTTACTGTTACATAACTGCTACCCCACTCTCTATTTGGTTGCTCAGGACGTGGTTATAAGTACCTGCATGAGGGTACTCAGTCCAGTTTTTTTTTTTTTTCACACACCATTAGCACGTATGCGATGAGTGATGGAAGCCTCATTCTCATCTGCCTTTGATAGAAAAAATGATATTAGATTCTTATCATTTGACACCCCACCCCACCCCCAGGAGCCACTAACTCCCCACACTCCACAAAGTCTGTAATCATGTCCGCCTCCACTCCACATCATTCCCTCCCTATCGGTAAACATTCTTTCCCTCACCCAGAAGATGAAAGGAAGGGGCAAGAAGGGAAGGCGGCTTCCAGCTGCAGGACACACTGTGGTCTACCACAGCCTTGGAAATGTGGTCATCCAGGTTTTCAGGGTTTGGGTGCCTAGCTTGGAGCCCATGTCTTCTTGGAGCCCAAGACTTGTTCCAGCCCAAACCCAGGGAATTGAGTGTACGGGGTGGACTCATTTTGAATGAGTGACCTGCAAATACAAAGGGCCACACTGATTCTGTCTTCCCCCCTTCTCCCTCTTCAGGTCCTATGTAAACTGATAAACAGTTTATATCCACCAGGACAAGAACCCATCCCAAAGATCTCAGAGTCAAAGATGGCTTTTAAGCAGATGGAGCAAATCTCCCAGTTCCTAAAAGCAGCGGAGATCTACGGAGTCAGGACCACGGACATTTTTCAGACAGTGGATCTATGGGAAGGTAAACAGCCAGCTTGCGGCTGAGATTGTTTTTTCTTCCCCCTCCTCTCTGTTCCACCTCTTTGTGAAGCTTGCTCTCAGGCGGGTGTCCTTCCCTGTGCTGCGGCTGTGTGTGGGGTGGCGTGAGGGGAGTGTTCTCAGCTGTCAGCCCCGGGCACTGTTAGCCTCCCCCTTAGAAATACTCTATTACAAGACGCTCTCCCCTATAAAGGAACGGAACACACAGTCTAGGACACACAGGGATTTCAGCACTCAAACACAGAAGCAGAAGCCTCAACCAAGAGGAAGCTAAAATGGTTATAGGGATGTCTTTTACTCCTCTTGCTCCTCCCACAGCATATTCCAGAAGATATCACAGCTACTAGAAGAGAAGGGAGGTAGGGGGCAAAATCATCTGACTCACCAGCAGCAGGGCTTGAGACAAAGCTGCCAGTGCTTTTTGTCACTCAATTTGAGAAGTTAATAACACCCCAACCTCTTATTAAACCATTATCCAGGAACTTAGTAACTATACCTTCCACATACATATTATGGTTAGATAGCCTGACATAATTTTCAGATTTATGAATTGGTTTGATCACAAAATCTTATAAAGGTATAAAAATCAAAAGATGTTTCTAGACATAGTTAACAATCCACTGTTACTGGGGAAAAATAATGTGAATGGAGAATTTGGGACCTGTGGTCACAGTGCCTAGTGTCACTTTACCCCAAATGTTCATCCATGCAATTGTGTTCTCGGTTAGGCCTGCCCGAATCATGGAGAAATCAAGACCAGTCCAAGCAGGGCTGTCAGATTGACTCTCACATGCCCATTGTCACTGGCTGTCATCAGTGGAACCAATAGGGTCCCCAGAGTGGTGACCCAAATGGCTCTTTTGAGAGTGAGAATAACTAAAGTGATTAAAACATTTGGCTGCTGACCAACAGGTCGATGGTTCAAGCCCACTAGCAGATCTTCGGGAGAAAGATGAGGCAGTCTCTTTCTGTAAGGATTTATCACCTCAGAAACCTATGGGCAGTTCTACTCCATCCTTATAGGGTCACTATGAGTTGAAATGGTTTAATGGGTTCATATGAAGGTTGAAAAAGATTTCTAGCAGAGGACAATCCTGTTAAACAACTTGCAAAGTGACAATTGCCTCCTTAATCCTCACATCCTTCTGTGTCATGTCAAAATCTGGCATTTCATGTTTCCTTCATAGATGGGTGGTGCAAATCCCAAATGCCAACAAGCTTGCCTTGTGTTGTGCCAATAATTCAAAACCTAGATATCCAAAACTTCAGGCCAGGCCCTTGGACTTCATGGACTCTTGGCTCAAAATAACAATGAAATGTCACAGTCAAGATTTAGTCTCTGCCTCCTAAGTCAAAACTATGATGATTTTCCCCAGAGAATAAGAGAGTTACTGTGCATTGCATTTTCCTATAATGCTAGGCATTGAGAACCCTATGGAGCAAAATTCTATTCTGACACACGTGGGGTTATTAAGAGTCAAAATCAACTCAACTGCAACTGGAAGAAGGCATTGTACATGTGTTTTTACAGCATCATGTCATTCAATTCTCCTAACAATCCTATGAGGTGTTATTAATTTATCTATTCATAGAGGATGCAACTGAAGCTTGTCCATAGTTATTTGTGCACATCAAACAGCTAGTGATTAGCAGAGTTGGAACTGGAATCCAGACTCTCAGATACCAATCAACAAAGGCTTCACTAGTCTACCATGCTCTTCTGTGGCCAGGGGCTTAGTTTCCTTCACTTACCCCATGAACATGCTGTGACTCATAGCAGTGACTAGCTGACTAGGATGAAGAGGAGGAGGGGAAGAATGATTCAGGGCTTTGTGGGGCAGAAGGATTGAGCCTCTGCACTGTGGGGTTAGTGTGAATGGAAGGGGACCTGGTGTGACCCAAGGAGTACAGGAAGTATGTGGGCAGAGGAGGGAGCAGGAAGGTGGGGATCTTGAAGGAAGTTTCCCACCTTTACTGAGGATGTTTTATTTGCCTTTTTTCTTTTTGCAAGGCTACTTTATACCCAGGAGGTGCTTGCAGCATGGGGGTGTGGGGTGTAGGGAGCCATGGTCTCTGTCAAAGAGAATAGATGGAGGGGTACACAAGTTGCCCAGGTCCTGAGTACTAGTTCTTGCTTAAGGGAAGAAGAAGACTAAGACATATGACTGGGTTAACAAGAGAGAGGGTAGTGCATGGGTGGATACCAGAGAGAATAATGATCCCAGCAAAAAGGAACAAGGAAGATACTGAGGGATCTCATCCCCAAGGAAGAGAAAGATAGAATGGTAAAGGAAATAAGGAAGGATCCACTCCATGAATATTATGGGTGACAGGCAGAAGGAAGAGCTATAGATAGGTCATGGGCTAGGCTGTGGTAATAGTGGAAAGAATTGACAATAGGGAAGGGATTGCTTAGGAGTTTCCAATGACCCTGAGAAGTCCCAGGGCCTGACTGGCTCCCTCCAAAGAGTGAAACCAGAGGACACGTGGGACATTTGGGGAAATCATTATAAGATCTGGAGGGGATACTTGATACACCTGCCCCCATTATCACTGTCTGAAGCTCAAGCCAGAACTGGTTATCATATAGTGGAGTATGAGGTGAGAAAGGACAGGGACTTAAAAAGAGCAACTTTAAGTGGGTTGCTCTGAGCAGAGAAGAGAAGTGAGGGGCTGAGGGTTGGCCTTGAGCAAGACCAGCTGTGAGAGCCACAGCACAGCAGGATGGCCTGAGTGAGCAAAGCCAGGGTCTTTTCTGCAAGTACTAGGTGGTCACTCATGAGTTTTAGGGTAATTAGCAGGAGTCAAGGGATACTGCAGGGCAGGATTGGCATGTGCTTATGTGTCTGTATGCATGTGAGGGTGAACATGTTTGTATACAGAGCAATTGGACAGAGCTGTTAGCTTAACTCCACATTCTCTTACTATCCTACCCCCTAGCTGTGGGTATTGTGCTGTCCTCATATTTCAGTTTCCTCTCATTTATTCCTGATTCCATCCACTGTGGTTGTGGTTGCTGTGGCTCCAGCCCTCTTCCCAGGTACTTTTCTTCCTCTGTCACAGGCTTTTCGTGCTTTACAGCTCTCAGGCTCTCTAGTCAATGCCCTGGACCTCATCTTCCTTGTTCTGCATCTTCTTCCTAAACAGGGCTTGGCTTGCCCACAGCTGCCCAGTCGCTCCTGTGCTGCTCTAATGACACAGAACTATAAAGCTGTAGAAGCCCAGGCTTGCCAAATGTCTTCTCATCCAAGCATTTTTCATTCAGATAGACAGGACCTCAAGATAGACCCACTAACCTGAAAGCCATTTTAGATGCAAGGTGAACTGTTTGGGACAGATTCTGGAGCAATCAGAAGAAAAGATGCAGAGCTTTAAAAAAGAACCCAAGGCTGAATGGTCCAAAAAACAACCCAACCATGGGGACTTTATAGATCATGCTAATGAAGTTTGCCCTGGGAGGTAACTGAGATGACTGGTTCTTTTCAGTAATAGGGAAGAAGTGGGAGCAGCTTAGAAGAATGGTGGGGGACTGGGGAAGTCTTCCTTTTGGATGAGAACAGGTTAATGGCCTGGCAGGTAACTTTCAGATCTGCCGTGCACCCCCTGAAAGGGTGGGACCATCTCTGGTGTCTGTGACTCAGAGGAGAGAACACTGCTTCACCCTAGGTAAGACTTCAGCATATTTTCTGTGGAGAAGGAGGGAGAAGGAAAAATGCAGGGAGCAAGAAAAGGAAGAGTATGTATGTGTGTATGTGAGAGAGAGAGAGAGAGAGAGAGAGAGAGAGCTCTGGTCTACCAAGTATCTAGACATAAAGACTGCAAAGCAAGTTTATTAGACAGTATTATACCTAAGAGTAAACTTTGGGCTCTAGAGTCAGACACCTGAGTGGTTCAAACATCTGCTCTCCACTTACCAATTAGCTTCTCCAAACCTTGATTTTCTCAACTATAAAATAGAGATAAAATAGTACCTATTTTGCAAGGTTGATTTTGCAAGGAGATAAAATAGTACCTATTTTGCAAGGTGAGAAGTAAATGAGATAATACATTTAAAATGCTTAGCATGGTGCCCGGCAATAGTAGAGTTTGATAAATGCTGGCACTGTAAAAATTGTTATCATCATTGGCCTATCCTTTTTAAGACTGATGGAAAATAAGGAAAAGAAGAACAAAGTAGGAAAGGTCCTTGTATTCTGTCTTGAAATAACAGACTTTATTAATGGCCTCATGTCAGAAACCCAAGAAAACCAAACTCACTGCCGTCAAGTCAGATCCAACTCATAGCGGCCCCTCCTTGGGTTTCCGAGGTGGTATCACTATAGAAGTAGATTGCCCAATCTCTTGTAGGAGCTGATAAAGTTGCCTGGATGGCCTTTGTCCTTGCTGTCATCTGTGGTACCTTCACAATATTTGCCATTCTTCTATAAGGAGGACCAGCTTTATGGGCCACCATATTGAATTTTTTTCCTTAGTGCTCATGGTCTTCTTGATGCCTTTCACTGTAATATGCTGTTTTACCAATTATAGACCCAGGGGGTTTGGGTATAGTGGAAAGACCATGAGTTTGAGAGTCAGGCAGATGAGCTAAAACTCTTGAAGCTCACATGAAACACACATGAAGCTGTGTGTTTAAGTTACTTAGCTTCTCACAGCCTCACTCTCCTTTGCAAACAGATCTAGAGCCTCCCTCATAGGATTCTTGACTATGAGGGTTGTTGTTTGTTGTTATGTGCCATCGAGTCGGACCCGACTCATAGTGACCCCTCCTTGGGTTTCTGATGCAATGTCACTACGGAAGTAGATTGCCCAACCTTCTTTCCAAACTATGAGGATTAAATGTGCAAAATGACTAACCCGATGCCTGGCTAATAGATACCTAGTCAACCTTGCCATCTATCTCTCTATTAGAAGTTCTTCAGCAACTGATCTTTTTGGTTCTTTTTCATAACCATGAGGTGAGCATTAGACACTTAGAATTCTAGAATGTCAGAGCAGACAGGACTCAGAGATTAATCAAATCAAATCACTCTTCTCAGTAATCCTATGATGAGCAGCATCAACATACAGTTTTGTCATACCTCCCTGCTACCCCTCTCCTCGATAGCTGGAAGTTAAAGAGGTGAAGTTTACTTTGAGGATGGAGTGATTGGAAAATTCAAATAGATTCTCGAGGGAGGTGTCACTATATGTGTCATTCCTCAACAGCGAGAGTAAAGCAGACATTCACTCAGTTTGAGAGATATTTGGGGAGATTATTAGGTATAGATAGTCACTTTAGATATCACAATGCCTGCTGCTTGATGCTTTCTTTTCTACCCAAATAGCCTTCTTTGATGGTGATTTTATTTAGTGGGTTTCTCTTCCAGCAGTGGTTATCAATCTTGAATGCCTCAGAATCACCTGAAGAGCTTGTTAAAACACAGATTGCGGGGGTTGGGGAGGCCCAGGGTTTCTGAGGTATTAGGTTTTTGCTGGGGCCCAGAAATTCACATTTCTAACCAGTTCCCAGTGGTGCTGATTCTGCTGATCTGGGAACCCCAGTTTGCTCACCATTGTCCTACAAACTTTCTCCTTCATCAGGCAAAACAAACAAACAAACAAAATTTATAAAACCCACAGAGAGAGCTCAGATTACCCTCTGACATTTCTCTCTTGATAATAGAAATATTCTATCTACCTTGAATGGAGGGTTGAGGACTATGCTGAAGTTATTATTCAGGAAAATAAGGCATGTTTCCTTCATCTACTGTTTATCTTCTCCATAAGTCTCAAGAAAATGGAAAAAAGATAGTACTACTCCAAGAGTTACGATAAATCAAGACTGATACTAAATACCACCAATAGCACTGAAATGAACAGTTTTGACTTAAACACTGGTTTTTAGTATTAAAGGCAGAAATAGAATTAGAGCGTATTCAGTTTGACTTTTCCTAACATTTTTTCTCTTTACTTTTCACGTTTATGTTATAAAAACATGCATAAGAGATTCTGGAAGTAACAAAAAGTTTAAGAGAACAAAATCCTTGTTAAAATATCTTTGTGGTAATAGCACTAACTTTACTGGCATTAAGAACCCCAGGGGGCTTTGGGGGATACAGAACCCCTGGCCTTTCTCCCAGAAATTATAACTTAGTAGTTTGGGATGTCTCGAAGGCAGTGGGTTTGGTTTGGTTTTGGTTTAGTTTGGGGTGCAGGACTACACTTTGGGAAACATTGCGTTGGAATACTCTATCATAGTAAAAGTATTCGTTGCCATCTGAAACTCTGAAGAGGCTGGGAAATCTACTTTTAAAAGTTTAACATTAACCTCCTCTCATGATGGGTTGATTAAAGAGTCCAGGTTGTGATTAGAATTCTGAGCTGTGTCAGTATAAATTTGGCTCCTCCTCTTTAACGTGTCACTTCCCTTATGGTCAGTGGTTTCCTTAGATCAGTCTACTTAGATAGCAGTATCGCCTGCTATTCTTGTATCAAGAAAATTCCCAACACCTACTTGGTCTTTCTCTTAGGAATTGTTTCTTCTTTGTTGTCATGAAAGAATGGCCATGACCTTGGTTTCCAAGCTGCCTTGAAAACCCCCAGGGATCCCACCGTGGATCCAGGCATGACTTGCAGGGAGCAGAGAGATTCCAAGCCACCAGGGCTCTGGGCTCATTCCCAACTTGGACCAGAGCCCCTCTCCTGATCAGTTTTACCATCTGACTTTGTGAAAGGTATCTCTGAAGGATGGAGTTATTGCTTGACAAATATTTAGTACTTACCACGTGCCAGACATTGTGATGCTTTAAAAAATTGAATGCCAGAGTATTGGGGAAATGCTTGGCTGCCCATCTGGTTGCGTCAGAATCATCTCAGGAGATTAATCCAGAGTCTGACGTTTTTAAGGTTCTCGCCTTAATTCTGATGAGCAGTCTAATTTGGGAGTCATCATGTTAGACCCACGTTTCTCAGACTTGCCTGATTAATCACCTAGGGAGCTTTTTCAAAATGAGGACTCCTAGGCTTCACTCTAGGCCTATCAAATCAGTCTTTTTAGGGAAATGGCCTAAAAAAATCCATATTTTTTAAAGAAATCCTCTTGGGTCACTCTGTTAAGTAGACCAAGAAATTTGGGTAACCCTACTCCACAGCAGACTATGTTCAGCCATTTTTCACGCTTGCACAGTTTTGAAGGCATCCCAACTAGGCAGATATTATACTTGGTTGTGATATAAGCAGTTTAACTTTTGTTACTTCATACCTGGCACAACTTCACAGATCTCGCTTAACTACACAGTTCTTTTAGGTGTTTAAATTGTTGACCTCGATTATAGGAATTAGCCTCCACTAATTGCCCCAACTTCTCCCAGGATCCCCCTTCTAGCACTTGATCTCGTGTTCTGAATTAACAAGAGAGGTAAGACTGAAACAAGAGGCCATTTCCCATTTCATCAACCCAAGAATC
Source organism: Orycteropus afer afer (assembly GCF_000298275.1). Classification (NCBI taxonomy): domain Eukaryota; kingdom Metazoa; phylum Chordata; class Mammalia; order Tubulidentata; family Orycteropodidae; genus Orycteropus; species Orycteropus afer. The sequence goes on from NW_006921771.1 coordinate 4,148,700, forward strand.
CGGGAATTCTTCACAAGGAAACTTTATTCAAAAATAAACTAGGCATGCCAAGAAAGCAAGCTAGACATGAACTGGTAATAGAATGCAGATTTCTGGTCATAATGGTACTTAGAATCTTAACAATAATTAACTTGGCCAGCACCTCCTGAGGACTCCAGGCTCCAACTGCTTTTTATTGCTTCAGTCCTATTTGTGTTGAGACTTGGATAAATTATTCCAGATAAAACACTCAAAAACAAGACTTACAGTCTTTTGGGTTTGAGACCCTTGATCCCGTAGGGTCCAAGAAGCCATAGCTCAGTCTTATCTTCCAACACATTTTGTCAGATGTGGCTCTTAAGCAGAATAGACCTCTTTGTTGTCTCTTGATCACTGGCTCCTGCTAAGGAACACACCTCCCCACCCAGATTGCATTGGATTTCATGGGAGATGAGGGGTCCTGGACTATTAGTGGGCTTTATAATCAGACAGAACTGAACTAGAGCTGGGCTCCAATTTACCTGTTGGATGACTCTGGGCAAGTTTCTTAACCTCCCTGAATTAGTTTCCCCACCCATATACATTTGGAGACTTAATATCAAATCCATGCGGTTCAGATTGTGTATAATTGATATCTAATTTTCTTGCCTTGGGTCTTTTTTAAGGAAACCTTTCCAATTTGTTCCTGTCAAATGAGTTGGGGTTGAAAATATATATA
>NW_006921771.1:4149576-4156280 GCF_000298275.1 Orycteropus afer afer
CTGGTGGGTTTGAACCGCCAGCCTCTGTTTAGCAGTCAAGTGCCTTAGGCATTATGCTACCAGAGCTCCTATATATATTCTTTATATTTTCATCTGGGGAAGAAAAGCATCATCTGACAGCCACTCTGTGTTTCCTATCACATTCTCAGTGTTTTTTGTGTACCCCCATTCCATCTGCTGCCCAGATACTCTATTCTCCATCACCCCAGCTGTTCCTCGAATCTGGAAAACTTTTCATTGAGAGTTTATCCTCACCCTGTATCCATCAACCAATTCCACAGGGCCTCAGGATGCAGGAAATCACCCTGTGGTTAATGTGGTGGGTAGGGATGAAGGAGAGAGGAGAGGGAAGAAGGAGCTTCTGTCTCTCTCTCTCTCTGTCCTGTTTGACTAAATGGACATCCTGGACTGGACTTCCTTTGTGATCCTTAATTGTTGGTTTTATTACAGTTCATACTCCATTATCACTTTTCATCTGCCTTTCCCTGTAATTCTGTATTCCCTGGTGGCTGGGCTGCAATAGCCCAACTAGAAAGATACAGATGGTTCATTCAGGCTAATCAGGGCCTTTTCATATTTGCCCTTTTCCTTCACAGCTCCTCATTGGGCTGAATGCTGCTTTCCTTTCTGACCCTGTGCTTTTTGGCTTTTGCATACCAAACTTGTGCCTTTCACAGTCCTTTGGACTGCTGCAAAATTGTAGGACCGAACACACAGTAGCATCTTTACCAGTTCAGGATACATCAGTCACCTGGAAGGGAGAAAAGGAAAAAAGGGTAAGAGGATCAGGCTAACTTGTGAGGCCCAATTGCCTTCCACTGAGGTTGAGGGTCACTGGGCTTCTCAGATAACAATGCTCCCCATCCCACCCCTCTCAGTAACTTTCTCCTTGTCCCTGTCTTTCTTCTCTTGCTCTGTGTCTTTCCATTGTTCTCTCTCACTCTTCTATCTTTTACACACGAACCAGTTATTTATTGTCTCCATTTAACTGCCTTCAAGCAGCACAAAATTAAGGGCCTAGCATTTGTGTCACATTGAGTGCTTTCAGTGTTGATTTGCTTTTTCTTCTTTTTCTCAGCCCCTGGCCCAAATAGCCTAATGAATACTCAATTTCATGCACTTGAATGAGTTTAGACCCTTTTAACCCAGATAAAGTAAAAGAGAAAATCCACTTGGGGTTAGTTGCAGAGTTTACCCATCTAACCAACTTCTTTTCAGTTTTTCTTTTCTCTTTTCAGTTCTGAGGAACCATGCTGCTTCTACAGAACCACTATGACAGCCCACCTCAGGGCCTCCCCTCACTAGCTCACCCACAGGACCTCTTCTTACCACAACTTGTGGAACCTGCCAAGGCAAAGTTGTCTACTTAGTGCAGATACCTACTTAAGTATAAGCTTCTAGGTATTTAGAATGTTTTATTCATACAGCAACTATGAATGAGTTAGAAACTGGATATTCCTGGTATATATGGTATAAAAACCCCAAACCAAACCCGCTTGCCATCGAGTTGATTCTGACTCATAGCAACCCCCATTGAATTTCTAAGGCTGTTAATCTTTACAGAAAGAAATGGCCTCATCTTCCTTCCATAGCTGGTGGTTTGAACTGCTGACCTTCTGGTTAGCAGCCAAATGCCTTATCCACTGCACCAGTATAGACAATAATTAATCAGGCTATTTTTCATCCCTTTGTAAAAAGTTTATGGTTGTCTTAGGGACACATTAGGAGGAGCTCTGGTAGCGTAGTGCTTAAGGTATTTGACTGCTAACCAGAAGGCTGGCCGTTCAAACCTACCAGCCACTCCTTGGAAGGAAGGTTGGATAATCTACTTCTGTAGAGATACTGCCTCAGAAACCCAAGTAGGGATCGCTATGAGTCGGGTCCAACTTGACAGCACATAACAACAGCAACAACAAGGACACATTGAGATAGTGTCTCCCCCTGATTTTGATTACACTAGCCTTTTATCAGACCTTCCTTGGTGAAGATTCAGCTCCATTCTTCCAGAATCCCTTGGCCTGACACATGTTTGGCTTTGATCTCTTTGTTGGCTTCCAGGGAAGGACATGGCGGCTGTGCAGAGGACCCTGATGGCTCTAGGGAGTGTTGCAGTCACCAAAGATGATGGTTGCTACCGGGGAGAGCCATCCTGGTTTCACAGGTTAGAAAGCCATCCTGGCCCCTTGGAACAGGGGACGGTTTTAACCAGAGGCAGAGTCTGAAGCCTTGGAGTTCTTAGAGGCTATTTCTAGCCAAAACTCCTTGGAGTAAGCACTTCCAGTCCCATAATGAGGCCCTCAGAACAAGGAGAGACCAATGCTGCTGTTCACATGAACATCTGACTCAGGGCAAAAATACCTACAAACTACTCTGATGGTCCAGTTTGGTCTCGGTTTTATGTCTCCTGAGACTGAGAGGGACTGGATGGCCTTATTCAGAAGTGACTTTGATATCTGAACTCAATTATTACAACCTAAACAATGTTAATGCTATTAATTTTTTTCCCCCTTATTGATGGGTAAATATTAGGGTGACCATATGTCCTATTTATTCTGGTTAATGCCTGTTGTCCCAACATATTTATAAATAGTACCCTCTTTCAAAAGTGTCCTGGACTGAATGATAAATTATATGATCATGTCAGTAAAAGGCTGTTTCCCTCAGTGAATTCATGTATGTGTGGGAGAAAGTCTTAAACTCAAATCCAGTAGCTTAATGATGAATGAAGAGAAAAGAGCACCTAGCGGTAGGTAATCACCTCTCCATTGCCCTGAGTCTCATTTAGTCTCCTTGACAGTTATAAAAAGTATCTGCTTGTGTTATTTTAAAGGAACCTGCTCTGAAAATCTCCTAGATATTGGCCAATTGAAATTCTGGTTTTAATTTCATCTCTGTTAGTTGTTTATACAAGCCCAGAGCTGGCCCTTTACATAAAAGTTTGCTAACCCAGCATCTAGAGGAAGAAATTTCTCCTGGTTAATGCCCAGCTTCCTTAGCTCAAAAATATTGCATAGTTCCATTGCATAAGGGCCATTAATCCTTGGCCCTATGTAGGGAAGAGTGTAATAGGATTAATGATGAAGAGACTTAACTTGCTTTTAAGAAGAGCTGATTTTCCTTTTCCTGAGGGCTTGAGATCACTGTGAAAGAGGGTGAGGACTGGTTGAAATGACCTAAAGTGGTGGGACAAGAAAGGGGGAGTGGGGAGAAGGGAGAAAGAAGTCCCCAGAGAAGCAGCCACTGACTCTTCTCTTCCCTTTGCTGGAAATGTGGAAAACTATCCAGGCTTCTGAGAGGTAGGAAATGCATGCATCTACTGGCAGGGCCTGTTCTTTTACTGGTCACCCCCAGTAGAGCTTAAGAAGGATTTGAAAGCTGTCAGAATGACATGATTCCATCTCCCTCCCTCTGCCCAGGAAAGCCCAGCAGAACCGGAGAGGTTTTTCAGAGGAGCAACTTCGCCAGGGACAGAACGTAATAGGCCTTCAGATGGGCAGCAACAAGGGAGCGTCCCAGGCGGGCATGACTGGGTATGGGATGCCCAGGCAGATCATGTAAGACGCCGAATCCCACTCCCTGTAGAGAGGACGAATGCTCCACACCACAGTCTCTATGGAAAAGAAATAGTTAGTCACCTTCTGACCTCCTCTTTCTCAAAGCCTCCTGTCCTTCGTTTTTTGCAAGTGCTGCATTTCTGCTGAGAATCCACGTTGCCTACTGCTGCCACCTTCTGTTCATTTAGAACTATGCAAAGACTCCGCTTCCTCGTCCTGAGATCCTTTTTGGCCCTAAAGCCTTTGTTTGTTTGTTTGATTATTTATTTACTTATTTATTTGCCAGCAATTTTCGCCCGCCCCCAACTTATAGAAAGCACCTAATAAAAAATTAGTCTTGTGTCTTAAAGTGTAAAGTTCATTCTTGGTCTGAGGGACTTCTCAGGCAGGGCTGTTTTCTCTGTTACTCAAGAGACCACCAGCAAGACGGAAAGAAAAGGTTAAACTGTACTAGAAATATAGATTAGCTATAAGGAATCTCTTGCATATTTATAAAGTTTATCTTGGAATTGTAATAGAAAGTTTAGGAGTAGTTTTGCCTACTCCAATAGCTTAAGGCCATGAGTTCAAGAACAAGGTCTTTGACCTCACAAATTGAGTACGTTTTATTGTTGTTAGTTGCCATGGTATCATCTCCAGCTAATGGTGACCCATGTACAACAGAAGGAAACATTGCCCAGTCCTGCACCATCCTCACTGTCCTTGGCATGCTTGAGTCCATTGGTACAGCCACTGTGTATTTTGAGGGCTTTTTAACATAGGGGGCTCATTTTCTACCACTATATTGGACAATATTCTGTTGTGGTCCATGGGGTTGTCATTGGCTAATTCTTGGAAGTACATTAGTGGTCTTTCTTCTTAGTCTTGCTCTGGAAGCTCCACTGAACCTCTCCATCATGGATGACCTTGATGGTATTCGAAATTCTGATGGCATAGCATCTGGCATCATAGCAACATGCAAGCCACCATAATATGATGAGCTGACAGATGAGTGGTGGCTTTGAGCACCTACTTTACACATCATAAATTAGACCCAGTAGGTGACATAGCAATGGGCAAGACAGAGACCTCATTCTTAAGGATCTCTCACATAAACGCACAGAAAGACTATGATGGCAGAATTGGCAGAATGGGTAGATGGATGGTGGAGTGATGGCAGTTTTCACTTATCTAGCAATAATCTTCCCCCTACAGACCAAATCCGGGGCCTGATGCTGATATTTATATAGTTTCTTCATCACCCAGGAGTTTTAAGTAATATAGATTACTGTTCTTGGGAGGAAATTCATGAGAGATAGAGAGTGTTTAAGCTCCTGTTGGAGATTGGTGATGGACAGTATGGGAAATAGCCTCCATCAAAGAGGGAACACTTTGGGAGAAAGCTTTCGTGTCATAGGGTCTAAACCTCTAAAATTCTTGGATATTGCCTAAGATTGAGCTTTAGCTAATATGGGATAGGTTTTCAAGATTTTCTCATCTATAGAAAAATTAAGAAGTAAAATAAGTCTGGGTACCACCAATTCCTCTCATCCTATCCTACCAGTAGAAACAAGAAACAAAGTGATACTAGTAAGAAAGGAAATACGGTCTCTTTCCCATATAATGAATTACTATTAATAAGAAAACTTAAAATAAATGAAACTATACACATTGCAACACACTAAATTGCTTGGGTGGTGGTATTCAGACTATGTTCTTTGAAGTTCTAAGCTTCTGTGGTGATTTCTATGGTATGACCATGGGGACAAGGGGACTGGGGAACAGAATCATAGACGCCCCCACACACACTCCTGCTTCAATCAGAGCACCTCTGGTCTTATTTATTTTTGTATTTGGATTTAGCATCATACACACACACATGCACATATCTATATATTTTGCAGTAACAACTTTAATAACAGAGAAAGATATAAACAAAAATGAATATATGTAAAGGGCAAGGTTCAGGAGGGGTCCCAGAACAGGGCCTCAATGTCTAAATGGAGACTACTTATATCTCGAGGGGGACCCACTTACCCTTCCCCAAGGCCAATGTTGATTCTTACTCCAGAAAACTTTTTTTTTTTTTTAATTTTTAATGTGATTTGAGTAAAAGTTTACAGAGCAAATTCATTTTCCATGCAGCAGTTCATACACATTTTGTTTCATGACATTGACTGCAATTCCCTCCCAATGTAACAGCTCTCTTCCCACTTCCTCTCCATAGTTACCGCTTCTCTGTATCCTTCCTTCCTATGCACTCCCTCCCCATCAGATATTTAAAACAAAACAAAACAAAACAAAACTTCATGTAAAAAAAAAAAATTGAAGAGAAAATGTTACAATAAAAGGAACTACTTTGTAGGCAACCTGTTCTTTTAATTGGTGACCCCCAGTAGAGCTTATCGGATGGCAGGCTTAATGTATTCTCTAGTGGTCCCAGTGACCCTTTGAAACCATTAGTGAATTGTCCATTCCTGGAAAGGTGTCACACAAACATGGGTGCTGAATTCTCTCCTCAAACCTTATCTTGGACTTGCCACAAAAGTAAGAGAAGGAGTTTGATGATTCCAAAGAAGTGAAATAAAATTAGGAGGAAATTCAGAGAGATAAAGAGTGTTTAAGCCCCTGTTGGAGACTGTTGATGCACAGTATGGGAAATAGCCTCCATCAGAGAGGGAATACTTTGGGAGAAAACTTTCATGCCATGCCTTGTTCTGTCTCTTGCATTGCCCAGGCTCCAACATTGCTATACTAAAGATACTAAGGGGCAGAAAAGCAAAACCATAAGTTCAGAGCCAGAAGGAAACAGCCCGCTAAATTGAAGGTAGTGCCAGATGCCAGCTGGAGTGAGAAGCAGGAAATAAGAATACAAGTGGACTGGCCATTACCTGGGCATTTCTTCCCTGAGTCCCTATCCAACCTGCCCACTCCTCCTGTCACCACTTTTATACCCCTAGGTGGTTGCAACCTAAAGACTGTGCTGTTGAAAAATGTGAGGCCCTTAGGCAGAGATTAACAAGAAGGGGCAGAAATTGGGTTAGGAAGTGGCAAACAGAAAATGAGAGTGTCCAGTTTCTAATTCCAGAGACTATTTGCTTCAGTATATTTCCAGCTCACCAGCAGCTATACAAGCTATGACCTAAGAGTTTTGTCCCTTTCTCCATTTTG
>NW_006921771.1:4157416-4162938 GCF_000298275.1 Orycteropus afer afer
AAAAAAATGTGAGAACTCAATTTAAAAATCTCATAAAGTGCAAAAAAAAAAAAAAATTATGAGTGCTCATGGGGGAGCATTATAGTAAAATGTATGAATATTGAAAATAAATAGAAATCTCTCAAAGAGTCTAAATGGTAAAAGCAGATCAACAGTAATCATGGAAGCATGAATAATATTTTCAAGGTGCAGAAGAACATTGACCATGGAATTTTCTACCTAGCTAATTGATTTTTTTAAGGTCAAGAGTGCAATAGAACTATTATTAATAGACATGCAAGGCCTCAGACAGTTTACCACAAAAAGACCTTCTTTGAAAATAGCATTGGATGAAGTACTCTGCTAACAAAAATATATTACCAGGAAAATGCTATGAGATAATGGGAAATGAGGGTAGGTAAATAAGTTAGAAAATTTTATTCTTGTTTAAGGAAATAAGAACTGAAAAATAAATAAAGAGTACATCCATAATATCTCAAAACTAAAGTTTTAGGCAATACCAATATGTTGTGTATGAAGAAATACCAAGGAAAGATAGGTGTGAATGGTCTAAGGAAATTGTCTTATTAGGAGAAAATAAAGAGATATTGACAAATTTAAGAAAGTTTGAGAAAAAGATAAATGTATGGAGTCCAGCTGACTTTATGAGACTAATTTAGCATTGTTTCCTGCTAAAGGGGAAGGGAGGCCACATCTTCTGACCCCCTCTAACCCCACAAGAGGAAGACAGAATCACCATCAATAGCCCAAGGCCTATTCCTGAGAGGCCAGACATGCTGCCTCCCTCCAGCCCTTTCATCAACCCTGACACCAACTGTTCCTCCTGCAGCACCCACCACCTTTCTGCTCAGGGTTCCATAATTCACTGCAGTAGCCACACAGAACTCACAGATTATGGGGTTTAATAGGGAAGCAACAACACTTAGTCTCTCTCAGCCCTCCTTCTCTCAGCCAACAGTCTCTCTCCCAGCAGTGTGTGCCTCTCAGTGTCTCTCTCAGCAATGCAAGTCTCTTGCATCTCTTTCCCAGCAGCTTGTGTCTCTCAGGAGTTGCGTTTCTCTCAGCAACACATCCTATTCAGCCAGCAGTCAGACTTATGCCTCTAGGAGGCCTCATTTTGAGCCTGGAAGAGTGGCCAAACTAGCCAATCATAACATCAGAATTCTAAGCACCTGAGAGACAGCGAACTCCCCAGAACATTGCTTTGTGCCACTCTCAACAGAAATACCCCAGGTGGATAACTTTTACAATCATGAGCTCCTCAGTTGCTCACAGCAAATTCCACCGTGGAGTCTATAAACACTTATGGCTAGAAAAGCCATACCACGTAATTTACTACATCGCATTTCTAAAACCCAAGAAGGCGAGGAATGAAAATTATAGACTCATTTCATGGAGAACATAGGTGTGAAAATTCTCAATAAAATAATATCTAATCAACTCCTATGTATTTTTAAAAAATATGTAGAATGAGCAATTTTCTATATTTGAGTGATTTTTTAAAATTTAGATTGATTGCTTGGGAGCCTGCTCTTTTATAGAGCTAGTACTCTGAGTTAAATTTGAGTCTGTCTTCCATTCCTTGCCTTTCTTTCTTATAAAATCATAGAGCACACTTATTCCAAACCCTGCATTTTATATACAATAAAACTGAAGACCAGATGTAAAATTTTTTATGCAACATCATTTAGCTAATTGATTTTTGTTAATTTTTAAATTGTGATTTGGGTGCAAATTTTCAAAGCAGATTCATTTTACTCTCAACAGTTCATGCATGTTTGATTTCATGACCTGATTACAATAACCAACCATACAAAACTCTCCTCCCTGTGACTATCCCTTCCTTGTACCCTTCTTATCTATGCATTCCTGTCTGTACAGCTTTCCCTCTATGTGAATTCTGCCCCCTAATGTCTCATGGCTGATTGATCTAAGGGGTCCATCTCCCTAGGATAGGTGGACCTCCCTGGGATAAGTGTTCTGCTTGCAGGTCTTTCTACTGTTGGGCTGAGAGCCAATCCACAGAAGTGAGTCCATTTCAAGGCCTGAAGGATAACCGGGGGCCGTAGTCTCGAGGGTTCAACCTGTCTCTATCCAACCAGCAATTCTGGTCATTTTTGTGTTTTTGAATTTTGTTCCACATTTTCCCTCTCACTCTATCTTGGATTTTGATCCCTTTTCAAGTGGTTGGCATTAGTAGCCAGACACCATCTAGTTCTGGTCTCAGGTTCCTAAAGGCTGAGGTCCTCATGGTCGATCATATCTTTGGACTAATTGTTTCCAAATGACTTTGATTTTCTTCACTTTTCTTTGCATCAGGAAAGGAGACCAATAGTTACATCTTAGATGGCCACTCGAAAGTTTTTAAGACCCCAGTTGCTACTCACTAAAGCAGGATGTAGAACAAGACTTTTATGTACTATGTTGTGCCAACTGAACATGATGTCTCCCGAGACTATGGTCCTGAGCCAACAGCCCGGTGATTCTCTCCCTCAAGGTGTTTGGTTGTCTCTGAGAAGCTACTCCATTCTTGTCCTCTGTTACTTCTGTAATGTATGTGGATAATTTTGTTGCACAAATACATAAGTAAGACTATCTTCAGCCAAATCTATCCTTGGTCTTGGGTATATTCCTGTTTACTTACTCCCATGTGATTTTCACCTGTCTAGCTAATTGATTTTTGAAAGAGGATTTAAATGCATCTCCTAGACTTTCAGAACAGTGCTCATTCCTTTCTATTACAGAGTCTTTCTGCTAACTCTCTCACACTAATGCTTCTTAAAAAAAAACCCAAAAATCAAATGCACTGCCATGGAGTCAGGTCCTAGTCATAGTGACCCCTCCTTGGGTTTCTGAGGTGATATCACTATGGAAGTAGATTGCCCAACCTTCCTTCTGAGGAGTGGCTGGTGGTTGGAATCACCAGCCTTCTGAATAGCAGTCAAATGCCTTAGGCACTTCATTCAAAAACTATGCTGCTAATCGTATTTTTGTTGTTGTTAGGTGCTGTTGAGTCAATTCCAACTCATAGTGATCCCATGTACAGTAGAATGAAACAGTCCTGATCCTGCACTAACCTCACAATCCATGCTATACATGAGCCCATTGTTGCAGCCATTGTGCAATCCATCCTGCTGAGGGTCTTCCCCTTTTTCGCTGACCCTCTACTTTACCAAGCATAATACCCTTCTCCAGAGATTGGTCCCTTCTAACAACATGACCAAAGTAGGTGAGATGAAGTCTGGTCATTCTCACTTCTAAAGAGCAGTCTGGCTGCACTTCTTCAAGGACAGATTTGTTCTTTCTTCTGGTAGTCCATGATTTTCAGTATACTTCACCAACACCACAATTCAAAGGCATCAGTTCTTCTTCAGTCTTCCTTATTCTTTGTGCAGCTTTCTTATGCATATGAGGTGATTGACCATTTCTTTTTGGTACTATGACTCTGTTACTTCCATCTTCTTTTGATGCACCATTCAATATTTTGCCCATAGAATTCTTCAGTACTGCAATTTGAGGCTTGATATTTTTGTTCAGTTCCTTCAGATGAGAAATGCCAAGCGTGTGCTTCCCTTTTGTTTTTCTAATTCTGGGTCTTTGCACATTTCATTGCAATACTTTACTTGGTCTTCTTGAACCACCCTTTGAAATCTTCTGTTCAGTTATTTTATTTCATCATTTCTTCCATTTGATTTAGCTACTCTACATTCAAGGACAAGTTTCAGAGTCTCTTCTGACATCCATTTTGTTCTTTTCTTCCTTTCCTGTCTTTTAAAATTACTTTTTGCTTTCTTCATGTATGATGTTCTTATGATCATCCCACAACTCGTCTGGTGTTGGTGTTCCATCATTGCTGTTCAATGTGTCAAATCTATTCTTCAGGTAGTCTCTAAATTCAGGTGGGATATAATCAAAGTCATATTTTAGCTCTTGTGGACTTGCTTTAATATTCTTCAGCTTCAACTTGAACTTACATATGAGCAATTAATGATCTGGTCCACAATCAGCTCCTGGCTTTGTTTAGATATTGAAATTGTCCCTTGCCTCTTTCCACAGATGTAGTTGATTTGATTCCTGTGTATTCCATCTTGTGAGGTCCATGTGTATAGTTGTCATTTAGTTGTCAAAAAAATGTATTTGCAATGAATAAGTCATTGGTCTTGCAAAATTCGATCATACAATCTCTGGTGTCATATCTATCACCAAGGCCATATTTTCAACTACTGAAGCTTCTTCTTTGTTTCTAACTTTTGCATTCCAATCACCAGTAATTATGAATACATCTGGATTGCATGTTTTATCAATTAAAGACTTCAGAAGTTAGTAAAAATCTTCAGTTATTTCATCTTTGGCTTTAGTGGTTGGTACGAACATTTAAATAATAGCAGTATTAACTGGTCTTCCTTGTAGGTGTATGGATATTTTCCTATCACTGACAGCATTGTACTTCAGGATAGATCTTGAAATACTTCTTTTGACAATCTAGGTAATACTATTCCTCTTCAAGTTGTCATTTCTGGCATAGTAGACCATATGATTGTCTGATTCAAAATGACTAATACCATCAATTTCAGCTCATTAGTGCCTAGGATATTGATCTTTATGCTTTCCATTTAAGTTTTGACAACTTCCCACTAGATTCATATTTTGTACATTCCATGTTCTGATTATTAATGAATGTTTGCAACTGTTTCTTCCCACTTTGAGCCATGCCCCATCGGCAAATGAAGGTCCTGAAAGCTTTATCCCAGCCATGTCATTAAGGTCAACTCTACTTTGAGGAGGCAGCTCTTCCCCAATGGTATTTTGAGTACCTTCCCACTGGAGGGGTTCATCTTCTGGCACTGTATCAGACAATGTTTCACCACTATTCATTTTCCAATAATATATCAGACAGTGTTTTACTGCTATTCAAAGGTTTTTAGTGGCCAATTTTTTCAAAAGTGGATGGTCCCATCCTTTTTGAGTCTGGAAGCTGTGCTGAAACTTTTCCATAGTTTCCACCCTCATGGCAATAAGTAACTCACCACTGAACAACAAACTGACAGATGATTGGTGGAATAATAATTTATTGATTCCCTAATATATTTGAGGAGCTCTGGTAGCATAATGCCTAAGGCACTTGACTGCTAATCAGAAGGCTGGTGGTTCAAATCCACCAGCCACTCTTCCAAAGGAAGGTTGAGCAATCTACTTCCATAGTGATACTGCCTCAGAAACCAAGGAGGGGTTGCTATGAGTTGGGGCCGACTGGACGACACATAACAACAACAACTAATAAATTTGAAGAACTGTGTTATAAGCTCAGGGATACAAAGAAGATATGGCAAAGCTCTTAATTGAATAAAGTTATAGTCTAGTTAAGTAAACAAAATATCCCCTACAATTCCCTGTAACCTTAGTTACCTATTTAACTTTAAAGGCCAAAAGAAGGCAATGTTCACTCAGCCCCTCTGAGTTCTCTGGCCTGGGTAGGTCTGCGAAGGTAGGTGGAGGAAACTGGACTTTAGTATCTCTGCTTT
>NW_006921771.1:4163338-4177086 GCF_000298275.1 Orycteropus afer afer
TCTTGGTGGTACAGTGGTTACCAGCTCAGTTGCTAACTCAAAGGTTGGTGGTTCAAACCCATCAACCACTCTGTGAGAGAAAGATGTGGCAATCTGCTCCAGTAAAGATACCAAAAAACCCTCCCAAACTCACTGCCATTGAGTTGATTCCAACTCATAGTGACCCCCTTTGGGTTTCTGAGGTGATCAGTCTTTATAGAAGTAGATTGCCCAGTCTTCCTTCACAGAGTGGCTGGTGGATTTGAACCACCAACCTTCTGATGAGCAACCAAATGCCTTAGGCACTATGCCACCAGAGCTCCTTCCAGTAAAGATTACAGCCTTGGAAACCCTATGGGGCAGATCTACTCTGTCCCATAAGGTTGCTATGAGTTGGAATATACTTAATGACAATTTTTTTTTACTCTTATTAATATTTTCTTCTTTCTTTTAACACTACTTAAAGACTTCAATATATTGGACAAAGAAATCTTTGATAACATAAGTGTTAATTTCTCTGGTGACAACCATATAATCCTTTAAATTTACATGAACATGAGATTGAAGTTTCTGCCATGTATATGTCCCTCTCTTTTTGGGGGTGGGGGAAGTGATGTATTGACAAGACAACATTTTCCTCACCAAACTTTTATGTCACACAATGAACCAATTAAGTCAATGCAGGTAAAGAGCAAGCACTGCTACTTCCTTCACTTGATTTTAGACTTTTGCTAGACCTGACGTTACTCCGGGAGATATATCATCACCTATCACCTAGAAAAATCCTCTACATCCAGCATCTCCTAAAAGTAGCATCTACTAAAAGTACTCCTTATTCTTAGTCAGAAAAAAGATAACATTCATCCTAAGGCAAGACAGAAGGAAACAAACATGTGTTGCGTATTTCCTATGAGCTTCTTACTAGGAACTTCACTTAATAACCCTGTGCAAAAATTGTCTAGACTGCTCACGTCTTTACTCAAAAATGGAGGGAACTGTCTTTTAATTCATTTTAGGTGACTCAGGGGACAACTTTTCACTGAAAGAAAATGTTATTTGATAGAGGTGAGAATAAGGAAAATAGCAAACCTGCTTTCATTTGATTTGAAGAAAAAAAAATGTGTTCTTCCATATGCTGAAATATCAAGTCAATACACAACTTAGGATAAAATGTTAATACAATGTTGTTAAACACAATACTCAAATATTAAACTTTTCAAGCACATGAAAATCATCTGAAAGATGAACTGGTTTTTTTTTTTTTTTTTTTTTAATATCTACCTTGTTGTCGTTATTGTCATGTGCCGTCGAGTTGGACCCAACTCATAGCAACCCCGCCTTGGGTTTCCAAGGCGGTATCACTACGGAAGTAGATTGTCCAACCTTCCTTCCAAGGAGTAACTTTATAAAATTCTTCCCCTCTGTAATGTCTGACACTGATCTTGATACTTGTTAGAAAGTCTGATGTAAGATAATGACATCTCAGCAGTGAAAGATTTAGATTCTCCCAATGCCCATCTTCACAATTCATCATCAGAGCATTGATCATGTACATCTTTCACTTCTCAGTATTTCTCAAAATCTTTCCTTTTGGGATTATAGTTCTTCATTTTAGTATTCAGTCTTTCAGCTCATTTTCGTGCTGCAAACTCATAAGTCTATCTCGGCTGTTTCTGAAGTGCTGAAGATTATTCTGTGCAGAGCAGCTGTTGTAGGCATATGGTGAAGTGGCAGAACGCAAGCTGCTGTGATGTCATCAAGATGCTTCCTCTCCCTGAGCTGCCTGTCTTCTGAGGAAACAAGGAGACCCTCTTCTCTGACACTGACAAGCTGAATCGTAATACATTTGTTTTAAATTTCTGTGGTAGGGATACTGGGGTTTGGCTGGCATTTCTAGCACTTCCTTGTAATGTGTCTTCCTCTGAGTCCCACTATGAAGGCCTGTCAAGTTACAGAGTACTTGTGTTTTCCTCTGAATGGTGTTCCATTTGATCTGCAATTGTAATCCTTTTTACCCTAGCAATAATGAGGTTGGCAGAGCTGCTGGAAATATCTTTTGCTGGACTTGAAACATGATGCTGAGGGAAACTTGCTAGCTTTGGATGAAGTGCTGGCTGTGCTGCTGGAAGCTGTGTGTGCACTTGTTCACCGTGTCTTCTGCCTCTGAAGTCTGTCCATAGCCTTTATGAAGGAGATGTACAATTCCCTGTTTCGGTGAAGTTGTTTTGGATGACTGGCTGTAATCTACGGAGGAATAGCCAGGAACTTGTTGTTGTTGTTGTTATGTGCCATCGGGTCAAACCCGACTCATAGCCAGGAACTAGTGGAGGTATCAAGTATCTGGTCAGAATTCTAAGCCTTAGCTGTGTCCACATCAACTCATGCAACCACTTCTGCCTTGTTTTAGTCTAATCTAACAGGATAAGAAAGTTCACTTTTTCTTCTAAATTATTCACATTCTGCAATGGCTGCTTTCAGTTTGGCAACAGAGTCTGATTATCTTACTTTTGTCGGGCAATACGCAAATGAATTTTTCGTTGCGTGAAAGGCTTTGCTGGCACTTCAACATCTCCAGCAGCTCTGCCCCAAGCAGAGCTTGAGGCTTGAGGCCCCAGGGCAGTGAGGACATTCTGGAGGGGCTGAGGCTGGCGATGCAGCGGGCTCTTGGCCACTACTACCGGACCCGCAGCCAGTGACCACTCAGGGCCATGAGTGGGATTCGCCATTTTCCCGGAAGGACCAAAGGGTTTGTTTTTGTGAATGACACTTGTAAGCACGACATCTGTCGGGTTGCGCCTCAGCTGCAGTGTGAGTGCATGTCCCATTTCTGGTTCTCTACCAAACCAATCCTCAGAAGGAAGGTTGGGCAATCTACTTCCCTAGTGACACTGCCTCAGAAACCCAAGGAGGGGTCGCTATGAGTCGGGTCCAACTCAACGGCACATAACAACAAACACCACCACCAAACCAAAGATAGATAGCTTAAGAAAACGTTTGACTAGTCTAGGCTGGCAGACTAGCCTTAGTTTTCTTATCATACCCCTGGTCTTTTGCTCAATGGAAACAAACAAAAAAACCTCACTTTTCATAAAGGTTTTTTTCCCCTCAGGTATTCTCTCATTTTAATTATTTACAGAAGATTTTAATGACGCAATAAATTGTGGCACTGTGGTTGATGGTAACTATAAAGCACAATTATTCTTGGCAGAAAGGAACACATCATTCGTGCAGGATGTTTTTTTTTTTTTTTGCATATGCCTAGTTATCTTGAACATTTTGAAGGTTTTTTTGAACATTTTGAAGTTTTGAAGGCTAAATTTTCTCACTGAAACAAGCCAATGTTAGCTGCTTGAATGATGTATATTCTAGGCCATCTCTCACATGGGCTTGGTAATGCCTTCATGTTGTATGGATGATGTGGTAGTTATATTTGTGTGTCAACTTGGCTGGGCATGGTTGAGTGGCTGGGCAGCTGGTGGTAGTTATTCCCCATGATGAGATTGGTAATCAACTCCATGGTGGAAACTACCACAAGCAGCTGAGTAGCTGCCTTTCGAATGTGGTCTGCTTCCTGTATATAAGGAGAAACCTTGGGAGTGGTCTTTAACTTATGGCACCTTGAACCCTGCATGTAGCCATGTCATTGTTCAGCAGCCTGCCATGTTCTCCCGACCTTGGGACTTACAATGGACTTGAATTAATGGCCTGCCATGTGATTTGGTAATATCAGGACTGTGCCTTGTTCCTTGTCAACCTTGGGCTTGGCAGCCTCAGCAGCCAGCAGCTGTCTGAATGAAGAAACGCCTCTAGCTTCAGTGGGTGGGGAGCTGGAGTCAGAGCTGAAGCCCAAGACTGAGGGGCTTTCACCCAGCCCCTAGAGCTTGGCACTTTGAACTTGGACTTAAAGTCTCCAAATTGTGAGAATAAACTCCTGTTTCTTAAGATCATCCCATTTGTAGAATATTTCCTGTCAGAGTGGCACTAGGTAACCAAAACAGATGATTAATAAGTTTAAGGCCACTATATCTCCTGAATGAGATTCTTTATTCCCAAGCATTGTTTAAGAATTACTTCAAGTGGCAAGCATCAAACTTCAATAGCTTATTTACCCATTTCAACACCAAGATACAATTCAGTAGTTTTGTTGCATCCATAGTATAATCAAACCTATTTTTTCTAAAGAGTAACCTTTCTCCTCATTCAAATCATAGACTTACTTAGCCTGCTATACACTCTTAATTGGGGTGGTGGCGACTGACAAAGAATAAACAGAGTAGTCATTATGCAAACCTTGAGTCTTCTCAGGGATACAACTATTACACAGTTAAAATCACTTGCTAGGAAATCATCCTAGTAGGATTTTTCTAGGACTCTGGTGATTAGTTTTTCTCCTTGTGATGCTGACATGTTGCAAATTATAGAAATGGAAATTTTCAGGGAAGAATAGTTCTTTGTTGTCAGTGTATCCAACAGACAAAAAAGATATTTGAATATTTTTGTGAGCATCAGTACTTTCTATATGTACGATTAGGTCAAAATTGCCTTCTGCTGCAAGAAGCAGTTGTAATATAAACTACAATAGATGGATCCCTGAGGTAATGCTCCTTCAGAGGTACACAATGATTCTAAATGGTAATGTGTATGCATCTCATTATCTTGAAACAGCTTTATTAATAATACACATCTTAATTAATTTTTGTTGTGTGCTGTCGAGTTGGTTCCAACTCATACTGCCCCTGTAGGACAGAGCAGACCTTCCCCGTAGGGACTTTTAGGCTGCAGTCTTTGTGGGAGTAGATCACTGATTCTTTTCTTCCACAAAGCTGCTGGTGGGTTCAAACTGCTGACCTTTGGGTTAGTAGATGAGCACTTAATCATTGCATCACCAAGCCAAAAGTAACCCAACTCACTGCCATTTAGTCAATTCCAATTCATAGTTAACTTTTGAGATTCTTAAAATAATGACTATCTCTCTAGCTTCAAAGTATTTGTGCATCAGGCCAGCATGATAATTTTTCCTTTTTAAAAGAGATTTTTTTAACCTTTGATAAATGAAACTTGTAAACTATCTAAATATTTTGGTTAAACTGAAACACCCTCTTTAATCCTATCCTTCAAGGATAATCACTGCCCACAATTTGGTGCATGTCATCCTAAAATATTAAAATATTTGTGTTGTTTTTGTTAGATGCCTTAGAGTTGTTTCCTACTCATAGTGACCCCATTCACAATAGACTAAAACACTGACATTTCTTGATCATTGCTTTGTTTGAGCCCATTGTTGTAGTCACTGTGTCAATCCATCTTGTTGAGTTTTCCTCTTTTTGCTGACTCTCTACTTCACCAAGTATGATGTCCTTCTCCAGGGACTGGTCCTTCTTGATAATGTATCCAAAGTAACTGAGGCAAAGTCTTGCCATCCTCTCTTTTAAATACTACATGGTTTAAAATCAGAAAAAGTATGTGTCAGAGTTATGTGCTTTCACCATACTTGTTTAATATGTATGCTAAACACATAATCTGAGAAAGTATACTACATGAAGAAGAACATGGCATCAAGCTTGGAGGAAGACTCATTAACAATCTATGATATGCAGAAGACACAACTTTGCTTGCTGAAAGTGAAGAGGATTTGAAGTACTTACTGATGATGATCAAAGACTACAGCTTTCAGAATGTATTGCATCTCAACATAATGAAAACAAAAATCCCCACAACATCCTGATAAATGCAGAAAATATTGAAGTTGTCAAGGATTTCATTTTACTTGGATCCACAATCAATGCCTATGGAACCCATAGTCAAAATGCATGTCTAATTGACATAAATGTTAAAAATCTCCACCTTTATAATTCTTTGTTGTTTTCCCCATCAACCACATGTCCACCCTTAAAGCCTCATGGAAGAGGAGAGCAAATATCTTCTCAGAAAGAGTAGAAGGTGACTCATGGAATGTCCCAACAAGTAGGAAAGAAAGAAATTTGTCCTTTATTACTTAGTGGTTAAAAGGGAGAAGAAAGGGAACAGAGGAAGGAGATGAAGGTAGGCAAACATATGTCCCAGTTACCCCAGAGAGGGAAGAGATGCATACATTAAAGCTGAAGGGAACACTAATGGCAGAGAGAGTTTTACCCCACCCACATTTAGGAATTTTGCAGGTGACAACCATCCATTATGGCCCAGTTTCCACACTGGAATGCCTCACAATATTTAGAATAGCAGAGCTGCATGGTTAGACAGATCAGGGGCCAGTCTGAATTTACGAGATTTTCTTAGAACACTTGATGAGCCAAGTAGCTCTGATACTGGGCCATCTGTGGCAGCAGAGTAGGGGAAGATTAGGGGTGGGACAGGTGGCCTGCAACTGAGGCTGAAGGAAGTCATGGCCAAGGCTAGGAAGAGTCTGTCATGAGAACCAAAAGAAGGCTAAGTCCTAGGAACAAGTAGCACTGACAGTGGCAAATGCAGTATCTATCTGGGACCATTTCTGTCCAATAGAAAGGCTACCAAGGAAGGAACAATCTGAAAAAAACAATGAAATAAAAGCAGACTTTCATCGGCCTCAAGCATTAGCAGCAATGCCAGTAGAACTTGCAGCAAGAGACTTCTACCCACACATTTCTGCAGTCACCAGTCAACACAAGGTTATTGGGCCCCTTCTCTCCAAATATGTGTGTCTCTCACATACCTAGATTCCTTGGAGAGGTGTAGGGGGCTGGGAGAAAAATCTGAGAAGATGAGCAATTAACCCAAAGAAACTGAACTAAACTTAAGGGTCATTTTAAATTATAGAATTATCTTGCATATTATACTATGGATGAAATTTCATGATTTCCTTTCTACCTGGGAAGACAGGGAGCTCTGAAGAAGAACAGATACAAAGAAATAAAAGATCTATATATTCTTTCACATCCAAGTTGTAAGGAGCTCTGGTGGTGCAGTGCCTAAGACATTTGACTGCTAACCAGAAGTTTGGCAGATAAAAATTTGATTTTCTTTATATAAATAGGACCATGTTATATACACTATTCTATAACTTACTTTTCACACAATAACTTGGAGATATCTTTTATACATGGAAATGACTGTATCATTTTCCTTTGAATGTATGCATCCTAATTTATTTAATTAATCTTTTGTTGTTGGATTTAATTAATTTTATTAATTAATATTTCACCATTAATATTAAGGTCACAGGAACATTCTTATATATCTATTTTTACAGTAGGTTCCTCAGGATAACTTCCTAGGTATTGGTATTGTCAGATTACCTTCTCTATTACCATTTATAGCCTCAGTTGCAAAGTATGAATGTGACCATTTCTTTATACTCTCATTAGCGTTATCACTTTTTATGAAATTGTGGATTTTTTTAAAGAAACTCTCCAGTGTTGGATGTTAGTGAAACTTAGTGTACATTCTGAGCATCCTTGATTATCTCTCAATATTTTTCATCTATTTCATAGAGCACATTAAATCTCTGAGTACTTTGTACTTATTAATGACTCTATGAAGTACACAATGTTAGTAAAGACAGAAGGCTCAACTAGTAAAAATTGTTTCAAAATCCAAGAGCAGAAGAAAAATTATTGCTTTCAGAATTCAATTTGAATGCGTTAGGTAAGAGAGATAAAACTAAATGTGGTCAATTGTTTTGCTATTGAGAGAAATCAAAGATCTGATGTGGAGATAAGTCTATAATATATTCTCAAGATAAATATGCCAACTTTGATGGCCCTGAGATGAGAATGTAAAGCTAATTTGAAGGGCAAGGGTACATCTCGTTGTGGTTCAAGTGGGTTTAGGGTGATAATTGTCCTACTGACCTTTATTTTTAATGAAACAGACATTGAATGGCCTTCTGTTGGATGAATGTTAAAGAGCCACTCAAATCTTACATTCTTGGAATCAATAACTCTTTGGGAGAACATTACCGAGAAACCCATTGCATTTAAGGAAGCAGATTGTTGCATGTTTCTCCAGTGGAGCGGGTAATGAATTTGAACTACCAATCTTTCCATAGAAGCCAATGCTTTAGGCAATTTGCCACCAGGGCTCCCATGGGAGAGCATTACAGCAGACTTATTATGGGATAAGCTTGCTCACATGCAAAATGGAAAAAAAAAAAAAAAATCTGCCTAAGAAGAAATCCAGCTTCAGAACAAATTAAAGGGCAAAATGATGACCTAAGAGAATTCCATTTGAAAGATATATATTGAATACCTAGTAAGTGTCAGGCTTTCTACATGATCCATCCCCTTAGTGACCCCTCCTTGGGTTGCTGAGGTGGTATCTCTACGGAAGTAGATTGCCCAATCTTCCTTCCCAGGAGTGGCTGGTGGATTTGAACCATCAGCCTTCTGGTTAGCAGTCAGGTGCCTTAGGCACTACGCCACCAGAGCACCTCATAACAACCCTGCTAGGTTAGTATTTATATAATTTTCTAGATAGGGAAAGTGAGGAATAGAGAATTTAGAAGATTGTCTTAAGGTTCCATAGCTAGCAAGTGTGAGAAGTGGAATTTGAACTCTGAGAAATATCACTCCACAATTTTATTAATTCCATTATATAATACCCAGCTCCTCCTCTGAAGGAAGGTTGGTCAATCTACCTCTGTAGTGATACCGCCTTGGAAACCCAAGGAGGGGTCGCTATGAGTAGGATCCGACTCAACGGCAGTGAGCTTTTTTTTGGGGGGGGTTGGTTTATATATAATACTGCTTTTTATGTTCTACACACAATGGTGGGTACTGGGGATACACTGGTGAAGACATGATCCCCACATTCAACTAGAATTTTCCCAGTAGGAATGTGCAGGAAGGAGCCTACCTGCAGTAACAATTAAGGAAAGCCCAGATGTGTGTAGTTGGTTCTCTGGACTCTGCTCACAAGATGTGTTTTCTTCCTTCCTGAATTCAGAACTTGTGCACATATATACATAACCAATATTTAAGGTATCCTTTTTACATTTGAAAGCCTAACACATGAATCTTGATCCTAGGAGTTGTGTAAATATAGTGTAAATCTTTTTCTTGAGATCCCTTTAACTGGGGCTGAGATTAACTTGAGGTGAGTAAGGTACCCTCTTCAGGTGAAAATTTAATTTTGAAGAGCAACCCAGTCTGTGATACCCCTTCTGAAGTCAAAGGAATGAGAATGGAGAAACTGGATCTCTGGCAATGTTGTATTCAGTCAACTCATAGTAATAAACAGATAATATAAATTAATATCTGACTGATACAGTACCAGTCCAGATTTTGTCGAGTGGACTCTGACTCAT
This sequence comes from Orycteropus afer afer, assembly GCF_000298275.1. Classification (NCBI taxonomy): domain Eukaryota; kingdom Metazoa; phylum Chordata; class Mammalia; order Tubulidentata; family Orycteropodidae; genus Orycteropus; species Orycteropus afer. Next base: position 4,172,598 of record NW_006921771.1, read on the forward strand.
GGAAACCTATTTTGATTCATCTGCTTTATTTCATCCTTTCTATCATAATCACTCTCATTTTCCATCATCCTGTCATTTTCCCATGTCTATTGTTTCAATCTGATTAATCTGATTTTTAAGTAAGTTTTTTTTTTTTTTTTTTTAATATTCCTTTGGAATCCAGTGACCTTACATAATTTCCAGTCAATAATTTCTAGTACAGTAGATTCTTTCCTTCATCATACATTGAGCTGATTCAGCTCTTTCTATGACCCAGAGGCTATTTAGCTCAATATGATAGCTTTCTGTGAGAGTGATGTTTACAGATTTGGGGTATTCCAGTTCTGGTAGGGTTTATCTGGTTAGCTATGTGTTGTGGAATGGCATTTGGACTGCTTTACTCAAAGGGCCGCTTAGCTCAATCACATACATGTTCATACTTAATTGAGCACTATCCGTACCCACCAAAACCAAACCAAACCCATTGCTGTCAAGCTGATTCTGACTTATAGTGACCCTATTGGATGGAACAGAACTGACTCATAGGGTTTCCAAGGCTGTAAATCTTTATGGAAGCAGATTGCCACATTTTTCTCCTGCATGGTAGCTGGTGGGTTTGAACCATCGACCTTTTGGTTAGCAGCTAAGCACTGAACCACTGTGCCATGAGGGCTCATTCTTCATACCAGGTACTTAAAAAGAGAAAAGAGTTCTTTTTAATAGGGCCACTGAAAGACAAGCGGCATTATCTATCCATTCCCTGACTTCCTCAGCACTGTTCTGATGGCTAGATAATGTGATTTGGATAATTGGCCCTCCCTGTTTGGGATTGATGAGGCAGACATGGATGCTGTACTAAGGGCTCCTCCTGGACTCCTCCTCCTCAGCTGCTCTCCATCTTCCCCCTCCCCATACCACAGAGGGGGAGGGGGTCAGAGAGTATGGTGATGTTCAGAATAGCATCTGGATACCAAGGTTAGAATGCACTTGGAGCTGCCCCGGACTGTGACTAGGCTCTAGAATCTATGTGATGCTATCCTCCGTGTGTCTGCCTCAATGGGCAGAAATTGGAGTTATGTTGCCACAAGCATAGGAATACCTGGGACCACCAGAAGTTAGAACAGACAAGGAAGGATCTACTCCTAGAGCCTTCGGAGAGAGTATGGTCCTGACTTCATAGTTTTGGCTTCTAGAAATGTGAAGAAATACATTTCTGTTTTAAGCCACCCAGTTGGAGGTACTTTGTCAAGCAGCCCTAGAAAATGCAAAGCCCTGTTTTCTATCTTGGCCATTTCTTGAGGTGTGATTACAGGGAGTAACTTTGAGGGAAAAAGGAATATCTCCATCTGGGCAATGAGCAGCCTTACTTACTGCTTTTTATAAAAGTAACGGACTCTCCAAGCTCAGAGTTTCTCAGATGCAATGCAACATCACTGCATGTACAATAGCTAACTGGGCCATGTTTTGGGAGCACTGTGGGGCTTGAAGGCAAAGGAAACCAACACAAATGTGCTGATACTCATGCTGCTGGCTGAGCCATAAATCTCGTGTCTTCTGCCAGCATTCATGGAACAGTAACTGGCTAACTTATTAGCTTGTAAATAGGATAAAATGAAACTCTAAACCCAACAAATTCCTATCACCCCTAAAGCTATTATTTTGAAGGATCAGGGGCTAATAACACTGGGATCTTGTCTTCAAGAAGCTTAGAGTTTAGTTGGAGATAGGACAAACATGTGATAAGCTAAATAACCAACAACATGAGAGATGCCACAAAGTAGTGCTTGATGAATTATAACATTATTAAATCTCAAATACTAGTACATTTAATAAAAGTTTTGAGTTAGGAGGCAGAGGAGAATGCTATGGGTTAGGTGGAAAAGCTTGAAGGAAAGCACAGGAAGGTGTTCAAGTGGTTAGGATTTCAGTAGTAATGCAGATGGGAGGAGCATAAGGATGAGGGAGGGAACTGTTACTATTGGTCTTCTCTATGATCTGATGGTATTTTGTTCACATCTTTGTGATGGCCCTTATTATATAAAGCTGTAGTCAATAATTTGCATGTAAGTTTCCTCTGTGGAGAGCTTTGCAAGAGAGTAATAGTCATTTAAAACAAATTTGGCATCTGTCACATAGTGCATAATAAATATTCAGTAAACAGGGCGGATAAATGGATGAATAAAGATTGAAGATGCATAATTTGAAAGAACAGTGTTAGTATATGTGACAGAGAGAAGACACAGGCTTCTAAGTAACTGGATGCCATACTGGGGATGACCTTGAATGCAGGCTATGGAGACAGAACCAAAAGAGGCTGGGCTGCCATTTGTCAAGTATGAAGGTGATGATGAAGAGTTATTTTAGGAAGATGTATTTAGCAGTTATGTACACATGGTCAGTATCAGCATGAGAGGAGAGAAGGAAAACTACTTTAGGAGATGGTAATGGTCTAGATATAGGGGTTCTTTGGACATGTTATCAGGAAAGACCAATTGCTAGAAAGGGACATTATGTTTGGTATAGCAGAGGGTCAAAGAAAATGAGAGATCTCCCGTGAGATGGATGACACAGTAGCCTCAACAATGGGCTCAAACACCAAGGATCATGAAGATGACAGGGTCAGACAGTGTTTACTTATGTTATACATAAGTTGCTATGAGTCAAAGCCAAGTCTACGCCAACTAACAACAGAGCTTCTTCAAGAAGCCTTGCTACAATTTCACTTTTTAAAGGATTCCTGTGATGTGATGCAAAAAATTAGGATCATGCTCCCTGTCAATGCCAAGGGCAGCCAGAACCACTGTCACATCATTTTATTACAGGATGGCAAATGTGAGGGGACTGCATATGCACGATAATGTGAGAAGCCTGGAGGCTTTCCCAGCATCCTGTGCAACCTTGTGATTCCTCAGGATTTATTCACCCACTGCAGAGAGCTCAGTGGTGAGTGGATACCAGATGGCAACTTTGCACACAGCCATTTATCATAATAGACAGAAATGGACCCTGAGTAAGAGAAACGAATTTACCAGTTAGCAAAGAGCCCGCCTCTCCTCTGGTCAAAGGACATACTCCACTCCAGTCTCTTCTTGATGGTAGTCAAGTTCTCTCTTCCCTGCTAGCTTCTCTCTCCTTTTAGCTCTTGTAAGATAAAAGATGTGACTCAAGCAATTGCATGACTTCAGTAAGGCAGTGAAGACTACTCACTTGAGTCACACCCTCTGGTAAGGTGATGACTTGAGATACAAAACCAAACCAAACCAAACACACCGCCATTGAGTCGGATCTGACTCATAGCAATCCCTCCTTGGGTTTCTGAGGTGGTATCACTACAGAAGTAGATTGCCCAGCCTGACTTCCGGGGAGCAGCTGGTGGGTTTGAACCACCAGCCTTCTGGTTAACAGTCAAATGACTCGAGATACATCCATTCTAATCCTGCCTCATGAACATAAAGGACAACTCCATCCAAAACAGGACCATAACCACAGGTATGTTGTTGTTAAGTGCCATCCAGATGTCTCTAGCTTGTAGTGACCTTATGTACAGTGAAACAAAACACTCACTGGTCCTGCACCATCCTCACAATCCTTGCTATGCTTGAGCCCATCATAGCAGCCACTGTGCCAGTCCATCTCATTTAGATCTTCCCCCTTTTCATTGACCCTCTATTTAACCAAACATGATGTCCTTCTCCAGGGATTGGATCCTCTGATGTTGTTGTTGTTAGGAGCCATCGAGTCATCTCCAACTCATAGCAACGCTATACAGCAGAACGAGACGCTGCCTGATCCTGTGCCAGCTCCATGATCCTTGCTATACCTGAGTCCATTGTTGTAGCCAGTGTCAATCCATCTTGTTGAGGGCCTTCCCCTTTTTTGTTGACCTTCTACTCCACCAAGCATGATATCCTTTTCTAGGGAATGGTCCCCTCAGACAATGTGACCAATGTAGGTGAGACAAAGTCTGGCCATTCCTGCTTTCAGGGAGTATTATGGCTGCACTTCTTCCAGGATAGATTTGTTAGTTCTTTTAGCAGTCCATGGTACTTTCAGCATTCTTTGCCAGCACCACAACTCAAAATCATCGATTTTCCTTCTGTCTTCCTTATCCTTGTTCAGCTCTCACATGCATATGAGGCGACTGAAAATACCATGGCTTGTGTCAGGCACACCTTAGTCTTCAAGGAGATCTTTGCTCTTCAGCACTTGAAAGAAGTCTTTTTGCAGGTGATTTGCCCAGTGCTATATGTCATCTGCTTTTGAGTTGTGGTGCTGGCAAAGAATGCTGAAAGTACCACGGACTGCTAAAAGAACTAACAGATCTGTCCTAGAGGAAGTGTGCCCGAAATGCTCCTTGGAAGCAAGAATGGCCAGACTTCGTCTCACCTATTTTGGTCACGTTGTAAGAAGGGACCATTCCTTGGAGAAGGATGTCATGCTTGGTAGGGTGGAGGATCGATGAAAGAGGGGGAGGCCTTCAACGAGATGGATTGACACGGTGGCTGGGATG
>NW_006921771.1:4196342-4197568 GCF_000298275.1 Orycteropus afer afer
TTGTTAGGTGCCATTGAATTGTCTCCAACTCATAGAGACCCTATGCACAGCAGAATGAAACACTGCCCGGTCCTGTGACAGCCTCATGATCCTTGCTATACCTGATGAAGCAGGTTTTCCCAATGCAATACATCATCTGATGTACTGAATGCTGCTTCCATTGGTGTTGATTATAGAACCAAGTGATATGAAATCCTTGACAACTTCAATCTTTCTCCATCTATCATGAAGCTGTTGATGGGACCATTCGTGAGGATTTTTGTTTTCTTTATATTGAGGTGTAATCCATACTGCTGGCTGTAGTCTTTAATCTTCATCAGTAAGTGCATCAAGTCATCCTCACTTTCAGCAAGCAAAGTTGTGTCATCTGCATATTGCAGGTTGTTAATGAGTCTTCCTTCAATCCTGATGCCATGTTCTTCATATAATCCAGCTTCTTGGATTATTTACTCAGCATACAAATTGAATAAGTATGGTGAAAGAATATAATGTTGATGCATTCCCTTCTTGATTTTGAACCATGCAGTATCCCCTTGTTCTGTTTGAACGACAGACTCCTGATCTATGTATAGGTTCATCATAAGTACAATCAACTGTTCTGGAATTCCCATTCTTCTCATTGTTATCCATGATTTGTTATGATCCACACAATCAAATGCATTTGCATAGTCAATAAAACATAAGTGAACATCTTTCTGGTATTCTTTGCTTTCAGCCAAGATCCTTCTAACATCAGCAATGATATTCCTCATTCCATGGCCTCTTCTGAATCCAACTTGCATTTCTGGAAGCTCTCTGTCAATATAGTGCTGCAACCATTTATGAATTATTTTCAGTAAGATTTTACTTGCATGTGATATTAATGATATTGTTCGATAATTTTCAATTCTGTGGGATCACCTTTATTTGGAATGTGTACAAATATTGATCTCTTCCAGTCAGTTGGCCAGGTAGGTGTCTTTCAAATCTCTTGGCATAGCCAAATGAGTGCCTCTAGTGGGGCATCTGTTTGTTGAAACATCTCAATTGGTATTCTGTCAATTCCTGGAGCCTTGTTCTTTGCTAATTCCTTCAGTGCAGCTTCAGCTCCTTTGTTGTTTGTTGTTGTTATGTGTTGTTGAGTTGGACCCGACTCATAGCGACCCCTCCTTGGGTTTCCGAGACAGTATCACTACGGAAGTAGATTGCCCCATCTTCCTTCTGAGGAGTGGCTGGTGGGTTTGAAC
>NW_006921771.1:4199268-4201068 GCF_000298275.1 Orycteropus afer afer
TTTTACAACACTGATGCCATACCTTCCAGCCTCGCAGAAGACTTAATTCACCATAGGGTGACAAACTGATGGACTTTAGTTGTTCCGAACCACTCTGTGCCCACCTACCTCAGGCCCTGGCCTTAAAATAGAGCTGCCCCCAGCATCTCCCTTAGTTGTTCTAAACCCTTCTGCTCACTTCTTGGCCTTGTCCCTGGGAGTTCTCTCTCCCCTTTCCTGTATCCAGCCCTCAGCCCTGGCTTCCCACTTCCTTCCTGGGGGCTCTCTCTTTCTGATAACATGACCAAAATAGGTGAGATGAAGTCTGGCCATTCTTGCTTCTAAGAAACGTTCCAGTTGCACTTCTTCCAGGACAACTTTGATTATTCTTCTGACAGTCTGTGGAATTTTTATTATTCTTTCCCAACACCACAGTTCAAAGGCATCAACACTTCTTTTGTCTTCCTTATTCATTATGCAACTTTCACATGCATATGAGGTGATTGAATATACCATGGCTTGAGTTAGGCACACCTTAGTCTTTAAACTCACACTTTTACTCCTTAACACTTTAAAGAGATCTTTTGCAGCAGATTTGCCCAGTGCAATAAGACATCTGATTTCTTGATTGCTGCTTTCCTGGGTGTTGATTATGGATCCAAGTGAAATGAAAACACTGATAACTTTACGTTTTTCTCCATTTATTATGACATTGATTATTGGTCCGGTGGTGAGAATTTTGTTTTCCTTATGTTGAGGTGTAATCCTTTCTGGAGTCTGGAGTCTTTGATCTTTATCAGTAAGTGTTTCAAGTCATCTTCATTTTCAGCAAGGAAAGTTGTGTTATCTGCATATCACAGGTTATTAATGGTTCTTCCTCCAATCCAGATGTCATGTTCTTCTGCATATAGTCCAGTTTCTCGTATTATTTGCTTAGTATATATATTGAGTAAGCGTGGTGAAAACATACAACCCTAATGCACACCCTTCCTGATTTTAAACCATGTACTATCCCCTTCTTCTGTTCAAATGACAGTCTCTTGGTCTATGTATAGGTTCCCCTAAGTGTTCTATAATTCTCATTTTTTACAATATTATCCATAATTTGTTATGATCCACACAGTCAAATGTCTTTGCATAGTTGACAAAACACAAGTAAGCATCTTTCTGGTATTCTTTGCTTTCAGCCAAGATCCATTGGACCTCAATAATGATATCCCTCATTCCACATCCCAGTTTGAATTTCTGGAAGTTCCATGTCAATATACTGCTGCAACCAATTTTGAATTATTTTAGGCAAAATTTTCTTGCATGTGATATTGATGATATTGTTCAATAATTTCCACATTCTGTTGGATTGCCTGTCTTTAGAATGGGCACCAATATGATACTCTTCTAGTTGGTTAGCCAGGTAACTCTCTTCCAAATTTCTTGGTGTAAACGTGAAAGTGCCTCCAGCATTGGATCCATTTATTGAAACATCTCCCAGAGAATATCCTGTCAATTCCTGGAGCCCCTTCCCCCCTGTTTTTTGCCAATTCCTTCAGTGTAACTTGGACTTCTTCCTTCAATACTATTGGTTCTTGATCATATGCTACCTGATGAAATGGTTGGATGTTGACCAATTCTTTTTGTATAGTGACTATGTATTCTGTCCATCTTCGTTTGATGCTTCCTGTGTCATTCAATCTTTTGCCCACAAAATCCTTCAATATTGCATCAGGATTGATTTTTTTCTTTAGTCCTTGTTCTGGTTACCTAGTGCTGCTCTGACAAGAATTATACCACAAATGGGATGGCCTTAACAAATAAGAGTTTATT
>NW_006921771.1:4201433-4203579 GCF_000298275.1 Orycteropus afer afer
TTCCAGTAGATTCCACCATGGAGTTGATTACCAGTCTCATCCAGCTGCCCAGTCACTCAACCAGGCCTAGCGAAGTTGACATACAAACATAACCATCACAGTCCTTTTAGCTTGAGAGATGCTGAGTGTGTTCTTCCCTTCTGGTTTTCTAACTCCAGGTCTTTGCACATTTGATTATGTTACTTTACTTTGTCTTCTTGAGCCACCTTTTGAAATCTTCTGCTCAGCTCTTTTATTCCATCATTTCTTCTATTCATTTTAGCTACTGTCCATTCAAGGGCAAGTTTCAGAGTCTCTTCTGACATTAATTTTTGTCTTTTCTTCCTTTACTGTCTTTTTAATGACCTTTTGCTTTTTTATATGTGATGTTCTTGTGTCATCCCACAACTCATCTGGTCTTCAGTCATCAATGTTCAATGCATTAAATCTATTCTTTAGATGGTCTCTAAATTCAGGTGAGATATACTCAAGGTAATATTTTGGCTCTCATGTACTTGTTTTAATTGCCTTCATCTTCAACTTGAACTTGCATGTAAGCAATTGATGGTCTGTTCCATAGTCAGTTCCTGGCCTTGTTTTGACCAATGATATTGAGTTTCCTTGTCACCTCTTTCCACAGATGTATTTAATTTGATTTCTATATAACCCATCTGAGGAGGTTCACATGTATAACAAACACAATGCAATGCACTGCTGTCGAGTAGGATCCAACTCATAGTGATCCCTCCTTGGGTTTCCAAGTCAGTATCACTACAGAAGTAGATTGCCCAACCTTCCTTCCAAGGAGTGGCTGGTGGGTTTGAACTGCCAGCCTTCTGGTTAGCAGTGAAATGCCTTAGGCACTACACTACCTGATGTCCTTGTATGATTGCCCTTTATGTTGTTGAGAAAGGATATTTGCAGTGAATAAGTCATTGGTCTTGCAAAATTCTATCATGCAGTCTTCAGCATCATTTCTATCACCAAGGCCATATTTCCCAACTACTGATGCTTCGTTTTTGTTTCCAACTTTCTCATTCTAATCACCAGTAATTATCAACACATCTTGATTGCATGTTAGGTAAATTGCAGACTGCAGAAATTGGTAAAAGTCTTCAATTTCTTCATATTTGGCTTTAGTGGTTGGTGCATAAATTTGAATAATAGTAATATTAACTGGTCTTCCTTGCAGGCATATGGATATTATCCTATCACTGACACCATTGTACTTCAAAATATATCTTGAAATGTTCTGTTTGATAATGAACATGACACTATTTCCCTTCAATTTGTCATTCTTGGCATAAGAATGATTGTCTGATTCAAAATGGCCAATACAAGACCATTTCAGCTCACTAATAATGCCTAGTATATAAATATTTATGCATTTAATTTCATTTTTGACAACTTTCAATTTTCCTAGATTCATACTTTGTACTTTCAACCCTTCAGTTATTAATGGGTGTTTACAGCTGTTTTTTTTCCCCCATTTTGAGTCATGCCCCATCCATAAATGAAGGTCCCAAAAGCTTTACTCCATCCATGTCATTATAGTTGACTCTACTTTGAGGAGGCAGCTCTTCCTCAGTTGTATTTTGAGTACCTTCTAACCTGAGGGGCTCACCTAAGGCACTACATCAGACAGTGTTTTACTGCTATTTATAAAGCTTTCAAGTAATATATGAGACAGTATTTCACTGCTGTTCATAAGGTTTTCAGTGTCCAATTTTTTCAGATGTAGATGGTCCTGTCCTTCTTCCAAGTCTGTCTTAGTCTGGAAGCTCTGCTAAAACCTGTCCACCATGGGTCACTTTGCTGGTATTTGAAATACTGGTGGCATAGCTTTCAGCCTCAGTAACAAGAAAACCATCACAGTAAGACAAACTGACAGATGAATGGTGGAACCTTGGACATAGAGGCTAGGATTTACAACACATCACAAAATTGAGGACTGTGCCTAGAAGGGCAACATTAATTAATTCTCTGTACTGGACATATAAAATACTATAAATTAAATATACAAAAACACATGGCAATCAAGTTGATTCTGACTCATAGTGATTGCCATTGTATTTGCAAGGCTATAAATCTTTACAGAAGTAGATTGGCCCATCTTCCTTCCATACAGCAGCTGGTGGGTGTGAACCATCAACCTGTTGGTTAGCAG
>NW_006921771.1:4211741-4212918 GCF_000298275.1 Orycteropus afer afer
TTGGAAACAAAGAAGAATCACCAGTAGTTGGAAAATATGGCTTTGGTGATAAAAATGACACTGGAGATCTCATGATAGAATTCTGCAAGACCAATGACTTATTCATTGCAAATACCTTTTTTCAAGAACACAAATGGCTGCTGTACATGTGGACTTTGCCAGACAGAGTACACAGGAATCAGATTGATTACATTTATTGCAAGAGGCAATGGAACTCAGTATCTTCAGTCAAAACAAAGCTAGAAGCTGACTCTGGAACAGTTCATCAACTGCTCATATGCAAGTTCAAGTTGAAGATGAAGACAACACAACTACATGAAGGCCAAAATATGACATTGATTATATCCTGCCTGAGTTTAGATCAGATGGATCTCAGCTGAAAACAAAGACTACTAGAAAGATGTTTACTTGTGTTTTATTGGCTATGCAAAAGCATTTGATTGTGTGGATCATAACAAATTATTTGAAGAATAGATTTGATGCATTGAACACCAGTGACTGAAGACCAGACAAGTTATGGGATGACATCAAGAATATCATACATGAGGAAAGCAAAAGGTCATTAAAAAGACAGGAAAGGAAGCAAAGACCAAAATGGATGTTTGAAGAGACTCTGAAACTTGCTCTTGAACAGAGAGTAGCTAAAGCAAATGGAAGAAATAACAAAATAAAAGAGCTGAACAGAAGATTTCGAAGAGCAGCTCGAGAAGACAAAGTCAGTTATTATAATGAAATATGAGAAGACCTGGAGTTAGAAAACCAAAAGGGAAGAACATTCTTGGCATCTCAAGCTGAAAGAACTGAAGAAAAAATTTAAGCCTCAAGTTGCAATATTGAAAAATTCTATGGACAAAATATCAAATGATGCAGGGAACATCAAAGGAAGATGGAAGGAATACACAGGGTCACTATACCAAGAAGAATTGGTCAATGTCCATCTATTTCAGGAGGAGGCATATGATCAAGAACCAATGGTACTGAAGGAAAAAAGTTGAAGCTACACTGAAGGAATCAGAATAGAACAAGACTCCAGTAATTGAGGAGATACCTATTGAAATGTTTCAACAAATGGATGCTGCACTGGAGGTACTTACTTGTCTGTGCCAAGAAATTTGGAAGACAGCTACCTGGTCAACTGACTGGAAGAGATCCATATTTGTACCCATTCCAAAGAAAG
>NW_006921771.1:4213018-4222178 GCF_000298275.1 Orycteropus afer afer
GAGGCAGTATCACTACGGAAGTAGGATTGCCCAACCTTCCTTCCGAGGAGTGGCTGGTGGGTTTGAACCGCCAGCTTTCTGGTTAGCAGTCAAGTGCTTTAGCCACTACACTACCAGAACTCCTTTATATATAGCCAGTGGTAATTGTAGTAATAGGAGCTCCCCTCTGCTCCTCTGGTGATCGATCCTTCTTCATGACATGTCCAAAGTAAGCAAGTCAGACAAGTGCTCTGTTGTGATCTGTCAGGTTTTTTCTGGTTAATCTTCAGGAGTAGCTCACCAGGCCTTTCTTCCCAGGCTGTCTTAGCCTGGAAAATTCACTGAAACCTGTCCTCCGTGGGTGACCCTGATGGGATTTGAAATACCAGTGGCATAGCTTTCAGCATCACACTGACACAAAAGCCACCACAGTATGACAAACTGATAGGCAAGTGGTGGGTTCTATAAATAGGTATATAAATAATAGAGAAAGCATGGACAATTAATGACTTCATTATAATCTTATCATTATAAAGCCTAAAGTGTTTAGTCATTTCATCAGTATTACCAATGATGTAACAAAACCCAGGAACCAAATTTGTAAAACAGGACATAAAATGTTTATCATCCTGTCTTTATTTTCCCCCCCTTAAATTCAAACCAACTTTAGAATAGAATAAAGCAACTCCATTAATTTTTCACAATTTTCAGCAGGCTTTTCTCACTTGTTTTCTTATGCACAGTCCTTGATTAATGCTGGAATTTGCGACCAGATCAGCAGAGCAGTGTTTTCCTTTAAAAATTCAGTGATCTGCTTTCCACTGATGCCACAGGGGACAGGGACAAGAGGTGCTGATGTATGAGCAGTCCCAGTTTTTCCCTCTCCCATCTGCTAAACGAAATGCTGGCAGTGCCCCTCAGGATGACCTTCCTCTTCCCACCTTGCATCTAATTCAGATTGAAAAAGGGAAGGGTGAGGGAAAAGGGATGGAGGATTTACACCAGAAAGGGCCTGAATTTACTGAGGATGGTGGGTGGTCAGCAAAAGCAGTGGCAGGAACTAGGTGAAAATCCTCTCAGATGGGGTTTTCAAAGTGTAAATTGGAGAGTGGAAGAACTGGAGAATGAAGCTTCTAGAGTAGGTATGAAAGGTGGAACAAGAGAAATGGGAGCAAGGGGGCTTTTCAGAAGTGGCACTAAAGGTTTTTAATTAGGCTACATTGGTAGTTGCAGACAAATCTTTCAACTACTTGAAAGTATTTTGAATTGTTGGACTACCTTGAAAGTGGGCTCTGAGGGGCCCTGACTTATATTAGAGTTTCATTAAAGGAATCCTTAGTTTGGGTGCAAAGCTTAGTGCTGGGTTCCTTTAACATTCACTACACAGTAATTAGGCAGCTTCAGTTTCTGAATTGTAACCGGTAGAAGTAAATTGACTCCATTCCTCTGAAAGCTAACTTGAATGCTGCTACCAATTCTCCTCAAGTGAGAACGTAAGAGGGTAAACACTGGCTTTGAGACATCTCTGGGTATTCGCATACAGATCATCTGAAAAATGGAAAAAGGAAAGAGTGATGCTTCATCCAAGCCTGCTGACGTGAATGTGAGTACCATGTGGGAAGCCGCCTCTCTCAAACGAGTGCCATTTATTGTTGACTTTGTTAGTAAAAGGAGACTGTTTGACTTTGTAAGAATAAAGAGAACAATAACAAACCACTTTATCTTTTTATGGTATTAAATGGATTTTGCAAATGTGAGCTTGTTTTAAAATGCTGTACTTGGCAATTGACTTGAAACTGTTTTTCTGAAACTCCAGGGAAATTATACTGATCTTTGTACAAATTCCATTTTAAAATTTAATCAGTGCTAACTGAGACTGCCTATAATGTGTTCTTGCATTTAAAGACCCAATTGCAGCCTTGTCAGTTCTGTGTGTACTGGTATTTCTGTGGGCTTCCTTCTTTTACATCTTTGGAGGAATATTTGAATGTAGACTGGATGCTGTTGGTCAATTCATCATATAGTGGAATGTTTTTCCCTGTAGAAGTACCAACTTCACTCCTGCAGGTCACAGCATTAAATGAGATCTGGTCTCATTCAATTTCACTAGGATGGATACAGGCAACTTCACAGGAGGGGCTGACAAGGGTAATTAGCAGAAAGAATGAGGGAGCCATGAATAATTCAAAGTGTACTTGGCCACATAGTACCCCATTAATTGGTAGGATTAAAGACTTTGAGGCATGAATTTCGAAGAGGAGAGTGAGAAGGAGAGAATGCTCACCATAGTGCAAAAGAGAGATTTTTTTTTGGAACTGTGTTCTAGGTTGCTGCCTTTAAAATAATGTGTAGTTAAAAGTTATTTCTTTACCAGAATTTATTGATGCTCACATGTATAAATCTCTCCTTCAAAGAGGCTAAACTCTTGTATACATTATTAAAGAATTCACAGCATCAAATGACAGAGGGTGGAAGATAAAAAAAGAGGAGGAAGAGAAACAGTTAAATAATGTATTTTCCTCTTGCACATAACACTTCACACATCAACACATTTAAACCAATACTTTGCAAATCTGAATCCTCTATTTTTTCTTTCATTTTATTTAAATTTTTTTCCCATTTATGACTAAGAAATTATGTCACTAATCAGTTCAGTGGTTGGCTCAGAGCCAAATGCATATGGAGCAATGGTAAAACAAAACATGCTTGATTCCTGCTCTACAACCCTACACAAACTAGGCATCATCACCCTTAGTTTTTGCTTTCCACCACCCAGCCATGAAGCCATAATAAAGAAATCAATTTCTGTGAAGAACTGGCTTATTTTCATATTTTCAATCCTGCCTCAGTCCACAGAGCTCTAGTGGTGTAGTGGGTAAGGTTTTTAATGAGAAGTTCAGCAGTTCAAACCCACCAGCTGCTCCATGGAAGAAAGATGGGACAATCTACTTCCATAAAGATTTACAGCCTCAGAAACCCAATGGGGGTCACTATGAGTCAGAATTGACTCGATGGCAATGAGTTTGGTTAGGCTTTATAATGTATATATACATACATACATACAAAGAGCTCTGGTGGAGTAGTGGGTAAGGCATTTGGCTGGTAACCAGAAGGTCAGCGGTTCAAAAACCCAGCAGCTGCTCTGTGGGTGGAAGATGAGGCAATCTACTTCTGTAAAGATTTATTTACAGCCTTGGAAACTCAGTGGGGGTCGCTATGAGTGAAAATTGACTCTCTGGCAGTGTGTTTGTTTTTTTTGTCTTATACATACATACATACATACATATGCACATAGGGATGCTGTGAGTTGGCTTGACAACAGTGGATATATAAACAATTTGATATGTTTAGGCTTTTAGCACCAGGATTCTCCAGACTGTTTGTGTTAGTTACTGTAAAATGGTGTTTGTGTGTGTGTGGGAGGGCATTGCCTGCATTGTCTGACTCCCTATTAACTCCACAGGACAGAAGGAGAATCGTTATCTGCATCAGCAGCCCAAGGCTGATTCCAAAGAGGCAGAGGTCAGACATGCCTCTACCCTCCAACCATTTCACCAGTTCTGACAACAACCCTCAGTCCTCTCCTAAGGCACCCTATTTCTCTGCTGGGCTCAGTAATTTGTTTGGCACTCAATTCACAGAGAGTACTCAGTATTATGGGGTTTATTAAGGAAGTAACAAGTAACAATTTAGGATCAGAAACAACTCAGGATACAGTTCTTTGGTCAGGACCACTTTGTAGCAGAGTCCACGTCAAGTCTCTCTCTGTGCCTCAACCCCAAGGCCCCTCTGGCTGGCCTCTGACTACTCTGCCATGTTTTACAAAGCCCTTTCAGCTGTGCTGATAAGTGCCCAGAGGTATCCCACTCTGCCAGTAAGCTGTGGCCTGAAAGTACTCAGCTCTAGCTCCATGGGTCATCAAACCTGGCTCTGCCACATGCCTGGAGACACCCCACTCTACCACCAAGCCTTCCAGCTGAAAGCACATGGATTTCTTGCTCTGTGGGCCAGAAGTCTACCTCACAGTCTCTTGTTGGTCTCTTGCCAATCTCCTGGTTCTGCTGCCCCAGTTTCTCTGCTACCACCTCTCACCATCTCTGGAATCCAGTATTACAACTCTCTCTCTTCCTGTCTGTTGCCTGGATCTAGGAGATTCTCAGTGCAGGGATCCTGGATCCAAAGCCTGTGCTCCAATCCTGCTTCTTCTTTCTTGGTAGTAGCGAGATTTCTCCCCTTTTTGCCTCTGAGATGGCAAAACTGACCAATCCCATTTTTCCACAATGGTATGTACCTTATTTACATTATTAGTAAACTATCCAATCCCATGGGTGAGCCACAAGAACCACATTTGCATAGTTCCACCCAGTCATTTGGGGAGAGTTACAAAGCCTATGGCTGGAAGGGCCATATTAAGTAATTCACTGCATCGCGGTTACTGTTGAGTCGAATCCGACTCATGTCAACCCATCTGTTGCAGAGCAGAACTTCTCCATAGGGATTTCTTGGTTGTAATTTTAACAGAAACAGATTGCCAGACCTTTTCTTCCTTGGTGTTCCTGTGTAGGTTTGAACTGCCAAACCTTAGATTAACAGTATTTACACTCTAGACTGCTTCTAATTGATATTGCATCTCTTTTTGTTTGTTTCTTAAAAGGTATCAAATATCTCAGTTCAGGTGGTCAGTGCCCAAGGGAAGCTGCCAGGGAGACAGCCACAACGAAAACCCATCAGCAAAGCCAAATTCAAGAAGAAACCACCGAAGAAGAAAGCTCCCTTATGGAACGTCCAAAACAAAATCATCATTTTCACAGCGTTCCTATTCATCCTAGCAGTCATAGCCTGGACACTTCTATGGCTCTACATCAGTGAGTTAAGATTGTGCCTCTTTGGCATTAGTCCAGCATGAACAATGTGGGTACCTGACCCTGAGTGTTCCTGCTAGGATTTTTCTCTTTCCCAGACTCACATTCTATTTCCAAAACTGGTATTGAAGTTTAGGGAGGCGAACAAACAAACAGAAAAGTCTTTCCCATTTTTTTCTTTTACCACCACTTCTTTCTTTCCCAAGAAGACAAGTAGGGAACCTTGGGGACAGGATGAGAAGAGCTAGGGAGGATGTTAGGCACTTTTGACTTGTTCAGAAAAGTACTACATTTATAGCTTTAAAAATGAATGGGATGTTTAGCCATTTCGCTTCTTCATTCCACCCACTGCCTGTTTCTAGGCAACCTTCAATTTCCAGCTCCCTGAGCTAGGTTGTTACTGTGGTCTCTTTTACACATGCATCTTTCCTCTCTTGTGGATTATGGATTTGCCAATCTGATTGATCCTTTTGGACAGGAGTCATAACTAAGCTCTTTCATATTCATTGGTCTACAAGATGGGTCCCCTATAGTTTTAGGGAAATACAGGTTAATTTATTTGGTATAAAATATATATATGCCCCAAAGCAAAAAACAAAACAAACAAACAAACAAAATCACCATTGAGTTAATTCCAACTCATAGAGACCCTTTAGGACAGAGTAGAACTGCCCCACAGGGTTTCCAAGGTTGTAAATCTTTACAGAAACAGACCGCCATATCTTTCTCCCCCAGAACAGCTAGTAGGTTCAAACTACTGACCTCTCATCTCAGTTAGCAGCTGAGTGCTTAACCACTATACCACCAGACCTCCTCTTATGTAGTCCCAACGATTTTAAAATCTAGTTGGAGAAGCAAGATTTATAGGCAAAAAATTAATGAGTACTATGGTGAACTTTTCAGGTCACTTACACATATACAAACTGAGAGGGGATAGGAGAGGAGGGGAAGGGACTGAAAATTAAAAATAAAGAAGGGTGGGGGGAAAGACAAATTGATGATCTATTATTTGCTTAGCACAATGTGAGGCCATGGATATGGGCAAACAAAGATGAGTAAGATGCAGTCCCTGCCTTCAAAAAGTTTACAGTTCAGTGCTGGAGAGAGGGTAAGAGGTGATTTCTTTGCTTGAGAGAATACTTTGCAATCATAAAAGAGGGGGATTTAACTTGTCAGTACCGTAGCAACCCTATAAGACAGAGTAGACCTGCCCCATATGGCTCCCAAAGCTGTAAATCTTTATGAAAATAGACTGCCTCGTCTTTCTCCTGTGGAATGGCTGCTGAGTCTGAACCCCAGAACTTTTGGTTACAATCAAATCCTTTAACTAGTGTACCACCAGAGCTCCTTAGCTACAGAGGACTAAACCATTGAGAACAAAAAGAAAATGGAGCAAGGAAAGTCCTTATGTCTATGAAGCTATTTCCTTGTTTCTCAGCTGTCCTTAAGGCAATATCATGAGGGAAGGAGGGGAAAAGTCTCTGTCCCTCTAGTTTGCAAAGTTCCCGGGCAGGCTTGGTGCCCAATTGCTCCCACAGTTCTCACTGGGAAGAGTACGTGAGAAGGCATTACCTAACACTGGGCTGAGGGCCACACTTTGTGACTCATTGGAAGGATGAATTCACAGGCACTGCACAGATGGCCCAGTGTCCTGGGCATCAGGCATGCAAATCATAGAGGGGACAAAAACCTCAGGTCAGCTGGGGCCCTACCCTCTCCTCTCTTTGGGCAAATTTTAATACAGAACTCAATTGTATACATTTCTTACCTCCTTGCCTCCCACAGACTGGGGATCCAGGAAAGTAGTATACACACTTATTAGTTCCTTAGCATCTCTAGGACATGTATAAAGACAAACAGGCATATCTTTTTCCTTTTAGTCGTGCTCTTGCATATTTACCAGAAAAAGAAAGAATTGTGTTCTCAGAGATATGGTTATTTACTGCTCATGGATGAGAGGCTATTAACCATAGCCAAAGCTTCACAGAAGGAGTCCCTATGGCACAGTGGTTAAGCATTTGGCCAATAACTGAAAGTTTAGCAGTTCATAACCACCAGCTGTTCCATGGAACCCTACTTCTGCAAAGATTACAGCTTTGGAAACCATATGGAACAGTTGTCTTCTGTTCTATAGGGTGGCTGTGAGTTGGAATCAATTTGATGGCAATGGATGTTTTGTTGGAGCGTCACAGGCTACCAGTAAAGTATTTAGTTGCCTAAAATTTTAGGATCCTGCTACACAGTGAGAAAGCCTCCTAATTGCCTTCTCTCTCATGTTACAGGTAAGACAGAAAGCAGAGATGCTTTTTACTTTGTTGGGATGTTCCGCATCACCAACATTGAGTTTCTCCCCGAACACCGACAGAAGGAGTCCAGGGAATTTCTTTCCGTGTCACGAACTGTGCAGCAAGTGGTGAGGTGACTGGAGACGGTCAGGGAGTGTGGGGAATGGAAGACTGAGTGGGTTGGGGATGGGATGGAGGGATCACAGGTGTCACCAGTGGCAGGGTTTAGAGGCCTAGAGGGCTGGGTGGATGAAAGTGATCAGAGGGAGACATGGTATTTAACTCATCTCTCGTATAAGACAGAATTTCTTATATGATAGAAATCACTTATTTCTTTTCCTGCCTAAAGTAAAAAGAAATGATTCTCTGAGCTTCAGTTTTTGTTGTTGTTGCTTTTCTTATCTGTAAAATAAAGGAATTCGATCAGGGGATCTTTAAAATATCTTCCAGTTCTGAGGTTATATGCCCACTGATAAATTCTGTAATCTGTACATATTCATTTCAATCTTGACACATGGGTGATCTCTTCACTTTTTTTTAAAGCTTTCTCATCAAAGAAATAATGTATATTTAATGTAAAAATATGTAAAATTCAGAAAAGTATTGAAAGGACAATAAAATCTTCTATAATTTCATCACCAGTGAAAGAACTCCTTTTTGGTCTGGACCACATCAACACAGGGAATAGTGGAAAATTGGAATATTAGAGCATATTCAGTCTTGTAATATAATTTTTCCCCTTAACATTATATATTTCCATACATGGAAGTATTCTTGAAAAATTTTTAAAGTTTTTAAAGTTTTAAACTTTAGTATCTATAAGGTATTAGCGAATCTCTTTTTGTTGGATGTTTAGGTCATTTCCAAGTTCTGCTACAATGGATAACACCATAATAAAACTGTTACATAAATTGCTGTATCTCCTACTACTTCCTTAGGTAATTTTCTAAAAAGTATAATTACTTGGTCAAATAGAAAAATGTCTATCAATGGCTCTTGGTACATATTATCAATTAGGGAGTTTTTGCCAGTTTGTGTTTCCACAGTGATAGATAGGGTTACCTCCATAGTGGGGTCTTAATGAAGTGACAAGCACCCAGCAGTGTAGAATTAGAAGTGGGAGCATTTGGCCACCATTCGTCTGTCACTTTCTTGTCCTGTGGTGGCTTGTGTGTTGCTGTGAGACTGGAGGCTATGCCACTGGTACTTCAAATACCAGCAGCATCACCTACGGTGGACAGGTTCCAATGGGACTTACGCACTAAGATAGCTTGGAAGAAGGACAGTGCTGTCTACTTATCAAAGAATTGGCCAGTGAAAACCTTATGATTAACAGTGAAACACTGTCTGATATATTACTGGAAAACTTTATCAATAGTCCTGAAACTTTGTCTGATATAGTGTTGGAAGATGAGCCGCTCAGGTCAGAAGGCATTCAAAATATGACTGGGAAAGAGCTGTCTCCTCAAAGTAGAGTTGACCTTAATGATATGGATGGAGTAAACCTTTTGGGACCTCCATTTGCTGATGTGGCATGACTCAAAATGGGAAGAAACAGCTACAAACAGCCATTAATAATTGAAACATGGAATGTAAGAAGTATGAATCTAGGAAAATTGGAATTTGTAAAAAATGAAATGGAGTACATAAAGATCGATATCCTAGACATTATTACAGAGTTGAAATAGACTGGTTTTGGCCATTTTGAATCAGACAATCATATGATCTATTATGCCAGGAATGAAAAATTGAAGAGAAATGGGGTGGCATTTATAGTCACAAAGAATATTTCAAGTTCTATCCTGAAGTACAATACTGTCAGTGATAGGATAATATCCATAAGCCTACAAGGAAGACCAGTTAATACTTCTATGGTAGTTATGTTTGTGTATCAACTTGGTGGGCCTGGCTGAGTGGCTGGGCAGCTGGTGGTAGTTATTCCCCATGATGAGATTGGCAATCAGCTCCATGGTGGGATCTACCACAAGCAGCTGAGTAGCTGCCTTTGGGATGTGGTCTGCTTCCTGTATATAA
>NW_006921771.1:4224208-4234507 GCF_000298275.1 Orycteropus afer afer
TTTGATTGTGTGGATCATAACAAATTATGGATAACATTGAGAAGAATGTGAATTCCAGAGTTCTTGATTGCACTCATGAGGAACCTGTACATAGATTGAAAGGTTGTCATTTGAACAGAATAAGGGGATACTGAGTGGTTTAAAATCAAGAGAGGAGAGCATCAGGGTTGTATCCTTTCACCAAATTTATTCAATCTATCTGCTGAGCAACTAATCCGAGAAGCTGGACTATATGGAGAAGAACATGGCATAAAGATTGGAGGAAGAGTCATTAACAACCTATGATATGCAGATGACACAACCTTGCTTTCTGCAAATGAAGATGATTTGAAGCACTTACTGATGAAGATTGAAGACTACAGTCATCAGTATGGATTACACCTCAATATAAAGCAAACCAAAATCCTCACAACTGGACCAAAAAGCAGCATCATGATAAATGGAGAAAAGATTGAAATTGACAGATTACCTATTTCTTGGTTCCATAATCAACATCAATGGGAGCAAAACCAAAACTAACCCACTGCCATGGAATTGGATCTGACTCGTAGTGACCCCTCCTTGGGTTTCCGAGGCGGTATCACTATAGAAGTAGATTGCCCAACCTTCCTTCTGAGGAGTGGCTGGTGGGTTTGAACCGCCAGCCTTCAAGTTAGCAGCCAAATGCCTTAGACACTATGCCACCAGAGCAGCAGTCAAGAGGTCAGACCACCTATAGCACTGGGAAAATCTGCTGCAAAAGACCTCTTTAAAGTACTGAAGATCAAGGATGTCTCTTTGAAGACTAAGGTGCACCTAACCCAAGCCATGGTGTTTTCAATAGCCTCATATGCATGTGAAAGTTGGACAATGAATAAGGAAGACAGAAGAGGAATTGATTCATTTGAATTATGGTGTTGGTGAAGAATATTTCCAGAAGAACAAACAGATCTGTCTTGGAAGAAGTATAGCTGGGATATTCCTTGCCAGCCAAAATGGCCAGACTCTGTCTCACCTTCTTTGGTCATGTTGTCAGAAGAGACAATTCTCTGGGGAAGGATATATTGTTGTTGTTATGTTATGTGCCGTCGAGTTGGCCCTGACTCATAGCGACCCCTCCTTGGGTTTCCGAGGCAGTATTGCCTGGTAAAGTGGAAGGTCAGCGAAAAAGAGGAAGGCCCTCAACAAGATGGATTGACACAGTGGCTGCAGTGATGGGCTCAGGGATAGCAAGGATTATGAGGTTGGCACAGGACCAGGCAGTGTTTTGTTCTGTTACACACAGGGTTGTTTTGAGTCAGAGCCCACTCGACAGCACTCAACAACAACAGCAGCATTTTTGAGAGCAAGAGAAACAAGTCACACACAATAGTGGTTGCAGTAAGTTTTTATTTACTGAATGCCTACTACATGTCTAATATAGCTCAAGCCTTCACCTTTACTATTTCTCAGGTATTTTTCAAATTATCCCAAGGGAGTAGGTATTTTTATCAGCATTTTAGATTAAAAAGAAAAAGTGGCAATGGAGATTCAGCAGGTCCAAGTGACTTGTTCTGAATTGCATAGTGAATTTGAACTCCAGAATCTGTATTTTTCTAGTGTGCTATATTATTTTCATTTTTTTTCCCCCTCAGCAATCAGGTAGGTGCTTTTGCTGTTATGTAGGAAGACGGATACAGAGAGAGAAGATTTGAAGGAAGAGAGTTAGTTTTGTTCCAGAAATGCTAAGTGAGGGCAAATAAGGTAGGTTGATTGAAATATCTCTCCTTTGAGATCTTATTATTGAGTTTTAGAAGTGCTAGATGCTAAGAGAGTGAAGGAAACCAAAGACTCAAGGAAGCAATCAGTCCACAGGACTAACGGCCTACAGGAACCACAGCCTCCTCTAGCCAGAAGAACTAGATGGTGCCTGGCTACCTCAACCAAACCCTACTGACTGCTTTGATTAGGATCACAGTAGAAGGTCCTGGATAAAATGGGAGAAAAATGTAGAACAAAATTAAATTTCACAGAAAAAAAAAAAAAAAAATTACCAGGTGTATTGGACAGGTAGAGACTGGAGGAACCTCTGAGACTTTCACTTTAAAACACGAAGTTGGAGGCTCCTCCAAGAGTTCACCTTTCAACCAAATGATAGAGTGGCCTATAAAATAAACAGTAGCATCCATGAGTAATGTTCCCTTGAAACAATCAACTATATGAAACTACACTGGCAACATTTGCCCAAAAGCTGAGATGAGAAAGCAGGGAGGGGCAGGGAAACTGGAGGGATGGAACTGAGGAATGCAGGGAGGAAGTGGGGAGAGTGCTGACACTTTGCCGGGAAACAATCAATGCCGTGGAACAATTTGTGTATAACTTGGTGAATGGGAAACTAATGTGTTGTGTGAACTTTCACTTAAAACACAGTAAAACTTTATTTCAAGAAAAAAAAAAAAAGGCATGAGTGCTTCCCTAGAGACTGGAGAGTTCAAAGGGGGGATGGTAGACCCAGCTGTGGGCATCTCCCGCCCCCTAGTGGCTAATTTAGGAAAATGCCCTTAAGAATATAGTCACTGTGGGTACTTTTAGGAGCTCTGGTGGCCTAGTCATTTAACCTTTGAAGAGGGAAGAATTCACAAAATGAGCATATTTAGGGTCTTTAAGGAAAGCAATAAATGAATGAGAGTAACTAGCTATTCTTCACCGAAAGCAGAACTAAATTACATAAACTAAGACTGCTGCAAGAGGTAAGAGTTTATTTGAATTAAAAATAATACTATCTGGGTTTGGAGTTAAAGGCCTTTTGTTTGAGACTTTGCTTTTCTCCTTGCTAGCTGTCAGAGCTCAGACCTACAACATGCAAGGTACTGTGAGAACCAAGTTTGAAAGACTCCAGACACCTCAATTTTTTTCTTTCTTCTATTTTTTTTTCAGGTTAACTTTGTTTATACTACATCTGCCTTCTCCAAATTTTACAAGCAGTGTGTCGTTTCAGATGTCAGGTAATTTATGTCTCTTGCTTTGGAATGTCTATATTTACTGCTGTAAATTTCTCTAAAGACTGTGGAAGGGCTGAGATTCCACCATTCTCAAGTAACTTCTTGCTGGTGGTTGTGGATTAATACCCCATAAACACACAACTAGTGCCTTGAATGTCTGCTCTCTTGTCACTTTGAAATTTTCCTCTCCACCTACCAAAATTTCTGCCCTCTCCCCATGCTGGAATTTTGGACCCCATAGTAGTGCCACTGGGCAAAATGCCTATCATTGTGGCTGCCATATTGGATTGGCTTGCAAGGGAAGCAACCAAGGCACAGACCAGTATTATACAAAGTCTTTTCAGTGACAAACTTGCCACTAGAGATCTGCTGGGGGAAAAATGTATCTCATGGCCGAATAATTTTTAGAAAAAAACTGCACTATGCACCATACCACTCCTTCCCTCCTCCCATACATCTGCAGAGATTCTTAATCTGCTTTGGCATAATAAAGCCACTGAAAAGTCTTGGAGTAAAGTACTTGCTTACTTTCCTTAACCTTCCATTTCCTGAATTATTCACTACAGAACACTAACTTATGTTTTTTTTCATTAAGTGTGTCAGTGTTTGTGTGGTTAGGAACTCAGGCTCTGGAATCAGAACTGAAAAGCATATTGGACTTGAATCCTGAGTTTGCTTCTTACCAGATGTGTGATTTTGAGTTGTCAGAACTAAAAACTGCCAGCCTTCTGGTTAGTAGTCAAACACCTTAGGCACTATGCCACCAGAGACAGTTTCAATTTCCTCTTTTGCAAAATTGGAATGATAATAATAGCACCTTCTCCATAGAGGAGTTCCTGAATTGTGCAAATGGTTAATACGTTTGGCTGCTAACTGAAAGATCAGCCCAGAGTCCCCTCAAAAGAAAGCCCTGCCTATCTACTTTTGAAAAATCAGACATTGAAAACTCTATACAGCACAGTTCAACTTTGACACATATGGGGTCACCATGAGTCAGAATCACCTCGACAGCAACTAGTTGGTTCTTCGTAAGATTAAATGGGGTAAAAGAGATGTAGCACAGTGCCTGGAATAGTGAGGTATCAAAAATAACTGCTGTTATTTGTAATAATAGTGAATACTGATCCATATCCATAGAAATAGTATATTCTTCATGGAGATGTAACTCTAGAGTAATAGTTCTAGATATGAACCCCACACAATAACTGAATGTATACACAACATGATGCTTTTCCTTTCCAACCCCCTATGAAGAGTCAGTGACTTCCTAAAGAAGGGAGTTAGGTTCAACTTTATGATACACTCACCCGCCTTACCTTGAATCTGGCAGTCAAATGCCTTAGGCACTATGCCACCCAAGGCAGTGAGCTTATAGCCTCCCTGTGAAAGTCTACTTCCTAAGAGCTATTGCTCAATGTCTTTGTTTTTGTTTAATTACAGCAGCAACAACAAAGGCGGCCTCCTTGTCCAGTTTTGGATTGTGTTTGTCATGCCACATGCCAAGGGCCATATCTTCTGTGAGGACTGTGTGGCAGCCATCTTGAAGGACTCCATCCAAACCAGCATCATAAACCGGACCTCTGTGGGGAGCTTGCAGGGTCTGGCTGTGGACATGGACTCTGTGGTATTAAATGGTGATTGTTGGGTAATTCTTTTTTAAGTATTCCTTCCTGCAGTATTCTTTTTTTTAAAAAAATTATATCTTAAAATTTAAATGCCACTGTGTTGATCACTTACATTTGGTACATTGCTCTTCTCTTCACCCAAGTCAATACTTGTCTCTACCTATGTAACAGTGTTCCCTACTCTCCCCCTCCCCCCCATAACCAACAAAGAAAATTTTCTTCCATATATAAACCTTTCCTTAACTTTTATAGTAACAGACTAATACAATATCTGTCCTTCTGTGATTGACTTATTTCACTCAGCATAATGTCCTCCAAGTGCCTTCACTTTGTGCATTATTCTTTAGTGTTGCATAGTATTCCATTGTGTGTGTGTACCATAGTTTGGTTATCCATTCTTCTGTTGATGGGCACCTAGGTTGTTTCCATCTTTTGGCTATTGTAAATACTGCTGCGATGAACATGGGTGTGCATATGTCTGTTCTTGTCCTGGCTCTCATTTCTTTAGGACATATGCCAAGTAATGGAATGGCTGGGTCAAACCTGCAGCATTCTTGTCACTTGCCATCATTATAGTCAATCCTGTAATGGAATGTCCTCTTCCATAATCACAGTGGATTAGGACTAGTTGAAGAAATTAGAGCTATGTTTGTAAAGGAAATTTAAGTGTTTTATATATAAGGAACTCTGGTGGTACAGTGCCAAATGCATTTGACTGCTAATCAGAAGGTTGGCAGTTCAAACCCACCAGCTGCTCCGAAGAAGGAAGATGGGGCAGTCTACCACTGTAAAGATTTACTGCCTCAGAAACCCAATGGGGGTTACTATGAGTCAGAATCAACTCAATGGCAGTGAATTTGGTTTTTGATTTATATAAGGAGCTCTGGGGGCTCAGTGGTGCTCCACAGAAGAAAGACGGGCAATCTACTTCTGTAAAGATTTCCTGCTTTGGAAACCCAATGGGGGGCGCTATGAGTCAGAATATGTATAGAGTGATCGAATAATAGAACTGAGACCAAAACATATTAAATTGAACTTATTAAAATGTTTCCCTCTCTAAATTAATCTGAACTTTTTGCCTCTTCAAGCTAGTCTCTGAAGAACACAGCAACATCCTGGAGAAGAAGAATCTTGCTGAGGGTGATCTTGTTTCCTCCCTCTTCAAGACAGAATTACAGCTCTATGATGTAGTGTTACTCGGTGCTTCAAAACAGCCTGCCCCATAACGCTGTCAAGCTGCAAATTGTATCATTTGTCCTGTCAATGGGCTGGTTTAATTGCTATGTAACCCCAAATTTATGGAGCTTTATATCTTCTTTTGATTTAAATTATATATGTACTAATCATATAGTAGGTGGCTGATAAATATTTGTTAATTAATGAATGAAGACTTTCTGGTGGAAAATTCTGCACCATATCTGCTGTTTCAGATATATAGAACTAATTACTACCATATTTTTTATTGTTTCTTTTCCTTCAAAATCTTTAAAGACTTTAAAGATGATTCCAAGCCTAAATAGAAATAGAATAATAAATTAAGCTCCTGTATACCAATGATTCACTTTTGATAACTACTGATTCATGGCTATCATAATTGATCCCTAATTTCTAAATAGCTGCCCCTGCCCACATTGGATTATTCTGAAGCAACTCTCAGCCACGTTTGATTGCTTTAAATAACGACAGAAAATAATATTCACTAAGCAAATTCTAACAATATGAAATGCTGACACTAATAGGCTCTTTTCTATGTGCTTTTTCAATGCAGCTGGGCTTCGATCAGATTACTCTTTAACCATCGGATCTGGTAATTTATTTCATACTGTTCTCCACCCAAATCAGTGTTCTGTTTAGCTATTGTTGTTGTTGTTATTTTTAGCTGTTGTTTTCCTTTAAAATCATGAGATTATTTATTAGTGCTCTTTCAGTTGCAAGTGATAAAAATACACTCAAACTGGTTTAAGCACAAAAGAAACTTGACTGGTTCATGTGATTAGGGCATACATGGAGTGATGTGGCTTCCATCACTCCATGTATGTCCAACCCCTGGATGCATCCATGGTATAGGTGCAATGCCTAGATAACAACACCAGGACACTAAATCTTTACTTCTTAACTCTTCTTTCCTCTGTGGTGGACTCATTATCGAGCATGTTCTTCCAACCTAGTGGCAAAGATGGTCACCAGCCAGTCCTAGCTCATAATCTATCAGTTTAGTAACCACGATGGGGAAAAAAAAAAAAAAAAAAGATCAACAACATAAAAGTCCTATTTGCCTATAGTTCCTGCAGATGTACTGGGGCTGACTCTCATTGTCTTCAGCTGGGTGCATGCCCATTCCTGAACCAGTGTCTGGGCTTCTAATTTGCAAGTCTGGGTCATGTGCCCACTGCTGGAAGTAGGAGTGAGCTTCCCTCCAACCAAAAAGAATAGGACAGGGATGTTGTCTTAAAGTAAAATTTAGTTGCTGTTACCAGAAGAGGACAGAGTGGACCCTAGGCTGGCAAAGATAGCAGAAATCCCCCATATGACTTCTTTTACTCTTTACTTTTCAATAAAGATTTCTGGAAAAGTCATTCTTTTAAAAAAATTCTATCTTCACAGACAAAAGCTGCTCTCAGGACTTCTATGCAGATCATCTGTCTCTCCAATACCCTCTGGAGATTTTTGCAACTTCAGGGAGGCTGATGTGCCAGTTTAAGCTGGTGGCCCTAGTGGGTTATCTAATCCGTTTCTCGATTGAGTCCATCCAGATTGAAGCTGACAACTGTGTCACTGACTCCTTAACCATTTACGACTCCCTCTTGCCAATCCGGAGCACCATCTTATACAGGTATTATGCAGGACCTCTTGCATAAGAAGTCTTGGTGGGTGAAAAGTTTTTCCAAAGTCTCTATTTTGTAATAACAGGATTCTGTTGGACTTTTTTTTTTTTTAATTTTCATTTTACCATTGCTTAGTATAATCATAAGGTCAAAGACTGACCCATGCCCTATATGACCTCTTATATTAGCTAGAAGGAGCTCTGGTGACAAAGTGGATTGGCATGTGGCTACTAACCAGAAGGTTGGTTGTTCAAACCCACTAGCTGCTCTGTGGGAAGACGATGAGGCAGTCTTCTTCCATAAAGATTTACAGTCTTGGAAACTCAATGGGGGTTGCTATGAGTTGGAGAAGACTCAATGGCAGTGAGTTGTTTTTTTTTTGGAGGGAGGGGGTTTGTTTTTCACTTGTAGCAGACAAAATTAGTGCAACAAGAACTCAGCCAATATTTCTGAAATATAACAGATTTTTGTTTGATTTTACTTTTTATAATCACAACAATGTTTGTATTTTAATAAAGAGTGAAAATAAATACATCCACTCCTCACTAATTGACATGGTTAGGTTCCAAAGACCAGGCCTTTTTGCAAAAATTGGCATTATATGAAAACGGAGGATGAGAATATCAGATCACAGAATGGAGGATGACTACATCATATATAACTGCCCAATTATGTAACTGCCCAAGTATGTCATTACATAACTGCCAAACCACTGAGAATCATGGCCCAGCTGAGATAGTACATACCTTAACCATCACAGCCAGCTTTACTCTTACCTTGGACCTCTGAGTTTGTTGCTGCCAAGTGTATGTCATTAATGCACAAAGTAGTCATAATAGATTTTTTAATAATTTTTTAATAATGAAATGTTGAATAATGAAATAGTTGATAAGGGAAGAATAGGTGATGATGATAATGGTTGCATAGCATTAGTAAACAATTAAAAAATGTTTTCTTATTATACATATTCATTGTAAAAAGTGTAGTCAATCAGAGAAAACAATATTAATTACTTCCTAATTCTATTACCCAGGCTATTTTGGCATTAATCCTTTGATTCATATATATGTAATCATGCACACACAATAAACACACATACATATGCATGCACTAATACTTTTTACTTAAATCATAGGCATCTTTTGATGGGTGCTTAGTGCTTTGATTACCTAATAAATGATTGCCCAATCTTCCTTCCAAGGGGTGGCTGGTGAGTTTGAACCACCAGCCTTCTGGTTAGCAGTCAAATGCCTTAAGCACTACACCACCAGAGCTCCTTAATAAATGATAGGGTTTATTAAGTCTTCATTATTTGTTGCTTACTGTGCTAAACAGTTACATACACTATCTAATTGTTTTTATGATGTTTTATGTATACATGTATGTATTTTTTATATTTTGGTGATGGATGCAGATGGTAAAAATTCAAATAGCCAAAAGCAAATTTCTCTCCAAATCTGAATTTCTCAACCATTGTTATCTGATTCTTTTCATCCTTCCAGAGATACTTAGTTGTAATCTCTGATCCTTACCACAACAGTATGAAAGCCAAACTTGTTGTCATTGAGCTCATTCCAACTCATAGCAACCCTATAGGAAAGAGCAGAACTGCTCCATAGGGTTTCCAAGACTGTGAAGTTTATAGAAGCAGACTGTCAGATCTTTTTCCCATGACAGTAGCTGGTGGATTCAAAATGCTGACCATTTGGTTGGTAGCCTACTGCCCCACCAGGGCTTCTACAATGGTGTGAGGAATATATTATTATCTCTGGCATTTCATGGAAAGGCAAACTTGTGTGCAACTGGATTTTGTTATTTGATTGCTCAGGGCCTTTCAGCCAGTTAATGGCGGGGCTGAGTTTTGAACCAGTTCTGCTAAGTCTAGAACCCATAGTGTTAGCCATTGAATACCCTGCCTTTCTCCACCTTTAGACCTTGTGTGCTCTCAAGAAGGGTCCATTGATGTCCATCAGTCTTCAATAGTAGTTCCTGGACAAAAATTTCTGTGTCTATCAGCTCCCCTGTATTTGTAGTGCTGTGTGGCCACTCACTGATGAGGTCTTGGCTGACAGTGTCTCTGTTTCACAAGAACTATGAAGAAAGGAGTTCTGGTGTGGTGATGCCTAAGACATTTGACTGCTAACTAAAAGGTTGATGGTTCAAACCCACCAGCCATTCTGCAGAGGGAAAGTGGGACATTCTACTTTTGTAAAGATTTACCACCTTGGATACCCAACAGGGGTTGCTATGAGTTGGAATCAACTCGATGTCAGTGGGTTTGGATTTTTCAGTGTGAATGAAGAGCCATGAATTGAGAAAGAGCTAGGAACTGGAAATCAGTGTCAGATCAATGACCAGTCCTCAAATAACCTATCATTTGTGTTACTTGTTTTCAGAATCTGTGAACCCACAAGAACATTAATGTCATTTGTTTCCACAAACAATCTCATGTTGGTGACATTCAAATCACCTTATATACAGAGGCTATCAGGAATCCGTGCATATTTCGAGGTCATTCCAGAAGAAAGTAAGTATTCTCCAATTTAAAAATATCATCTTCAGAAATATTTGTAATGATACTTTAGTCTTATCTTTCCTGTTACTGTGATGTTATTCTAGTTGTATTAGAGGCCCTGACTCAGGGTCCAGTCAGAAGAGAACCATCCCATCAGTTGTTTTAACAGAGAATTTAATGTAAATAACTGTTAACAGCATAAGTTGTTAAAGAGGTAACTCAAAAGTCAAAAAGTACAAAAAAAAAAAAAAAAAAAACTCATTGTAAGATAGCCTAAAGGTAAAAAATATAGGAAGCTGCTATTACTCCTAGGGTTGGAGGAACAAATGAAAGAAATGGGAATTATTAACATGGAGGGGGTCTGTGGAGTGAAA
>NW_006921771.1:4236742-4237783 GCF_000298275.1 Orycteropus afer afer
GCATAGAGGTTAATTATTTGGCTGTTAATCAAAATGTAGGTAGTTTGAACTCTCCAGCCACCTGTGGTAGAAAGATGAAAAAATACAGTCTGCTTTTGTAAAGATTTGTGTTGTTGTTGTTGTTATGTGCCGCCGAGTCGGACCCGACTCATACGGGTTTACCGCCAGCCTTCTGGTTAGCAGTCAAGTGCCTTAGGCACTATGCTACCAGAGCTCCCTTGTAAAGATTTACAGCCTTGGAAACTCTATGAGGCAGTTTTTCTCTGTCCTACAGGGTCACTATGAGTCAGAATCAACTCAGTGGCAGTGGGTTTGGTTTTTGATTTTCTACTTGTGTATGACTTCATATATATAACAAAAACAAAACTCTACTTCCAAATAGGATTATATTTACAGGTACAGGGGTTAAGACTTCAAAATGCATTTTGGGACACATAACAGTGCTATTTCTTTAAAAGAAATTAAAGTTCAGAAAAATATATAAGTATGTTGATCAAGGAAGTATATGTTTGTAGATGAAGATATGTGTTGCGTATTTGTCATAATCTCACAACAGCAAATCATTGTGTGTTACTGGATATTTTTTTCAGAATGTGAAAACACAGTGTTGGTCAAAGAAATCACTGGATTTGAAGGGAAAATTTCAAGTCCATATTACCCGAGTCACTATCCTCCGAAATGCAAGTGTACCTGGAAATTTCAGGTAGTTGAGTCTTACCTGTGTCTTAGAAAAAAAAAAAAAAAATCAGTATCTTTTTTAATTTGATTACCTTTATTTTTAAATTACAAAAAGAATATTGATAACTTTACAAAATTTAAACCTTATTGAAATGTATTACCTAGAACAATAAAACCAAAAAACCCAAACTCCAAACTCACTGCCGATGAGTAGTCACCAATTTTTATTACTTCATCACTATTATACTAGGAATAACACAGGAATAATAATAATAATACACTACTATACTAGGAATTTATTAATTTAATAAATTGGATTGTTGTTGTTAGGTGCCAACAAGTTGATTCTGCCTCATAGTGACC
>NW_006921771.1:4238383-4269330 GCF_000298275.1 Orycteropus afer afer
GTGAGAGATGAAGAGGGTAAAGCATAAGAAATCTGGGGCTTGCTATTTTAGACAGGGTGTTTAGGGAAGCCTTTACTAACAAGGAGGCATTTGCCCAGAAACCTAGGAGAGGAATTAGCCTTATGGATATTTAGGATAACAATGTTGCAAGCAAAGGGAATAGCTAAAACATGGGCCCTGATGTAGGAATGTGCTTCTTGTACGTATGAATACAACTGTGCACAATCAAAACAGTTAAATATTTTTAATAATGTTATTATTATACCCAAATCTGTATC
The DNA here is from genome assembly GCF_000298275.1 of Orycteropus afer afer. Taxonomy (NCBI): domain Eukaryota; kingdom Metazoa; phylum Chordata; class Mammalia; order Tubulidentata; family Orycteropodidae; genus Orycteropus; species Orycteropus afer. The sequence continues at coordinate 4,238,662 of NW_006921771.1, forward strand.
TGGTACAAAGTCCTAATGACATGCATCCTTAATTTTTTTTTTTAATCATTGTTACAAATATCTCCATAATAATTCAAAGATAAAGGTCCTGGACTCTTGCTCACTGCCAACTTCTTCTTTTTTAAAATAATATTGTTGAAAAATAAAGATTATATTAAAAAATGAAAAATAACTGATATATATTGTAGTCTAGCACTAAACAGAAAAATACGGAGAGAAGATGCAGCCCTTATTTTGCAAATGATTATGTGGCTTCCTCCAACATCCAATCTAAGTTTTCCTGGCCTTAGCAAGAATCTTAACAAGACAGAACTTTTGTCAAGTGTGGTGAATCAAACCTTTAGTTCTGAGGGTTCTTAGTCATTTGGAAGTACTGACTGTAGGGAGTTGCATAAATCTTCCATTAACTTTTTTTTAACTATTTTATTATGTTTTAAATGAAAGTTTACATAGGAAATTGGGTTCCCATTTAACAATTTTTATACAATTTTTCACATGACATTGATTAAAATTTTCACAATATGTCAGCATTCACATTATTTTCATTCTGTTTGTTCTGTTTCCACTGATTTAGCCTCCCTGCCCCTCTTTGCCTTCTGGTCTTTGCTTTTGGATAAATGTTGACTGCTTGGTCTAGTGCAGTTGATTGTTTAAGGGGCTCTGGTGGAGTAGTGGGTGAGACATTTGGCTGCTAACTAGACGGTCAGTGGTTCAAACCTACCAGCTGCTCCATAGGAGGAAGGAGGCAATCTACAATCTATTTCTGTAAAGATTTATAAGCCTTGGAAGCACAATTAGGGTCTCTATGAGTTGGAGTTGACTTGATAGCAGTGGGTTTTGTTTTGTTTTTATTCCTCAAGGGAGATATTTATTTTATAAGCCAATCCACTAATTGTTTGGTTGAAAGGAGACCTCTTTGCGTATCTTCAGTTCCAGGTTAAAAGGATATTTTAGGGCAATAGTCTGGGGGTTCCTCTGGTTTCCATCTCACTGCCAATTTCTTAAGGTTTAAGGCAGCGGAAACTCAGGGTCTCAGGTGGCTGGTGATTCTGAGGGTAGAAGAGGGAGACAGGAAGAGAAGATATAAAGAAAGGTTGAGGAAAACAGAAGAAAAAAAAATAAAATCTGTCTTTTCAATCTGATGAAAAAGCAGATTTATTTCTCTGGATTAATATGATATTCAGAATAAGAAAGGTATGATTTCCAAAAGTCTGTAAAATACTGGAAATTAAAAAAAAAATCCATAGTAAACCATAAAGACTTAAAATGAAAATCTTAAATGGTGCCATGAACACATGTAATTAAGAATATAAGAATATGAAATCACTTTCTGTTTTGCTAGGGGTTGAGGGTTAGAAATTCTGAAGAGAAAGGCTTCTTATGGAAAAGTGTTCAGTATTGTGGGGAGCAGAGGGTAGGAATGGGGAGACAGGAAACATGGAGACAAACATGGCATGTGACAGCATTTCACAGAGGGAAAGTTTGTCCTCCGCAGTGTGGAGCTTAAATGAAGCTGTTTCATTCTCAGAGACCTTTGAGCACTGTGAAAATACGCTTCTGTGAATGTAAATCAATCCTTTGTCATCTGTAAAATTATTGTTGTTGATGTGAGGTGCTGCCGAGTTGGCTCTGACTCATAGTCCGTGTGTGCAACAGAAAGAAACACTGCCTGGTTCTGTGCCATCTTCACAATCCTCTCTACACTTTGAGCCCATTGTTGCAGCCACTGTGTCACTCCATCTTGTTGAGGGTCTTTCCCTTTTTCTCTGACCCTCCACTTTACCAAGCAGGATATCCTTCTCCAGGGAATGGTCCCTTCTGAGGACATGACCAAAACACATAAGACAAAGTCTGTAAAATAGTTTTGAATTTATTAAAAACAATGAAGCATTAGATTACTAATGTCAAGATAAAACTTTTTTTTTTTTTTTTACATAAAAGTTGATTTCTATCTTCTTCAGTCCTTCTTAGACCCTGGTCTTATTTCCAAATTTACCAAAGAACCATCAATCCTTTTTGCAAACCCACTTTCAGCTTAGGTTTCTTTCCCCGCCCCCCCAGTCAGGAGCTGAGATTTTTTTTTTTTTTTTAATTTATTGTGGTTTGGAAGGAAGTTTACAGAACAAAATAGTTTTCTGTTCAATAATTTGTACATATTTTGTTCTGTGACATTGCTTGCAACTCTCTCAAGGTAGCAACCCTCTTTCCACGTCCTCCTTTGGTTCCCTTTTCTATCCATCCTTCTTTCCTCCATCTTCCTGCATTCTAAACTTTGGTTTTCGGGAAATGCCGTCCTTTTGGCCTTGAATGGTTGATTGTTCTGAGGAACATATTCCTCACAGGTGTTACTGTTCACTTTGTAAAGGCCTATTGATTGACTGAAAGGTGATCTCCAGGAGTGGATTCAGTTCTTGGATGAAGGGTGTTTAAGGGCCAAACTCTTGAGGTTCTACCAGTTGTTACCAGACCAGTAAGTCTAGTCCTATTTATGATTTTGAATTTTGTTTTATATTTTTTCTCCCACTCTGTCCAAGACCTTCTATTGTGCCTCCAATCAGAGTGGTCAGTAGTGGCAGCCAGGCACCATTTAGTTCTTCTGGTCTTAGGCTAGTAGAGACAGTGGTTCGTGTGGTCCATTAGTCTTCTGCACTAATTTTCCTTGAGTCTTTGATTTTCTTCACTCTTCTTTCTCTGGATGGGGGGAGATCAATAATTGTACCTTAGATGGCTGCTCATAAGCTTTTAAGACCTCAGTTGCTACTCACCAAAGTAGGATGTGGAACATTGTCTTTATGGACTATGCTATGCCAATTGACTTAAATATCCCCTGAGACTATGCTCCAAAGCTCTCAAGGCCAGTGACTTACTCCTTCTAGGTGTTTGGTTATCACTAAGAACTTTGCATAATTTTGCCTCTTGTATGCCCTACTATATACCTGGACATATCTGTTGCTGTTGTTGTTGTTATGTGCCGTGGAGTTGGACCCAACTCATAGCGACCCCTCCTTGGGTTTCTGAGGCAGTATCACTATGGAAGTAGATTGCCCCATCTTCCTTCCGAGGAGTGGCTGGTGTTTGAACTGCCAGCCTTCTGGTTAGCAGTCAAGTGCCTTAGGCACTACGCTACCAGAGCTCCCACTATATACGTGGATATATCTGTAGCACATACAAATATGTATGTAGATATATTCTCTGCCAGACCTATCTATGCTTGTCGGTGTACTCCTATATGCCATCCCACAACGGTTCAACTTACATATCTACCTGTGTATCCACTTGTAAATTATTATTTGTTATTACCATCATTGCAGGATTGTCTATGTAATAGTATTGATCCTTGTTGCCTTTTACTCTTGTGTACCTCCCAGTGTCTTCTTTTGCCTTGGTCATGTTGTACTCACCTCCCCCTTATTGTGTATTGCCTTTCCCTTTATTCATATTAATATATGTCTCCTTTTCCTTCCCATTCCTGGTCAACATCAACAAATTCATTTTGGTTTTCCTGTGAGTATAACTTTCTTTGATTTTTATATTAATGGTCTCATACAATATTTGTCCTTTTGTGACTGACTTACTTCACTTAGCATAAAGACCTTCAAAGGAGCTCTGGTGGTATAGTGGTTAAGGCATTTGGCAGCTAACTAAAATGTTGGTGATTCAAACCCACTAGCCACTCTGTGGAAGACAGATGAGACAGTCTGCTTCCATAAAGATTTATAGCCTTGGAAGCCCAGTGGGTTGCTATGAGTTGGAATTGACTTGGTGGCAAAGAGTTTGATTTGGAATGTCCTCCAGGCTCATCCGTGTTGTGAATGTTTCCAAGATTCTTTGTTATTCTTTAATATTTTGTACTATTCTATTACATGTAGGTGCTATTGTTTGTTTATCAATTCCATTCTTGGGCATTTAGGGTATTTCCATCTTTTTAGTGTTTTGAATAATGCTATGAAGAACATGGATATGTGTTCTGCTTACGTAGTGCTGCTCTGACAGGAATATACCACAAATGGGATGACCTTAACAAACAGGAGTTTATTCACTCATAATTTGGAGGCTTTAAGTTCAAGTTCAAAGTGCCAGGCTCTAGGGGCTATGTGAAAGCCCCTCAACCTTGGGCTTCAGCTCTGCCTCTTGCTCCTGGCCCACTGAAGCTAGAGGCATTTCTTCACTCAGGCAGCTGCTGGTTGCTGAGGCTAACACACCCAAGGTTGACAAATAAAATGGCACAGTTCCGATGTTACTAAACCACATGGCAGGCCGTTAATTCAAGTCCTTTGTAAGTTTCAAGGTTGGCAGAGCATGGGCAGGCTGCTGAAAAATGACATAGCTACTTGCAGGGTCCAAATGTGCCAAAAGCTAGAGACTATCCCCAAGGCTTCTCCTTATATACAGGAAGCAGACCACATTCCCCCTCAGCTGCTTGTGGTAGATCCCACCATAGAGTTGATTGCCACTCTCATCATGGGGAATAACTACCACCAGCTCTCCCACCACTCAACCAGGCCCAGCCAAATTGACATACAAATTTAACTTCCACAGTGTGTGCATATATTTATTCATGTCACAGCTCTTATTTCTCTAGGATATATATCTAGTACTGGGATTGCTAGATCATATGGTATCTCTATTTTTAACTTTTTAAGGCAGTGCCATACTATTTTCCATAGTGGTTGTACCATTTTAAAGCCCCACTAGCAGTGGGAAGCTCTGGTAGTATAGTGCCTAAGACACTTTACTGCTAATCAGAATGTTGGTGGTTCAAACCCACCAGCCACTCCTTGGAAGGAAGATGAGGCAATCTACTTCCGTAGTGATACTGCCTCAGAAACCTAAGGAGGGGTCGCTATGAGCAGAGTCTGATTTGACGGCACATAACAACAACAATAGCAGTGTATGAGAGTTCTAATAGCTCTACACCCTTATCAGCATTTGTCATTTTCTGTGTTTTTCATCACTGCTATTATTTCCAGGATGAGAAGATATCTCACTGTTGTTTTGATTCGCGTCTTCCTAATGACAATGATCGCAAGCATCTCTTCATGTATTTGTTGGCTGCTTGTGTGTCTTCTTTGGCGAAGTGTCTGTTTATGTCCTATGTGCATTTTTTAACTGGGTTGTTTGTCTTTTTATTGTTTCAGCTGAGTTTTTAAGGAACTCTGGTAGTGTAGTGCCTAAGGTACTTGACTGCTAACCAAAAGGCTGGCGGTTCAAACCCATTAGCCACTCCTTGGAAGGAATGTTGGGCAATCTACTGCCGTAGTGATACTACCTTTGGAAACCCAACAAGGAGTTGCTGTGAGTCGGGTCTGACTCGACAGCACATAACAACAACAACATTTATCTGAGAAGCTTTAACTCTTGCTCAAGCTCAAACTCTGTCTGATTGTTCACTCAACTTCTCTTACCCATTCAACAAACCTTACTGAATGTCTATTAGGTGCCAGGCACTGTAAGAATACACATATAAATGAGCTACACAGTCAGTCACTTCTTTTGTTTGATCTCTTCTGAGCAGAACTAGGGGTGACTCAGTAACTGTTTTCAGGGACACATGGGTATAGTACAAAGAGATGATGATTCATTTCTCCTTTATCTAAAGACTCTGAGTAATGCTTTAAATAAAATGTGTCATTATTTTCATCGAAGTAGGAAAATGCTTACACTCATTAACAACCAGGTGTTTCAAAGCTAAATTAAATCACAGGAGGAGATTGAAACCCACATATGATCTAATGTGTTTAACGTCCCTCATATCAACCTGGAGCCTAGTAGTTCCTGAGCACCAGGCTGCCCATTTTATCCTCCAGCTTCCTCTTCAGGGAAACTCATCTACCCCACCCAGAGCCACAGAGCACAAGGAATAAAACACCCTTAAAACAATGAACAAGAGTCAAGTTCTCAGTGAACAAAGAAACCTAGCTGAAATGTGTCCTTTGAAGCCTTTATCTAACTTAATGTTTGTTTTTCACAGACTCCCCTATCAACTCTTGGCATAGCACTGAAATTCCACAACTATTCAATAACCAAGAAGAATTTGAAAGGCTGTGACCATGGATGGTGGGAAATTAATGAGCACATGTAAGTGGATTCCGTATGTGAGGAGTCTGAAGAAAGGCCTTCCCCAGAGGTTCATAGCCTGGATTCCTTGTCCACAAAGAGTTGGCACTTTATTATTTAAAGATGAGGAAACTGAGGGATACAGGAGTTAAGTGACTTGCTCAAAGTCATTCCACTAACAAGTGATTGAGCCAGGATTCATCTCCATATCTTATGCCTCCCGAGACCCTGTTCTGCCACTTCTTTATGCTGGTGAGATATAACTATACACATTCTATACTTTACAAAATAGTCTGGAACCATGGAACCATGGAAAAAAACACTAAATAGGGATCCTGGTGGTGCAAAAGTTAGAAATTATTAGCCAATTCTGTGCAGTAGGAAACCCAAACCAAACCAAACCAGTTGCCAGTGAGTGGATTCTGACTGATGACAACCCCATGTGTTTCCAACCTTTTGGTTAGGAGCCAAGCATTTAACTGTTTGAGCCATCCAGGGACACCTCTGTGTGGTAGAGAGAGGTCCAATTGGCCTGGCTGGATCTCAAACTTGGGACATGAGTTGACACTGATCAGAGAGAGAGACAGAGAAATCAAGGTGTCTGGGCTTCCTGAACTGACTTAGTAAGTCTTTGTTCTCACCCTCACTTTATTTCCTAGTTGTTGCTATTTATTTGCTCTTAAAGCTATAATAGCTCCTTTAGTCAACAATAGAGGATGCTCTGTTTTAGTAGCAGAAGAGCTTCTCAATTCACTTTGAGATAAGAATCCTTGTGAGGTTTAAGGATGTGTCCACTAATTCTTTGTTCCATCAATGGAGTCATTCCTTTGTAACTGATTTTCCAGAATAATCTTCTTTCAGTTTCTTTAGACGCTTAGACGGTCTTGTCTTCATTGACATAGGTCCTGTCTGATTAAAAGACATTCTTGGATTCATTACTAAGATGTAATTTAGGACCACACTTACCTTTCTGGGAATACTTTTGAATCAAGGGTCTATTGTGCTGGAGTCAGAAGACCTGTCCTCAAATTCCAAGCACTGTTATTTAATAGTTACATTAATTTGGCCAAATGCTTAACACCTTTGATTTTCAGTCTGTAAAATTCTTAATGAATAATACGGTTTCTTTTTCTTTTTTTTTTTTTAAATAAGCAGTCAATGAAATAATGTATACCAATACCAAAAATATTAGCTATTATTAATATGATTAAAAGGTTGCTTTGGAAATGACATGGGAGCTCTGGTGGCATAGTGCCTAAGGCATTTGACTGCTAACCAGAAGGTTGGTCGTTCAAACCCACCAGCCAGTCCTCTGAAGGAAGGTTGGGCAATCTACTTCCGTAGTGATACTGTCTCGGAAACCTAAGGAGGGGTCGTTATGAGTTGGATCCAACTTGATGACAGTGAGTTTAGTTTTTTGGTTTGGAAATGACATTAGATAGATATATACTATAGAATGTGTCTCAAGGCTTTAAGGATACTGCATTTTTGTATTTAATTAAAACAGAGATCCAGAAAACAGGTCTTTACAAATCTTTTGTGAAGCTGTGTGCTGAAGATAGAGCTGTGCTTTGGAAATGAGGTACTGTTTTTCCCTAGTAACAACAACAACCCACAAGTTGCTGCTGCCAAAGTAGGAGCTGGGAACACTAGGAGAGCACGCTGCCCTGGATTTTTTCTGGGCAGGGCCTCTCCTTTGTCTTGTGGGCCAGTTGAAATCCTATCAGATTCCTTTGATGCCAGTTGCACCCTCAGCATTTAAAATGCTAGAGCTTTCCATTATTAGTTTTTTCATCTAAAATGAAAAGGCTGTAATTGAATGAATCCTTCTGACACCTTGTTGAGGAGTTAACCTGAGGGAATTTGGGTTGTGAACGGGGGAAGAAGGAAAACATAACACTGATGATAGGATGCCTACTGATTGTGAGTACTTCAGTGAACTTGGGGATGGGGTATGTATGCTCCAGGCAGCTAGGGTATAGTATGAAACTTAAGGAAATGGACAGCCTTCCTACAAAGCTTTCTCAGAGCAAGCTCCAGAGGGGCAGACTGGTATCCTAGAGAGTGCTAGCGCTTAGCATCAGGTGGTTGTTTTTGTTAACTGCTGTCATGTCAGCACCCACCTCATGCGGACTCCAGCTGTTATAGAGTGGATTGCTCCATAGGATTTTGTGTCATTGTTGTTGAGAATACACAGTGCAACATGCAACAATCCAACAGTTTCTACACGTGCAGTTCAGTGACATTGACTCCATTCTTCAAGCTGTGCATCCTTTATTACCCTTCTTTGCTGAGTTGGTCCTCCCCATTAACATAAACTCACTGCCTCTTAAGGTTCCTATCTAATCTTTTAAGTTACTGTTGCTGCTTTGATTTCATACAGATAGTTCTTAAAAGAGCATAATGCTCATGGCAAACATTTTTTATTTAAGCTAGACTATTGTTTTAAGAAGATTTCCAGGGATATTTTTGGTTTAAGGTTTAAAAATCATCTCAGGGCAATAGTTTCAGGGGTTCATTCAGCCTCCAAGTCTCCATAAAGTCTGGAGTCCATTGAAATTCTGTTCTGTATATTCCCCTTTTTGATCAGGATTCTTCAATGGAATCTTCTATCAAAATGTTCAGTAATGGTAGCCAGGCACCATATAGTTCTAGTCTCATGGCAAAGCCACACATGCCATTTCCTCCTCTTATTTTGACTCACCTTCTTTCTCTGCTGTTCCACACAAACAGTGACCAATCACTGTGCCTTGGATGGCTGCTTGCAAGTTTTTAAGATCTCAGGCAAAACACAAAGAGCTAGGAGGTAGAACAAAAGCACTAAATATGTTATTAGGCCAATTTATTGAGATGTCCCACGAAATCATGACCTTACACCTCCAAATTAAAGAATCAAATTCCATGAGGTTTTTGCTTGTGCATAAGAAGCCTCAACTGATACATTTTGTTGTTGTTGTTGTAAATATATCTATCACACAACATTTGTCAATTCAACTTTTTATAAATATACAACTTATTGACCAAAAACTCAACCAAACATACTGCTGTCAAGTTGGATGCTACTCATGGTGACCCCTCCTTAGGTTTCTGAGGCAGTATCACTACGGAAGTAGATTGCCCAATCTTCCTTCTGAGGAGTGGCTGGTGGGTTTGAAACCTAGCCTTCTGGTTAGCAGTCAAATGCCTTAGGCATTATGCCACCAGAGCACCTATAATCAACTATGCAACCCTACTCTTATTCAATGTGATTTTTCCATTATCATTAATGCCTCCCCCTTTCTACCTCCCTCCTACCTCTGATAACCACTAATAAACTTTGCTCTCTATACATTTGCCTTTTCTTATCTTTTTATATAAGTGAGGTCATATAATATTTGTCTTTTTGTGATTGACTTATTTCACTCAGCATGATGCCTTCAAGCTCCTTCCATACTGTAGCATGTATCAAGACATTGCTTCTCCTTCTGGCTCAATAGTATTCCATTTTATGTATGTGCTACATATTGTTTATCCATTCATCTGTTGATGGGCTTTTAGGTTGTTTACATCTTTTGGCTATTGTGAATAATGCTGCAATGAACTTTGGTGTACAAGTCTCCGAGTCTCTGCTTTTAAGTTTTGTGTTTATATACACTTTTTTGAGCAACTCTCACACTGTTTTCCACAATGGCTGTACCATTTTGCATTACTATCAGTAACAGATAAGTGTTTCAAGTCCCCCACATCTTTGCCAACTTTGTAATTTTTTTGGTTACTTATTCTGTTTTGTTTTGCAATTACAAATGCAATTTATTTTACAGAAATTTAACATTATAAACATTATAAATTTAACATTATAAACATTATAAATTTAACATTATAAACATTATAAATTTAACATTATAAACATTATAAATTTAACATTATAAACAGCAGTTGACCCACCATTCCCTGCCTGTACTGCTGGGTGCAGACCATGCTATGCAGAGTGAACAGTGATGCAGCCCTACTGTTTGGAGTGAGATTCAGAGTAATGGCAATGTGCCTGCACCATGTCCAGCCTGCCTTGCATGCACATATGCCTGCCTACTGCCACAGGCCACCAGATACTGTCTCATCCAAGCCTAAGGCTAGACCAGTTACATGGATCCTACCTAGATCCCTAATTTCTTCATGCTCTTGTTTTCCTCTTCCCTTATCTTAGCCATCCTAGTGGGAGTGAAATGATATCTCTTCGTGGTTTTGATTTGCATCTCTCTGATGGCTAATGATTCTGAGCATCTTTTCACATGTTTGGTGACCATTTGAATGCCCTCTTTGATGAAATGTCTATTCAAGTCCTTTGCCCATTTATGGTTGGGTTAAATGTCTTTTTGTTGTTAAGTTGTCAAACTTTTATATATATTTTGGTTATTAGATTTTTGTCAGATATATGGTTTCTGAAGATACTCTCTCAGTCGGGTTGTTGTTATTGTTAAGTATGATTGAGTTAGTTTCAACTCATAGTGACCCTGGGTATGACAGAATGAAACACTGGCCTGTTCTGTGCTGTCCTCACAATCATTGCCATGCCATTGTTGCAGACACAGTGTCAATTCATTTCCTTAAGGATCTTTCCCTTTTTTGCTAACCCTCTACTTTTCCTAGCATAATATCCTTCTCCAGGGACTGGTCCCTTCTGACAACATGATCAACGTATGAGAGAAGAAGACTGGCCATTCTCACTTCTAAGGAGCACTCCAATTGTACTTCCTCCAAGACAGATTTATTCATTCTTCTAGCAGTACATTCAATATTTTTTGCCAACACCACAATTCAAATGCATCGATTCTTTTTTGGTCTTTCTTATTCATTGTCCAGCTCTCATATGTTTAAGAGACTTAAAAATACCATAGCTTGGCTCAGGTGTATCTTAATCTTCAAAGTGGAATCTTTGCTCTTAAACATTTTAAAGAGATTTTTTGAAGCAGATTTGCCCAATGCAATACATCTTTTGAGTTCTTGACTGCTGCTTCCATGAGAATTGATTGTGGACCCAAGTAAAATGAAATTCTTGAAGGCTTCAATCTTTACTCTGTTTATCATGATGTTGCTATTTGGTCCAGTTGTGAAGATTTTTGTTTCTTTATGTTGAGGTGTAATTCATACTGAAGGCTGTAGTCTCAGATCTTCATCAGTAAGTGCTTCAAGTCCTCTTCATTTTTCAGCAAGCAAGATCATCGTATCTCAGGATGTTAATGAGTCTTCCGCCAATCCTGATGCCACATTCTTCCTCATGTAGTCCAACTTCTCAGGTATTTGCTCAGCATACAGATTGAATAAGTTTTGTGAAAGGATACAACTCTGACACATACCTTACCTGATTTTAAACCATACTGTATTCCTTTGTTCTGTTTGAACAACTGCCTCCTTCTTGGTCTATGCTCTCCTCGCAAGCACAATTAAGTGTTCTGGAATTCCCATTCTTTGCAGTGTTATCCATAATTTATTATAATCCATCTAGTCAAATGCTTTGCATACTCAATAAAACACAGATAAATATCTTTCTGGAATTCTTTGTTTTCAGCCAAGATCCACCTGACATTAGCAATGACATCCTTTGTTCTATGCCCTCTTCTGAATCCTGCTTGAATTTAGGGCAGTTCTTGTCATTGTAGTGCTGCAACTGTTCTTGAATTACCTTCAGCAAAATTTTATTTGCATGTGATATTAATGATACTGTTTGATAATTTCCACATTCTGTTGGATCACTTTTCTCTGGAAAGGGCACAAACATAGATGTCTTCCAGTCTGTTGGCCAGGTAGCTGTCTTCCAAATTTCTTAGCATAAATAAGGTGTGCCTCCAATGCTGAATCCATTTGTTGAAACATCTCAATGGGTATTCTGTTAATTTTGGAGCCTTTTTTTGTGTATGTGTGTGCCAGTTCCTTCAGTGCATCTTGGACTTGTTTCTTCCATACCATTGATTCTTAATCATATGATACCTCCTGAAATGATTGAATGTTGACCAATTCTTTTTGGTACAGTAACTGTATTTTTTCCATCTTCTTTTGATGCTTTCTGCACTGTTTAATATTTTTCCCATGTTGTTGTTGTTGTTATTTGCCATCAAGTCAGCCCCGACTCATAGTGACCCCTCCTTGGGTTTCCGAGGCAGTATCACTACAGAAGTAGGAATGTCCAACCTTCCTTCCAAGGAGTGGCTGGTGGGTTTGAACCGCCAGCCTTCTGGTTAGTAGTCAAGTGCCTTAGGCACTGTGCTACCAGAGCATAGAATCCATCAATATTGCAACCAGAAGCTTGATTCTTTTTCTTTCAGTTCTTTCAGCTTGAGAAATGCTGAGTGTGTTCTTCCCCTTTGATTTTCCAACTCCAGGTCTTTGCACATTTCATTATAATGCTTTACTTTGTCCTCTGAAGCTGCCCTTTTAAATTTTCTGTTCAGCTCTTTTATTTCATCATTTCTTCCATTTATTTTAGCTACTTTCCATTCTAGAACAAGTTTCAGAATCTCTTCTGACATCCATTTTGGTCTTTTCTTTCTTTCCTATCTTTAATGACCTTTGACTTTCTTCATGTATGATGTTTTTGATGTCATTTCATAATTTGTCTAGTTTTCAATAGCTTGGCTTTCCACTTTTTTTGTAAAGTTTTTTGATGAAAAAAATGTTTAATTATTATGAGGTCGCATTTATTTATTTATTTTTTTGCTGTTTGTGCTTGTGTTGTTATATTAGATAATCCATTGTTAAAAATGTAGCCTCTGCATTTTTTCCTAAGAATTTTATGATTTTAATTTGCATATTTAAGTCCGTAATCCATTTTGATTTTGTTTGTTTGTTTATTTGTTTATGGCATGAGACATGGATCCTATTTCATTTTTATTCATGTGGAAATCCAGTTTTCTCTACCTCATTTATTGAAGAACGTAAAGTTCAGTGCTGGGTGAGAGAAATCAGGCTGGTGGAATTTTGAAAGAAATTTTATTAAAGCATCTTCATGCAGATGGGCTAAGATTAGAATGGTGTCAACCCAGGTTGAGCTCAGCAATGCATCAGCCCCGAGCTGGGGAAGTTGGGAGGTTTAAGTTGGCAAGTAGTTTATCAGTAGTTCTGTTGTAGGAGAGCAGACCATGGCTGTCTTGGTAGCCATACTCAAGACAGAGGATGTTCAGCTGTGTTCTTTGGAACTGTAAGCTTCAGTCATTCTTTGCGGTTCTGTCTGTCTTGTCTACCCAGTTCTTAGAACTGGATTATAACCACTGTCCTGTTATTCAATTTCATTTTTGGAGAGAAAAGGTATTAGGATTAAAACATAAAAATAACATGAGAATTCTAAGTCAAGGCTTATATCTATCACAGAGACTCTTCTTTCCCCATTGAAATATACTTAACAACATTATTAAAAAAAAAAAAAAAAAATTAGTTGACCGTAGATGTGCGGATTTATTTCTGGACTTTGAATTTTATTCCATTGGTCTTTGTATCTATTGTTATGCCAGTACCAAGTGGTTTTGATTACTGTGGTTGTATAATATGTCTTAAAATCAGGAAGTATGAGTCCTCCTACTTAATTCTTCTCTTTCAGTATTGGTTTAGCTTTTGTGGCCTCTTGCCATTCCATGTAAAGCTGAGGATTGATTTTTCCATTTCTGTAAAGAAGGCTCTTATAATTTTGATCAGGATTTTGTTGCATACAAAGATTTCTTTGGATAATATTGACATCTTAACAATAATAAATTAATAATAATAATGATTTGATACACATGGCAAAGTTGCATCCTTTTGTTGTAATGAACCATTGCGTATACCTTGGATTTTTAATATAATAGGCTTTATAGAGGTTGGTTCTTAACTACATGTTGTACGAAAGTCAGCTGTGCTTAACTCAAGAGCTAACTCTATGGAACTTCAGCAAATTGCAAAAGATTATCACTAAATAATATGTGAATACTTTCCTCCTTAAAATCTTGAAATCATATTACCTATGTATTTCTCCTACTGAATGTCATTGTTGGATCCATGGAACATGAGTGATTCCCATGAATGCTTTTGGATGACCTGGAATGCCTGGCACTGAGAATGTCCTCCAGTAAAGGACATCACCCCTCCAGCTTCATACCTGGATCTTGTCCTCCTCTGAGACAGGATTCACTCAGGATTCATACTGGGCAGTGGCCTAATTTATCATTGCTATTGTTAGCTTCTCTTCACTAAACTCCAGTCATGATGACCTTATTCACAACGGAATGAAATGTTGCCCAGTTCTGTGTCATCCTCACAATTACCATCACGTTTGAGTCCATTATAGCAGTTATTGTGTCAATCCATGCCCTTGTTGGCCCTCCACATCAAACATGTTGTCCTCTTCTAGAGATTAATACCTCCCTATGACACATCCAAAGCAAATGAGTTGGACAGTATTCTATTGTAATCTGTAAGGTTATCATTGGCTAAGTTTTGGAAATAGATTACCACTTCTCTTTTACTAATCTGTTTTAGTCTGGAAGCTCCACTGAAACTTGTCCACCATGTGTGACCCTGCTGGTATTTTAAATATCATTGGCATAGTTTCCAACATCACAATAGCTCACAAGCCACCACAGTATGACAAACGTACAGACTGGTAGTGGTATTTATCATAGGCCCTTAGTATAATAATACTCCAAGTTCTACTAATCACAGTACTCATATAATAAGAATTATTAACAGGAATACCATTTTCTTACAAAGATATTGGGAACCTGAGGAACATTAGATAATGAAAGAGATAAGAAAAAATTCAAGATAGTGATATATTAGAGATAGACATCATAACTTAGAAATTTTCCTAAAGACAAGCTGTGACATACATATCCAATTTCAATTTAGATGAAAATAATATTGTTGTCTTTTGCTTTAAGAGTTTCTGGAATTCTTTGCCTATCTTCTCTCCAAGCTCATGGATTTCACTTTCCTCATCACAGAATTTTGTGTGCAAAAGCAGTCCATTCTCATTGTTTGACAGTTTACCATACTGAAAACAGAGAGAGGACTAACCAAAAAAACCAAACTCATTGCTGTCGAGCCGGATCTGACTCACAGTGACCCCTCCTTGGCTTTCCGAGGCGGTATCTCTACGGAAGTAGATTGCCTAATCTTCCTTCTTTCTTTTCTTTCCTTTTTTTTTTTTTTTAAATTGTGATTTGGGTGAAAATTTAAAGAGCAAATTCACTTTCCATACAACAGTTCACATACACTTTGTCTCATGACATTGACTACAATTTATCCCAATGCAACAGCTCCCCTCCCACTTCCTCCTGATTGTTACCTCTTCCCTGTGTCCTTCCCTCCATGCACTCCTGCCCCCTGAGCTGTCTCCCTGTGCATAAACAGCCCTTTTTTCTCCCACGATTGTTCTTTCCAAGGAGTGTATCTACCTCAGTGAAATGTTCAGCTCCTATGACTGTCTTTTGTTTGTCTGGAAGCCACAGGTGTGGGTTCAATTTCAGACCTGAAGGGCAGCTAGGAGCCATAGTCTCAGTGGTTTTACCAGGCTCTATCAGACCAGCAAACCTGGTCCCCACACCCCCCCTTTTTTTTCCAAATAATTTTGAGTTTTGTTCCACATTGTTCTACCTCTCTATCCAGGATCTCCTACATAGATCTCCTCCAAATAGTTGACATTGGTAGCTGGGCACCATGTAGTTCTTTTAGTCTCCTAGTCATATAGGCTAAGGATTGCATGGTGTACCAGTCACTAGGACTAATTCTTTCCATGAATCTTTGGTTTCCTTCATTCTTCCTTGCTCTGGACAAAGAGAGACCCATCTCTCTTGCATCTAGATGGCTGCTTGCAAGCTTTAAAGATCCCAGTCACTACTAGCCAAAGTAGGAGGTGGAACAATGTTTTGGGTAGTATGTTATGCCAATTGAGCTTGATGTCCCCTGTGACTATGGTCCCGAGCACACAGGTTCAACTACTCAGTCCCTCTGGGTAGCTGGCTGTGACCAAGAAGTGACTACAACCTTGTCTCTATCAGCTCTATTATACACATGGGAATTCAGATCATACAAATACACTTATAGGACCATTGTCTGCCAACCCTATACATGGTTTTGGGTACACTCCCTGCTTCATAGACATATCTAATAGTTCAGCCTGTCCACCCATCTATCTACCATATACCCATGTTTGCCTTCACTGACAATGCAGTACTGTATGTGCAAAAGGGTTTATCTGTTGTCTATACCTCCCACGTGCCTCTCTATGTCTTCCTCTTCCTCAATGCCACCATGTTGATCACTCACATTTGGTACACTGCCCTTCTCTTCACCCAAATCAATACTTATCTCTACCCATCTAACAGTGTTCCCTTCCTTTCACTCCCGTCCCTGGTAACAAACAAAGAAAATTTCCTTCCATAGATAAACCTTTCCTTGACTTTTACAATAAGGGATTAATGCAATATTTGTCCCTCTTTGATTGACTTATTTCACTCAGCATAATGTCTTCCACCATTCTGAGGAGTGGCTGGTGGGTTTGAACCACCAGCCTTCTGATTGACAGTCAAATGCCTTAGGCACTACACTACCTGAGCTCCCCCAAATTTCTCATTATACATGTTGGGAAGAAATGCAACAGGTAACTGTTAGTTGATTGTTGTTGTCAGCTGCTCCCAAGTCAGTCCCTACTCAAGGTGACCTCATGTGTGCAGAATATAACTGCTCCATGGGGTGTTCAAAGCTTTGACCTTTCAGAAGCAAATCACCAGGCCTGTCTTCCTATTTTTAAGATGTCTCTGGGTGTGCTTAGCTATTTGTGCCACTCAGGGGCTCCAGATAGTTGATAGTGCTACTGTTGTTCTATTTAGCCAAGAACAAAATTGAGGTGGCAGAAATAAATCCATCGTAATCATTCATCATAAAATGAAAAAATCACCCAGCCCTACCATCAGCATCTGCTTATGAAGCCCAAGTGACCAAAATATTAGTGAATTCACTGTTGGCAGCAACGTAGTCAGCAGAACTTCAAGCCATGTGTCCTCCCTGGCTTGCTTGTCTCCTCAGGTACTGCGGCTCCTACATGGATCACCAGACGATTTTCCGAGTGCCCAGTCCCATCGTTCACATCCAGCTCCAGTGCAGCTCAAGGCTTTCAGACAAGCCACTGTTGATAGAATATGGCAGTTACAACATCAGTCAACGTAAGCTTGGAATCTGCTCCTTAGAAAATCTTAATAAAAAGTCAAACAGAGGGTAACACTTTATAATGTTAATCTTTGAGAATTGAAAGAATTAGATCTGCTGCAACCAGAAGAAAATACATATTTTTTTTGTTTTTATTGATTACTGGTTGAAAATAATGATTTCTTATAGATTCCTCATATGTAGGACATGCCCATCCCTTGATTTTTTTTTTTTTTTTGCTAGTCACAATTTATTGTACTTATGTTGTGTGCAAATACATCAAGTGGATTTGAGGCCACCAGCTGTGGCTCACTCTGACCTGTGATACTAAAGGACAGATGGTTGGTCAAAGAGAGTCCAAATGTTAACCCTAGAAGGATGAACTTGAAGTTCACACAGAGATCCACTAGAACAGTAGCCACAAAGCGGTCTGCAGAGAAGACAATGTTCTGGGGAAGTCCTTAGAGCTGGAGAGAGTAGATAATAACTTGCTCAGGAAATCCTTGACTAGTTTTAAAAGGGAGAAGTAAGGTTTAACCATTTAGGAGGAGTCCATGAGGATATGACTTGAGAGAAAGCTCCTATAAGCCTAGCCCTTCTTTGCCAATCCCCAATATACCTGCTTCTGGATTCAGAATAGTGTAATTCCAAACAGGAGCAGATGGACATAGCAAGTCATCTTTTAATTTTTTTCAAACTATGATATTTTACAGTGTCACATCCATTCTATTTTATGCCATTGATATAATGGTTGACCTGACCATGCACTCTCCTCAATTCTTTTGCACAAGAGTAGAAAGGATTTATTATTCCTATCATATTTATCTATACACCCAGGATTAATGATTTTAAATCTGTCAAGGAAATGATCTTTGAAAAACAGTCTGATTGTAGTGGAAAGAATGATGGACTGGGAGGTAGGAGCCAGGAGTTCTGGGTTTGGGGGCCCGTTACTAATGCCTCTACGTTCAACTTTCTAAGATCAGTGGTTCTTATGGATTTTGGGACAGAGATCACATGAAAATGTAATGAAAGGCATGGAATCCTCAGGATAATGCATCAAATCACAGAGGGCTCAGAGACACCAAAAATCTAAAGACTGAGGGGTCCGAAGACGGCACATTAAGGATTAGACTCCTTCCAGCTTTTACATTTTTCCAGTCTCTGCTCAAGTCCAAGAGCTGAGTCAAGAGTATGGAGACAATAGAAATTTGGCTGTATGTGTAAACTGGATACAGTGTTGACTGAAACATTCTAGTGTATTAATTGGCTTTATTCTTTGTTCTTCTAAGTTCTGCTTTTTTGTCTTTAAATTATTCATGATCCTGATTTGGTGGAGAAATTCCATAATTACTATTCTTACTTTGGTAACTTCCCAACCACTTAACAGTTTGCATTTCTGTGCCAATATGGCCTGGTGATTTTTAGGGACTCACCCAAGATTTTCTCTGTTTTGTTACCTCTAGCCTGTCCTGCTGGGTTTTTCAGATGCTCCTCTGGCTTGTGTGTCCCTCCGGCCCAGCGCTGTGATGGGGTAAATGACTGCTTTGACGAGAGTGATGAGCTTTTCTGTGGTGAGTATTCAAGCTTTTAGTATGATTTTTTTAATGAACAAATGACGTCAGGAATTTTTTTTTTTTTTTAAATTTTGATTTGAGTGAAAGTGTTCAGAGCAAATTGGATTTCCATTCAACAATTCATATACATTTTGTTTTGTGACGTTTATTGCAATCCCCACAGTGTAACAGCTCTCTCCCCACTTCCTCCTTGCAGAGGAATGGCAATAAATTGAGGCTGATTTGAGGCTGCTCATCCCCCCTTTTACGTTATTCTTTTTCTCTGCGATGATGCTCCAAATAAAAATGATGATATGATCTACAATACCAAAAAACAAACCAAACTCACTGCCATTGAGTCAATTATAACTCATAGTGACCCCTGTAGGGTTTCCAAGGTTGTACATCTTTATGGAGACAGACTATCTCATCTTTCTTATATTTAGTGGCTGGTGGGTTCAAGCCACTGAGCTTTTGGTTAGTAACCAAATGCCTTAACTGCTGAACCACCAGACATACTTATATTCTACAATAAGGGACACATTTTGGTAATCATCATTTCACATTCACTGCCACTGACTTGACTCTGACTCATAGTGACACCATAGAGATAGGGTAGAATTTCCCCGTAGGGCTTCCAAGGCTGTGTTTATGGAAACAGACAGCTTCATCTTCCTTTCACAGAGTGTCTAGTGGGTTAGACCTGCTAACCGTTTGGATAGCAGCCAAATGCTTTAACCACTGTAGCACCAGAGCTCCTTGTCATTGTTAGGTGCTGTCAAGTCCATTTCAACTCATAGTGACCCCATGCAACAGAGTGGAATTGTCCTATTGGGTTCCCTAGGCTGTAACCTTTAGAGCAGCAGATTGTCAGGATTTTCTCCTGCAGAGCCACTGGGTGAGTATAAACAGCCAACCTTTCAATTAGCAGCCAGGGCCTTAACTATTGTGCTATCAGTGCTCCTTCACATGGAAGATACCTCTGCAAAAAACAGAAGTAGATAAACTAAAATGATAACTTTTCATGAAACCAGAAATGTTTAGGGAATTATGCCTTCTGAAAGTACTTGCAAGTATACTGTGCCTATCACTGGTCTCAAGGTAATTCATGAAAATATTCCAAGGAAGAAAAATTGTGACACATTTACATTGATATTTCCTGATCCACAAAATGGATTAGTGTAAAATCATTTTAAAGAAAATGGTGGCATAGTGCCTAAGGCATTTGACTGCTAGCCAGAATGCTGGTGGATCAAATCCACCAGTCACTCCTCGGAAGGAAGACTGGGCAATCTACCCCTGTAGAGATACTGCCTCTGAAACCCAAGGAGGGATTGCTACGAGTTGGAATTGACTTGATGGCAGTGAGTTTGATTTTAGACTTCAAGTCTGCAGATTGTTCTCTCAGATCTCATGTTCATTTATTCATTCAGAAAACCTTTTAGTGAGCACCTACTATTTGTCAGGGGTTTAAGGTATAGAGATGAAAAGACAAAACCTCCACTCTCAGGACTCAGTTTCTTTAGGAAGGTAGTACATTTCTTATAGATTCAAGCTTATGTATTTTGGTATTTTTTCCTAAAATAAATTACTTATGATGCATTTCATTATAATTAAATGAACTACCAAATTTTAACACATCTATGCAAAAGCAAAAACTAACTCTGACAATGTCAGAGGAATCATACTAAAGTTTAAACATCTGCTCTTTCTCATGGAGGTATCAATGTTGAGAAAAATACATTTTTTTTATTTTATTTAAATCATCTTATTCATGTGCACCTTGGGAGTGGTAGTGGTGATCTTCAGGGAATCCAGCTAATGCTGCAGGCTCATGAGCTTTCTGTCTGTTCTCTTTCTAGTGGCTCTCAAACCTGCTTGCAATGCCAGTTCCTTCAGGCAGCATGGCCCTCTGGTCTGTGACGGCTTCAGGGACTGTGAGGATGGCCTGGATGAACAAAACTGCACCCAAAGTGAGGAAGGGTCTCATGTGCTCTACTTTTCTTCCTATAAATCTCCCCTAAATCAGAGTCAAAATACCTTTGTGGGGTAACAACTTGTCCCAGTTTTCCTGGGACTTTTCCAGATTTAGCACTGAAACTCCCATATTCTGAGAACTCCCTCAACCCTAGGCAAACCAAAACGATAGATCACTGTAACCAAGGTGGAGTGTATGTGAATGTGTGTGTGTTTGTGTGTGAATACTAGCCAATTTTCATTGCTTACTTGCTTTTAATTCTATTTAAATCTGTTCTGGTGTAAATAGGGTCACTATGAGTCTGACCCAACTTGACAGCACCTAACAACAACAAAGTCTGTGGATAGTAAGGAGCTGATAAAGGAATTTTCCAGATACCATGATGGGACATGTTCTATTCTAGCCCTTGCAGAAACACACTTCTGAATGAACAATGAAACACATTGTGAGCAAATGTGCTATAATTCACATTTGTTTTCCTTAGTGGTAAAAAGGACTAAGTTAGGTAATAATTTTGCTTAAAATTTTTCTTGGGGAACAAGGCAAGGTAAAAGCTAAACCTGTGGCCTAAAACCACCGAACTGGTCAACTCCTTTGCATGTGGTTTACAGTGGAGCCAAAAACCAAACCAATCCAAACTAACTGCCAGCAAGTTGATTCCAACTCACAGTGACCCTGTAACACAAGGTAGAACAGCCCCACAGGGTTTAAATCTTTACACAGGCCATAAATCTTTATATAAGCAGACTGCCCCATCTTTCTCCTGCAGAGCAGTTGGTTAGTTTGAACTACCAACCTTTTGGTTGGCAGTCAAATGTTCTAACCACTAACCCACCAGAGTTCCTTGTGCAAAGTAGAAGGACAGGAGAAGCCTTAAGATTGATTCTCAGCCGTGTACGTGCCTGCCTGCATGCCTTCCACTGGCCCTGCTGCAGCGAAGGAATGGATCACCCTGGGGTAGCTTCTTTTCTCTCTGACATTTCTCTCAGAGCAGCACATGGTTAACCATCCTTTGAGGAATTCTGTGTCATTCGCTCAGACCTCTTTCTGGCTAGGAAACACTCATTCTCTTTTTATTCACTTTTAGGCATACCATGCAACAATAGAACTTTTAAGTGTGGCAATGATATATGCTTTAGGAAACAAGATGCAAAATGTGATGGAACAGTGGATTGTCCAGATGGAAGTGATGAAGAAGGCTGCAGTGAGTAAAATGATGTCCTTCCTGGTTCATGAATTTTTGCCTCAATTTACATTTTCATGTCCTTCTTAAAGTAATCCCCCTAGCAGAGATTGCCAAAGACCAAGGGAAGAATAGGAACACTGGTTAACTCAGAAGTGATTAGGTTAGGATATACCCTACACTGATACAGCCTCATTACCATAACAACGAAACTCCATTCCCAAATAGATTATATCCACAGGTATAGGGTTAGGATTCCATCTCACATGATTCACTCCATAACACTGGGTCTGAAATTATTTCTCAGAAATAAAAACTCTAGACTAGATCCTGTCTTCTTTCTTGAGTAAGAAACATTAGTCCTTTAGATGTTCACAATGAGAACTTTCACTTTCTAATAACTCTGATTAAGGGAGAAAATCTTAAATAAAAAAACTGTGAGAAAAGAAATAGAAATTAGAATGCAGTGATGACTTTGTTAATTATGATTTTGATTATGAACAATATCATGTTGGTTCTTTCTTTAGCTAGGCCCTAATAACAGCAATCTGCCACATGTCATAAGGCTTCTAGCTGATCATGTGGCAGTTATAAAACCTTGTCAATGCTACTTAAGATGTCACACTGAGGACTAAGGTACACCTGACCCAAGCCATGGTATTTTCAATTACCTTATATGCATGCAAAAGCTGGACAATGAGTAAGGAAGATCAAAGAAGAATTGCTGCCTTTGAATTATGGTGTTGGTGAAGAACACTAAATATACTGTGGACTGCCAGAAGAATGAACAAATCTGTATTGGAAGAAGTACAGCCAGAATGCTCCTTAGATGAGAAGATGGTGAGACTTCATCTCATGTACTTTGGACATGTTATCAGGAGGGATCGGTCCCTAGAGAAAGGTATCATGCTTGGTAAAGGGGAGGATCAGCAAAACAGAGGAAGACCCTCAACGAGATGGACTGACACATGGCTGCAACAATGGGCTCAAACATGGCAATGATTGTGAGGATGGTACACAGTCCAGACAGTGTTGTGAGGGTAGTGCAGGGACCAGACAGTGTTTTGTTCTGTTGTACATAGGGTTGCTGAGTCAGAACTGACTCAATGGCATCTAACAACCACAATATCAATGCTATTTATACTGGAAAATAATTGCTCTGATAATTAGGTTTACTTGCTAGGTTTTCATTTGTTTTGTCTTGGATTTACAAATTTTCCCACAAATGCTTTCTCTCAAATTAGCACAACTTTAATGACACTCAATTCTGTCACAACTGGAACTTATCTTTTCCACTCTACCTAACAACCTACACTCCCCAGGTTGCTGGTTATATCAGTCCAGCTATTACTAATAGGTCTGCCCTCTTCCCCTCACCTGTATTATTAGACAGAGAGACTCTGTGTCATAGCATGTTTACAGAAGACAGAGTGTAGTTTGTTAGTGTTGGTTACAGATAGACCCGCATATTCTTTTTCCTTTAAATAAACAGGAGATTTGCTTATCTGGCTGGTTAGTTCCCAACCCAGAACTAAGAATTCTTAATTTCTTCCAAGTTTATTTTTTAAATCATGTGTTGCTTTCTCTGCCAAAGGTTGCAGCAAGAGCTTCTCTACCCTCCAGCGCATCATCGGTGGTACTGACACCCTGGAAGGTGGCTGGCCATGGCAAGTCAGCCTCCACTTTGTTGGATCTGCCTACTGTGGGGCATCAGTCATCTCCAGGGAGTGGCTTCTTTCTGCAGCCCACTGTTTCCATGGAAACAGGTAGGATGTACAAGCCTTAATCTGAAGTGATACTCTCTCTGACTACAGACATACATCTGCCCTCAAATTATGAGGAGAAACTTCCTGATGAAGAAATCCAAACAATCCATTACAATCCATTTGTTTCTTTTCTTTATTTGTTTGACCCCTAATGTGTGCCACATATATATATAAAATTAGTATAAAGATAAAGTAAAAACACAAAGGAAACATCAAGAATAAATAGGATTTTGCTAGTGTGAAAAAATAACATCAGGCTTTCTAGTGAGAGGGCCATTAGAAGGCACGGAGAATGTGGAGAAGCATGAGCAGTGAGGGTGACTGGAATGTAGGCATCCATAAGTAGAATGAAAGGCAGACCCTGGAAAGCTCCACTAGGGTTGGCATTGGAAGGTCTCTGTACGCCTTTAGCAATGGTATTATTATGGGACAGATGCTCTTCCAACTACCTTGGACTGCTAAAAGAACTAACAAATCTGTCCTGGAAGAAGTGCAGCCAGAATGCCCCCTGGAAGTGAGAATGGCCAGACTTCGTCTCATCTACTTTGGTTATGCTGTCAGAAGAGACCATTCTCTGGAGAAGGATGTTGTGCTTAATAAAGTTGAGGGTCAAAGAAAGAGGGGAAGGCCCTTGACAAGATGGATTGACACAGTGGCTGCAGTGATGGGCTCAGGTATAGTAGGGATCACGAGGCTGGCACAGGACCAGGCAGTATTTTGTTCTGTTGTACATAAGGTAGCTATGAGTTGGAGATGACTTGATGGCACATAACAACAACAAACAAAAGCTCTTCCAACCAAGAGTGATAGGGAAGCTTAGAAAATAACCTCATTTAAAATTTGACCTTATGCATTGAATCTTAGGTACAAAATTTACATTCATTTTTTTTTATTTTGAGTTTTTAAAAAGTGAGATATTTCAACCAATTTAAGCTATTTGAATATTTGCTTCTCCTGGAAATTCCAAGATTCATGTTAATTACTAAATTAGTTTCTCCCTTGTTGACCATTAGTCTTTTATGCTGTGTAACTGCTTCAAATGATATGTTAACCTTAACACTAAGTGGAATAGTGGCTACACTCTTCAGGTGGTGCCCTTACTTTTCTTCAAAAGCTTCTAGGTTTTCTTCACTCCTGCCAGAACAAGCCTGCTGTGCCAATAGAGATGGAAGTTGTACATGGAGACTGCAAGATCCTTGGTGACTTGTGCATGGACACCAAGGTCAGGATTAGGATTCAGGAAAAAGTTACAGATGATCGCCAGTGAATGGTCACACTTGAACGGCTAGAGCAATAATTTTTTAGAAAAATTTTTTATTGTGATTTGGGTGAAAGTTTACAGAGCAAATTCATCTTGCATACAACCGTTCATACATATTTTGTTTCATGATGTTGACTGCAATCCCCACAATGTAATAGCTCTCTTCCTACTTCCTCTCTGTAGTGAACTCTTCCCTATGCCCTTCATTCCTAAGCATTCCTGCCCCTTGAGCTATCTCCCTGTGCAAATACTGCCCTTCTGTTCTCCCACGATTGAATAGTCTAAGAAGTGTATCTCTGGTGTAAATGTTCACACCCTATGCCTGTCTATTGTTTGCCTGGAAGTCTTGGGAGTGAGTTCAATTCCAGTCCTGAAGGATAACTAGGGGCCATGGTCTCAGGGGTTTTACCAGGCTCTATGAAACCAGTAAGTCTGCTCTTTTTTTATGATTTTGAGTTAGAGCAGTATTTTGAAGGATTCTGGTAGCTTACAAGAAGGAATTTTATTAAAATCTTGCTTATAATACTTTGATTTCTAATCTATCTTAATAATCAGATCATTTGAATTTGATAACCGGATTTTCTGTCTCCATCAACTACCATAATCAGCAAATCAGCATGAGTAGGAAGAATGTAACAAATTAATTCCAGTTGCCAACGTTCTTGACCTATGTGTGGTTCATGTAATACCAGTGTCAAGAAAATTCCCAGGCTTTTCCTTAGGGTATTGTTGAGTGGATATGCTGGAATATCACTTTAACTCACACCTCTACCATACCCTACCTTATTTCTAGTTTTACTAAGGAGGCAAGTCAGACCCATAGAAGATGTTCTTCTTGCCAGGTCTCTGGGAAGAATCAGTGGCTACATTAAGGATGCAAAATCAGGCATTTCTTTTCCCAGTTCTCATTAGAGTGCTTATTTCAGAACCATGTATGGCTCTTTGAAAATTTGCTCACTTTGTGCTTCATTCCTTTTCTGCCAGGTTGTCTGACCCTACGCCATGGACTGCTCACCTCGGGATGTACGTGCAAGGGAATGCCAAGTTTGTGTCCCCGGTGAGAAGAATTGTGGTCCATGAGTACTATAACAGCCACACCTTTGACTATGATATTGCTCTGCTACAGCTCAGTATCACCTGGCCTGAGACCCTGAAACAGCTCATTCAACCCATATGCATTCCTCCCGCTGGCCAGAAAGTTCACAGTGGGAAGAAATGCTGGGTAACCGGCTGGGGGCGAAGGCATGAAGCAGGTATATGTGTGAATAGATGGCCATACCCTTCCCCTCCAGATAATAGTAATAGCTAATGTTGATGTCGTGCTTTGGGGTTCATAGATAGGGTTTGTTTATGTGGTCTAATTTGAGCCTCCCCACAACTCTGTGAGGTATGGTGGAGAAGGTGTTAATATATCTGTTTTATGAGGCTCTCCACCTACCCTAAAAGAAGCAGGGCACCTCATAAGGAGGATTCTAGGTGACATGGGCCCTTTTCAAACTCTGAGGGTTTGCTAGGTTTTTCATTATAAAAGACAACATTCTTAGCTATTTCTAGATTCTATTTTCATCTGAGTAGGTGAAGTGATTTGTTTTATAAGGGAGAAAGGGACACACACACACACACACACACCCTACTGTGTCAACTCACAGAAAACTGCCTGGAGGATTATATAGGTGTGTCTTGCATAAGAGCAAAGGGACAAAAGATGAGAGTAAGGGCTGAAATTCAACTTGTGCTCAGCACCCCAAGCTGCATATTCAGGCCAAAGCACATTTTTCTAATTGGTCTACCCAAAGAGGGTGGCTATTTGCAATACTTCCACCCAGAGGGGACACTTTTTTTCAGTACGCACAAAACAGGATATCTTAGTTACCTAGAGCTGCTCTAAGAGATGTAACACAAGTGGGTGATTTTAAAGAACAGAAATTTATTTTCTCACAGTTAGAAGTCTTGAAGTTAGAACTCAGGGCACTTGCTCTGGGGAAAGATCCATGTCTCTTTCAGGTTCTTTAGCCCCAGCATTCCAAAGTTCTTCACATGGCATCGATCTACTCCTTCTCACCCCCATTTGTACTTGCTTCTGTGTCAAATCTGTGATTAGGTTTAGGATACACTCTATATTGATATAGCCTCATTAATATAATGAAGAAAATCCTATTCCCAATTGGGATTACATCCACAGGTAGAGGGACTAAGATCCTAATTAATATTTTGGGAGGGCACAATTCAACCCATGTTGTTGTTGTTATGTGCTGTCAAGTCGGCCCTGACTCATAGCGACCCCTGCTTGGGTTTCCGAGGCAGTATCACTACGGAAGTAGGATTGCCCAACTTCTTTCCAAGGAATTCAACCCACAGCACAGGGTATATGTGGGCTATGCCTTTACAGTTGCACTGCCAGGGTTTTTCACAGTCTAGGATTCATGGTTGATACTGAGTATATACTGAGGGATGGAATCCAAAGCTTTGCTAGTTTCCCAAAGCTAGTGCTAGTACTTTCCCTTGATCTCCATGCCATCTCCGATTCCTTTGCAGTCCTTTCAAAGGGTTTAGGGCAGATATGTTTTCTGAAATTCTTGAACCTTATCCTGTGGCCTTGCTTTGCACACTTAAGATCCATTGTAGGCAACTTTTCAAGTGTTCACTGTCTTCATTTAGTTTATTCAGGTAATAATATTCACCACCAGTTCGGACCTGCTGAGATCTCAATGTCCCAACAAAGGAAAGCAGCTAACAGTTTCAACATGTGCAGCCTATTAGGGCTGTGCCCAGAGCTTTAATTATACGATCACATATCAAAAGAGGAAAGAGTTTACACAACCAACTTATCACGAGATGTTTTCTTTATAAGCAAGTGTATATATATGTGTATTTTTTTTTAAAGTCATTAGCCAGACAGCATGAAAAGGAAGTGAAAATGCTATAACCAAATTTTAATATTTTATGGTTCATAGAAAACTGCCATAAATCAGTTTTGCCACCCCACTGAAGGAACCCTCTTGATAGTAAATATTGTTAATAAACTCTCCCTGCTCTCAAGTCAGATCCGACTCATCATGACCTCTCCTTGGGTTTCTGAGGCAGTGTCACTAGAGAGATTGCCCAACCTTCCTTCTGAGGAGTGGCTGGTAGATTTGAACTGCCAGCCTTCTGGTTAATAGCCAAATGTCTTAGGCACTATGCCACCTGAGCTCCCAATATTGTTAATAGCTGTTGCCAACTCACAGTCTCAATGAAACCAGGAGGTGCATGATGGCAGAGTGTGGCCCAGTGGCTTAGGTGATCAAGTTAGAGTCTTGAGTCCAAATGCTATTTTGTTACTTGCTAGTTGTGTGTCATTGGGCAAATCCCTTAACCTCATAAACCTCCATTTCTTCAACAGCAAGTAGGGACAATCACAGAATTTACCTCAAAGACTTGTTATAAGGATAAAAGGAGATAATGTGAATAAATTATTTAATGAAGTCCTCAATAAGTGTAGTTATTATCATTGCCCATGATTTCTACTTCTAATCTGTTTCCCAGACAATAAAGGCTCTGCTGTTTTGCAGCAAGCAGAGGTAGAGATCATTGACCAAACCCTCTGTGTCTCCACCTATGGGATCATCACATCACGAATGCTCTGTGCTGGCATAATGTCAGGCAAGAAAGATGCTTGCAAAGTAAGTTATCTTACCTTTCTCTCACCTAGCATGATGTGCTTTTCATAAATGCTTTCACATTTCATCTGCACACACTGGGGAACAATTTAGGAAGGTGTTTCTCTTCATTCATTTGAGTTGTCCCAAGATTAATTATAATCTGGTTGCCTGAGATCAAGGAAAGATGGTGAAAGAATTGGGTCTATAGAACTCAATTTTCTAGCCCCCATGTATCTCCTCTAACATCAAAGGATGGGGTCAGTGTTCATTATTCTGTCATGATTTTCTCATAACCCAAAACAACACACACACACACACACACAGTTGCAGGACTGCTACTTATTTCCTTAGCAGGAGACATTATGGGACAAATGTACCTTATACTTATGCTATCTTCTTGTGTAGGGAGATTCGGGTGGACCTTTATCTTGTCGAAGAAAAAGTGATGGAAAATGGATTTTGACTGGCGTTGTTAGCTGGGGATATGGATGTGGAAGACCGAACTTTCCTGGTGTTTATACAAGGGTGTCAAACTTTGTTCCTTGGATTCATAAATATGTCCCTTCTCTGTTGTAAATGGATTTTTGACTATGATTCATGTGATAGATTCTTTAAAAAGAATGCAATAATTATCAAATAAAATGAGTCAATTTTTTCTTCTGGAAATGTCAGATTACAAACATTTTGTATTTATTGAAATAGAGGCAGATTAATATGTATTTTATTCCACTAAAAATTATCTTGGGGATATAAATACCCTCCTTCGTAAGTATCAAAGGACCATAGATAGATTTAGGGATGAGAAAGCCTAAAGTACCCACATGAACCAAACTTCTAAAATATGGTAGGAAATGAATGAGATTCTCCACTGTCCTTATTGTATTTTATGCTCTTGTTCAAGGTACGGATATCTTTAAGGATTTAAGCAGATCTGATTTACTGAAATAAGAAATTCCATTTTAAAATGCCTTTTATTTATTTATTTATTTATAGTGAGATGGGAAGGGTGGGAGGTGAGCCAATGGGAGCTTAAGGGGTAGGGAGAATTAGGGGAGAGGCTGGGAAGAAGGGAGACTGAGAGGTGGTTACTCAGGGGGAAAGGAAGGGCCCAGCCCCATGGCTGATCTTTAGCTTTCTCTTGAAATTAAATACACAAAAATATCCCCTTGACAAATGCAAATCAATCACAACTTGACAGAGGAAGTACCCATGTAAAAAATACATGCTGTTTTTAAATTCAAGTTTATCTAACTGGATTGTTGTTGTTAGCTGCTGTCCAGTCTGCTCCAGAATCATGGTGACCTTATGCACAATAGAACAAAATGCTGCCCAGTTCCATGCCATATTCACGATCATTTGCGGATTGGACCCTAACCATATTAGGTTATGGATATCTTTAGCATGGCATATGGTAATGTTGTGTACAGAGAAATCAATTGACCAACAGACAAAACTGATGGCTAGCAACCTTCACTAAAATGTAAAATGAAGTATCATGGTAGTCTGGACTGAAAGTACATACATATGAGATTTAAGGAAATCATGGTAATGCTGCTAGCAGTTGAAAAGCAAGAGAATTTTTTTAATTAAAGTTACTGTCTTAGTGTAGGTTCTTTAAACAAACCATTACCATTGAGTTGATTCCAACTCACTGCGACCCTATAGGACAGAGGAGAACTGCCCCATAGGGTTTCCAAGGTTGTAAATCTTCATGGAAGCAGACTGCCTCATCTTTCTCCCATGGAGTGGCTGGTGAGTTTGAACTGCCAAACTTTTGGCTAGCAGCTGAATGCTTTAACTACTGTACCATCAGAACTCGTAAAACCAGTGAAGCATATATTGTTGTTGTTTTGTGCTGTTGAGTCAGACCCAACTCAGCAACCCCTCCTTGGTTTTCTGAGGTGGTATCACTATGGAAGTAGATTGCCCAACTTTCCTTCTGAGGAGTGGCTGGTGGGTTTGAACCACCAGCCTTCTAGTTAGTAGTCACGTGCCTTAGGCAGTATGCTACCAGAGTGATACTGCCTCGGAAACCCAAGGAGGGGTCGCTATGAGTCATGTCCGACTGGACGGCACATA
>NW_006921771.1:4269430-4272797 GCF_000298275.1 Orycteropus afer afer
TACTTAAAGGAAATGGCTCACACAATTGTAGGCTCTGAGTAGTCTCAAATCCATAGGTTAAACAATAGACTCATGTGGTTGCAATGCCTGAAAAATCCAAAGCCTGTAGGTGGGGCAACAGGTGGGAGACATCTGCTAGTTTACATGCCAAGAACCAGAGGTCAGATGCCAAGAAGATTGTAGGGTAGAGAGAGAGAGAGCACAACCTTTGCCAGAATTCTATTTATCCCTTGGATGCAGGCCACATCCCAAGGAAACTCCCCTTCCAACTGATTGGCTGCTCACATCAGACCACACAATGGTGGATGATCACACAGTATCTGCCAAACCAATGAGAATCATGGCCTAGCCAAAATGACACATAACATTAGGCATGACAGTTATGAAAGTGAATTTTTGGGAAATATTTTCACTTAGCTTTTGGTTCTTTTCATAAAACACCAATGGCCAAGACTTTCTTTTATTTCCAAGGCCTCCTAATACTTAGCCTACTTTTAAACCTCTAGTACATGCTCAATACATAGATTTTGGTTTATTTTAGCTTGAGTTAGAGAGTTTCATTTCATACTGGATCTCAGAGTTATAATTTCTCTTCATTAACAAAGGGAAACTTAATAATACCGCCTAATAGATGAAACAGCAGAATAGAGAAAAATGATAGTTTTTGTTGTCCTTGGGACAAAGTCAAAGGAGTGATAAAATACTATTTAGGTATTTAAGTAGGGTCCAAAAAAATAAAATAGTCTTCATAGAACCTCAGAAAATCCTAATACAATACCAAAAGGAGAGAGTAAGAGGCATCATCCCCTAATCAGATAGAAAGACTAAAACCTGAATATGATTTCCCAGAGCGAGTAAATATTTTCTAGTTAACAGAACATGCTTTGATTTGCTAAAAGACTGTTTTCCTCAAAGTGTCTTGACACATCTCTGAATAGGTCCCTAAGGATTCAATAAACTGGCTAGTAAAACCCCACCAAACGGTTTGCCCTTGAGTTGATTTTTACTTCTGGTGAGTCCGTGTGTGTAAAGCAGAACTACATTCCACTGGGTTTTCATGGCTGTGAACTTTCAGAAGCAGATCCTCAAGCCTTTCTTCATAGGTACCTCTTAGTGTGTTCAAACAGCTAACATTTCAGTTAGTAGTTGAGCATGTAATCGTTTTTGCCACCCAGGGACAAACTGGCTATAAGATAGTGCAATTCAGATGGCCTAGTGTACCACTTGGGAGCTCTGGTGACATAGTGCATAAGGCACTTGACTGCTAATCAGAAGGCTAATGGTTCAAACCCACTAGCCACTCCTCGGAAGGAAGGTTGGGCAATCTACTTCCATAGTGATACTGCCTAGGGAACCCAAGGAGGGGTCGCTATGAGTCAGATCTGACTTGAGGGCAATGGGTTTGGTTTTGGTTTGGTTAGTGCACCACTTAAAAGGTGCCCTGGTGGTGCTGTGGTTAAGCGCTTGGCTGCTAACTGAAAGGTCAGCGGTTTGAATTCACCAGCTGTTCCACAGACTAAAGATGAGGCATTCTGCTACTATAAAGATTACAGCCTTGAAAACCCTACGGGGCAGTTCAGTTCTGTCTTATAGGGTTGCTTTAAGTAGGAATCAATTCAATTGCAATGGGCTAGTTTCAGGGTTTGGTGTACTACTTAATTCACAAGGAGGAGGTGGAACCTGTGTATTTCTGGAACTTAACTACTGAATCTACTGTAGAGAAGAGCAAATTAGGCTAACCCTTTTTATAACTTACTTTTAAACTTCATTTTACTTGGTATCCAAACCAAACCAAACACACTGCCATCAAGTCAGCTCCGACTCATAGTGACCCCTCCTTGGGTTTCCGAGGCAGTATCACTATGGAAGTAGATTGCCCAACCTTCCTTCCAAGGAGTGGCTGGTGGGTTTGAACCACCAGCCTTCTGGATAGCAGTCAAATGCCTTAGGCATAGCTATGACCTAAGTTGCTCTGGTGGCATAATGGGTAAGGCATTTGGCTGCTAACCAGAAGGTCAACAGTTCAATCCCACCAGCTGCTCTGTGGGAGGAAGATGAGGTAATCTACTATTGTAAAGACTTACAGTCTTGGAAACCCAATGGGGATTGTTATGAGTCAGTATTGACTCGATGGCAGTGGTTTAGCTATGACCTAGGTATAAGGTGAATTATACTTTTCACACAATAGTTTTTCTAAGGTAAAGAATTTCTAATTCAATAAAATACATCAAAACTGTTACACAAGTTTATGATCTCAATTAGGGAGTGGGGGAAGGTTAGACAATCTATCATATTCATTCAAGGAGTTTTTCAATCCACACACATGCACTATCACTCAGGAGACTTGCCATTGGGAGTGTGCCATATACCTCATGCCCACTCCTTTCTTACAAAGATATGAATAGAGGCAAATCTCAAAACTAATTTTGTTGGTAGAGTGAAATAACCTTCATATATGTTCTTCCAAGTCAGGAACATTTCCCTGTACCATGCTATCGGGAAGAGATTGTAGGGACTCAATCTTTCCTTCACAGTGCTTTGAAAACTACAAAATAAAAGTTACATTACAAGCCAATCAACTAGTTCTCAGTTTTCCTCTGCTTGATTAGCTGACATAATTGTTCAGAGTAAGACAGTTTGTCATCTGACAATATATAAATAAAAACTGTTCTGTTTTCGAGAGGCACAGAAGGTCATCATAAGATGGTTTGATGCGTTTGGGATGTCACTTTAGTTTTTGGCTTATGCAATAACCATTTGGGAAATTATTTGCTCTTAGAAGAGATAAGGAAAAAAAGCAAGTACTACAACAAAAAACACAAACCTGGAAATCTTATGCTGCTCAGCAAGTCTTAGAAACAAGTATGCTTTATTATTTTATTTTATTTAAATTTGAATAGATTAAACAAAGTAAAGCAATTGACCACTAAATAAACAGTGATAAAAAGTGGTAAGGCTGTACCCTGTCAAAAGCAGAAAACTTTCAAGATCTGGAAAAACAAGTCTGTCCCATTGATTTCTGGCTTTCAAGGTTTCATCATATTTATGAAAGAACAGTATATTTTACAAAGCTATCCTTAGGAAGATAGGTTTCCAAATATCTGAAAAAAATAGTTAGAATTTGGTACCTTATGCACTTTTATCAAATCTATAGCTTTCATCAGTAATTGTTTAATCCAAATCTCGTTTTATCTTCAGGGAAAAAAATATTTTTTTCAAATTCATTCTGACTCCTTAATTTGGAATCCTACCAGCAGTAGGAAAAATATCCTCAGGTAAATGTGTGTGACTCATCTGCAATCTAGATCAGCCCTCTAGAGGTTAAGAAATTTGTGGTTACCAGGAATCATGAACAGGTTACAAATAA
>NW_006921771.1:4273100-4273615 GCF_000298275.1 Orycteropus afer afer
CCGTAGTGATACTGCCTCGGAAACCCAAGGAGGGGTCGCTATGAGTCGGGGCCGACTCGACGGCACATAACAACAACAACAACAACAAGGATTGGAAAGGTTGGGAGGAGGAGCCCTGTTGATGCAGTGGTTAAGCATTTGGCTACTAGCAAAAAGGTTGGTGGTTCAAACCCACCAGTTGCTTTTTAGAGGAAAGATTGTGGCAGTCTTTTTCTGTAGAGATTTATAGCTTTGTAAACCCTATGGGGCAGTTCTACTCTGTCCTATAGTGTCACTATGAATTGGAATCAACTCATTAGCAATGGGTTTGGATTTTGGTTTGGAAGAGTTGGGAGGATATTAGTTACAAAGATACTAATAATCATGGAAAGTATCACTACTACTATTTGTCAGATACAGGAATAGATCCTTCCCATTAATTACTTCATTTAATCTTCCAAACTCTACCAGGTAGAAATAATTTCACAGTGAGGAAGAAAGCTTTTAGACAGTAAACAACTTGCCCAAGAACATAC
>NW_006921771.1:4274000-4279782 GCF_000298275.1 Orycteropus afer afer
CTCCAGGACAGATCTGTTAGTTCTTTTAGCAGTCCACGGTACTTTCAGCATTCTTCGCCAGCACCACAACTCAAAAGCATCAACTCTTCTTCAACCCTACTATGTTGTTGTTGTTATGTGCCGTCGAGTCGGCCCCGACTCATAGCGACCCCTACTATAGGGATGTCAATAGCATACAAGAGTTAACCAGTTGCCATCAAGTCAACTTTGACCATGGCAACGCCATGTGTGTCAGAGTGGAACTGTGCTCCATAGGGTTTTCAAAGGCTGATTTTTCAGAAATAGGTCACCAGGCTTTTCTTCTGAGGTGCCACTGGGCAGGCTTGAACCTACAACTTTTTGGTTAGCATCCAACCACGGTAATTGTTTACATCATCCAGGGATTCCATATGAGGGTTGGGTTTATGGAATTCTGGAAATGCACTGAGTCTGGACTAGAGAATACATAAAGTTTGCTTTACGGTACTCAGAAGACATTGAGAGATCTGGTTTAGAGTACATTTGTGACAGAAATAGTTGCTTTTTGATTCTCTGAGGGCATGATGGAAATTTTTGTCATCTGTGCATGGAGAGAGCAGGCTTGAAACGTAGCTACAATCCATCTGACATGACAGGGGGAATCTCTCATTGAGAATGAGTTAATAAAAATCAATAACAGACTATGGGAAAAGTTTTTTCAGTCCAGGAAGGAGGGGGCTAGGGGTTTGAGAAGCCTCGATTTCTAAGGCTCTGGGCCCAATAAACGGTTGGTGCTTGCAATATAATTCAAGTTAATGAACACTTACAGAAGTTACTGTTCTGAGGTGGGCTAAGTGCTGGGAGTGGAGTTTAAACAAATAAAGGAAACAGGCAAGAAAATAATTAAATTACTTCTGTAACTCCACTTCAGCTTTTCTGGTTTCTTTACTGATTCTCAAACAGTAAGTAAGGCTTAATCCTTTGCCTTGGTGTTCCTGCTTCCTTCAGAAATCTGCACAGCTAACTCCTTTACTGACTTTAACACTTTGATCACCTTAATCTGACCAATTCTGAACATCTTATTTAAAATTGCAATGCACCCCCACCCTTCACCACTCAGCACTCCAACCTTCCTTAATCTGCTTTACTTTTCCTTTTTTTCCCATGCATCTCCCTTAATATTTTGAAAATGTTATTTATGTATTAAGTTTGTTTCCCCTTGGTAGAATTAAGCCTCACAAGAGCAATGATTTTGTCTCTTTGTTCAGCTATTTATTCAGACATATCTTAAAAACCCAGAAAAGTGTCTGATACATAGCAAGCACTCATATTACTTGTTGAATTAACTTGGACTAATTACGTGATATATTTAGCCTATGAATATGTACATCATGCACTAGTAGCATAGGAAAAACAAAACCAAGCTCACTGCCATCAAGTTGATTCCGGCTCATAGTGACCCCCTTTGGATTTCCAAGGCAGTAAATCTTTATGGAAGTAGGTTGCCTGGTCTTCTTCCATGGAGTGGCTGGTGGGTTAGAGGTTCCAGCCTTCTGGTTAGCAGTCAAATGGCTTAGGCACTATGCCACCAGAGCTCCCAGCACAGGAGAGAGTGTGAATAACTTTTTTT
Source organism: Orycteropus afer afer (assembly GCF_000298275.1). NCBI lineage: Eukaryota > Metazoa > Chordata > Mammalia > Tubulidentata > Orycteropodidae > Orycteropus > Orycteropus afer. The sequence goes on from NW_006921771.1 coordinate 4,275,589, forward strand.
TTTTTTTGGAGGAGCCATGGAAGGTTCCATGGAAAAACTGTTTCAGCTAGGATTAAAAGGATGAATGGGAGTTGTCCATGCAGAAAAAGAGGTGAGGTGGAAGGAAAAATACTCCAAATAGAGGGAGTGTCATAGACAAAGAAGTAGGAGTGGCATTGTTTTGGGATAGATCAGAGCAAGCCAGGACAGGAATCTGGTCAGACCAGAGGGGTCTATTGACTATTGAAGGTGTGAGCAAGACTATATACCAGTTATTACAGGGGAAGATATGTGCACAGATTTCTCTCTCTTTGCACCCCAGTTACCCCAGATTAATTCTCTGCTCTGAGCCCTGGCAGGATGTCCCCCCGGTTCTGCACCACTAGGTTCAATGGGAGCCACTGGCAGGAGACTGGCAGGTGGGAGGAGAGACAGTCCAGTGTATTGTCTCTCTGCTCTCTCCCTGCATGGCCACAGTTATGTGGCTGCATCTTTCTGTGATGACAGATCCTATCTGGTGGCCCCTTTTCAAAGACCTTAGCTCTCAGCCAGGCTCCATTCCCTTTTAAGCCTATGGGTGCTGATAGCTTCTTGCTGTTTCTGGTCTTTGGGTATCGCAGCACCCCTTTGTTGGCTCCTTTAATCTTAGCTCCTTCATAAAAAAGCCTCTTCAGATAACCCAGCTGTGAATGCAGCCTGATTCCTGCAGAATCTTACTGGTTCTCTGCTCTCCAGTTAGGAGTGCAAGCCAGCAGCTGAGTTGCTGCAGATATTAGTACAACTGCATTCAGCAGGCAGATGGAGTTCAAAGTCCAGACATGAGACTTGTTATTAGGTGCCATCAAGTCAATTCTGACTCATGGAAACCCCATGTGACAGAGTAGAACTGCCCCATAGTGTGGTCTTGGTTCTAATCTTTACAGGAGCTGATCACTAGCTCCTGCAGAGCCACTGGGTGGTTTAGAACTGCCCACCTCTCGGTTTGCAGCTGAGCACTTCACCAGTGTTGTGTTACCAATGCTCCTCAGACGTGAAACTAGAGAAAGATAAATGATGTCAGGAATCCAGGCAAAGTGTCTGAACAATAGACGTAGAAGGTGCGACTTTTGGACACAAGTCAGCATCTTTCAAAGAGGAGCTTATTTATATGCTTCCTGTCCATGACCCAAACTGATCTCAGAATGTGTGTGTGTGTGTGTGTGTGTAGGGGATAATGTGCTTGAGCCCAGGGGAGGAAGGAAGTTGGCGGATGGTGAGAAGTAGGGAGCAAGTTGCTCTGAACAGGAAGTTGAGACGTGGGGCATTTGGATCAGTATACCATATGCTTAGCAAACATAATAATTCTAAGCCTATGTAAACCAGAAGTTCCAATTTATAGATGGAGTGTCAAGGAGACTGTGAATGTGTTTGCTGTTTTTTATATTTTTTCTTTCTTTCTGAGATGGGTGGGATCTATGACTATCCAAAGGTAAATAATAATAGCTGACAATTATGAATATTGGCTGTGTGTCAGTCACTGTTCAGTCACTGTTCTGAAAACCAAAAGAAAAACCAAACTCACTACTGTCAAGTCGGATCCAACCCCTCCTTGGGTTTCCGAAGACGTACACTATGGAAGTAGATTGTCCAATCTTCCTTCCAGGGAGTGGCTGGTGGGTTTGAACTGCCAGCCTTCTGGTTAGCAGACAAATGCCTTAGGCACTGCACCACCAGAGTGCTTTATTTGTATCAACGCTTACTCCTAGTAACAACTCCATTAGGTGGGTACTAATATTATGTCAACTTTCCAGAAGAGGAAACTCTGGCACGGAGAGATGAAGTCCCAGATCTCACAGTTAGAAACCTGTTGAGCTGAGATTAGCCCAGGCAGCCTGTTTCCAGAGCCTGTGGTTCTCATAATACTTAATACTGTCTCTATGTCTGACTCTGAATCACTGTGCTGCAACACTTAGCCAGTTCTGCTAACTGAAAAGTTGGACTGAAAGGTTGGTGCTTGCTTGTAGTCCACCCAGAGGCACCTGGGAAGAAAGATCTGATGGCTTTAGAAAAATCAGCCCTTGAAAACACAACAGAACACAGTTCTGGTTGCTGTGAGGAGGAACGGATTAGACGGTAAGTGGTACCAGTATGCCTGACTCTGTAATGGCTAAGAGAAAGGAGTGTGTTCGTGTACCTTATTCATCTTCATATGCTCAGAATCTAGCACCGTGTCGCACAGAGTTGATACTTCATGTTACTTGTTGATTAAATGACTGAACTTTTTGCTAGGCAGCAAGAACTGGGGCAAGATCTGGCAATAGATAGCTCCTAGGGATGGAATGCAAACTTTCTTCCGTGGGTCTGTGCTGCTGGCCCTGTCCTTAAGGCACTGCTACAGGCAACCAGGCCCTAAACTGAGCTAGTTTGCACGCAATCTATATGAATAGGGTGGGCATATCAAGCAGCCCCCTGAACAAAACAGAAAAACAGCCCTCCTCTGGTCCGGAGCTCATGTCTAGGCACAGCTGCTCTACCTGTCTTCCAGCAGCAAGGGGAACATCCCCTGGGCCCCTTGCCAGCCACCGCCTGCCCCGGCCCATCCTGTCTTCTCTCCCCTCCCCGCCGCCGTGGTCTTTCCCTCGGCGCAGCCACGCCTGGTGGGTGGAGTGTGAGCCGGGAAGTCAACCTTGGACTCTGCACCCTCAGGTGCATTTCTCCCGGCGCGGCAGTCAGCCCTGCTCTGCCTGTCTATGGAAGGGGCTAAGTCCCCATCTCCAGGAGACCAGCTGGAGCTCTCGGTGCTCGAAGAGCAACCAGACGAGCAGACGCCTTTAAATGGAGTCATCCAGATCATCCCTTCTTCGGCGGAGGAGCCCAGCCTAGCCCAGGTAAAGTTTCCTTGGAGCTGGCTTTAAAGCGTTAGCGGCTTTATCCAAGCACACTCGAAGTCAGAACCCTGCCAGGTTCCGGGACTGGTACCGATACAAAGTTTCGGGTTTCCAGCCAACTCTATGGGCGTAACAAACACGGAGAGATGGTGGTGCGAGTTTGAATATTCTCAATGGAGGAGGAGGAAGGATGGTGTCTCAGCCTGAGCTCACTGAAGGTGCACTATAGGAGTCCTACATATGAGGAGGTGTGTTCACTCTTCTCTTGAGAGAGAATTCCCAGAGACAGAGGTGACTTTTAAAAAGTTATGTAACTTTTACTTTAATTTGCCAAGCAGGGAAAACTGGCTGATAGATTAAATCTCCCCGTCTTCAGAATCTGTCTCCCTCTTCCCTTTCCTGCCTGGCTACTTTCCACTGACTTACACTTATTTCACACCTCCACCTTCCACCCCCTAAACCACATACTTTGTGTTTTTTCTCATCTTGCCTTCTTGACTTCACCAGGAGGGACAGTGGAAAAAGCAGCAAGAACAAGAAAATCTAGAGGTGGTGGTGGAGGAGGGCTGAGGATAAATTTGCCCCTGATCAATTGAAGAGAAATGATTTCAAAATTCTTGTCCCAAAGGACTACACTACACTTCATATGCTTTGGCCTTATCTCAAACCCTAAGGGGAACCCCAGTGAGTTCTTTCTCTCATTCAACCCTAGCAGTGACAGGAGCATTATTCATTTCACCAAATACTTGTTGCAAAGCAGAGGGGACTTTGAATTTCCTTCAGTTCACCTTCTGATTAATGCCTAAGACTGGCTTGAGGTGGACTGCGTACCTAACCAAAACCAAACTCATTTCCATGGAATCAGTTCTGACTGATGGTGATCCTGTAGAGTAGAGTAGAACTGTCCCCTACGGTTTCCAAGACTGTAATTTTTTTTTTCACTTTTTATTGTGATTTGGGTGAGATTTTACAAAGCAAATTCATTTTACATTCAACAGTTCATAAACACGTTTTGTTTTGTGATACTGTTTCCATTCCCTGTCACGTAACAACTTACCACACACTTCCTCCCTGTGGTTTTCCCTTTCCCTGTGTCCTTGCCTATGCATTCCTTCCTCCCTACTTGTCTTCCGGTGCTAATGCTGCCCTTCTGATCTCCTATGGTTGACTGTTCTAAGTGCATCTCCCTGGTATAGGACTCTCTGTTGTTTGGCTGAGAGTTAAGCCATGGAAGTGAGTTCAATTCCAAGCCAGAGGGTCACTCAGGGCCATAGTCTTTGAGGTATCACCAGTCTCTATCAGACCAGTAAGTCTGTTTATTTATTTTTCTTTTCTTTTTTTTTTTTTT
>NW_006921771.1:4280143-4281416 GCF_000298275.1 Orycteropus afer afer
TGACTCACTCCCTCAGGTGCTTGTTTGTGGCTAAGAAGTTATCCTAACTTTGCCTCTTGCAATGTTTAAACCACATGTGGACATTTTTATAGCACATACAAATACATATATAGGAGTATGGTCTGCCAAATCTATGTATGATCATGGGTATATTCCCATTTGCCTATCCATACCTGTCTCCCTGTGCATCCATTTGTAGATTAGTATTTGCTTTTCCTTATAACTCTGTTGCTGTAGATCTTCACAGAAGCAGATTGCAACATCTTTCTCCCTCAGATCAGCTAGTGGGTTCCAGCTGCCCACCTCTTGTTTAGGAGCAGAGTGCTTAGCTACTGCATCACCAGGATTCCTTTGAACTGTGTACAGGAAGCCACATATAAGGTACCAGCTTGATCTTTCTAGGTCTTACACCTTCACACTACCCCTTTGGCTGATCAAATGTTGTTTTTAGGGATAAGCAGGAAGTTAAAAATTTGAAAGGATTGCATTTCCCAAGCATTAATTCTTAGAAATAGAATACATCTGTTTTTTATAGGTACCCTGAGAGTAATATGGTACCTTGGAATTTGAGTGAAACATGAATACAACAGAGGAATGAAAGTAGAGCAAAGATGGTTTGGTCACCAGTGCAAATGCCCATAACTGTGGACTTGATATATTGATCCTTAAGGGCAGTGTCTAAGAATAGATGTATAAGAATACAAGTAGAAAGATCTAGAACACTCTATGGTTTGAATCTGAATCCAGATATCTGAGTTGTGTTGATGTGACACACAAGTAAAATTTTGCTGAGGATAGTTCAAGAATGGTTGTAGCAGTAAATCAACAGAGAACTGCCAGAGATTCAAGGTGGATTCAGAAGAGGATGTGTAACATGGGATATTATTGCTAATGTCATATGGATCATGGCTGTAAGCAGAGAATAATAGAAAGATGTTTATCTGTGTGTTTTATTGATTCCACTGTTTGGATATTATGGATATCAAAATTATGGATAACAAATTATGGATATCATTGTCAAGACTGGGAAATCCAGTGTCTATCAACTGAGGAACGGATAACCAAACTATAGTACATGCACACAATGGAATACTATGCAATGCTAAAGAAAAATGTAGAATCTGCAAAACACCACATAACATGGATGAACTTGGAGAACATTATGCTGAGTGAAATAAGTCAATCACAAAAAGACAAATATTGTATTAGTCTGTCATTGTAAAGGTCAAGGAAAGGTTTATCTATGGAAGGAAATTTTCTTTGTTGGTTACCA
>NW_006921771.1:4283417-4285329 GCF_000298275.1 Orycteropus afer afer
TCAGACATTTAAGAATTTTGTGTATAGGTCTCCTCACCTCTGTATTAATATTTTCAATTTTAAAATATAGTTTAATTATTGACTAATCTTGTGCATTATACTTATCCTGTGCCAAAAACTTCTGATACATAAATTCATTTAATTATTACAATGAACTTAAGAGGAAGATGTCAATATTCTGACTTGATAATGAAGGAACTGAGACTCAGAAAAGTTACTGAAAATGCTTACGTTCATATAGTGGTGGATTTGTGGTTTGAACCCCAGATTTTCTTAGATCTCAAACTTATGCTATTTCTGTTGATTTAGTATATGTATGTAAATATATAAAAGTACAGTGTATGTAGCATTTTAATATGTATTTTAAAAAAATCAAACTCACTGCAGTTGAATCGGTTTGACTCATAGTGACCCCTCCTTGGGTTGCTGAGGCAAGTCTTTCTTCCAAGGAGTGGTTGGTGGGTTTGAGCCACCAGCCTTCTGATTAGCAGTCACATGCCTTAGGTGCTACACCACTGAGCTCCTCTTATAACTAAGAAACACATTTATTACATGCCAATTATGTATATGAGTCCCATGAGAGGAGGATAAGAATAGAGAAGTCTTAAGAATTCACCTCTCTCTCTCTCTCTCTCTGTGGTTTCAGTCTACCTAAGAAGATAAGGCCAGTATCTATTGATATTTGAACCTGAAACTAGACAAGGTGTCAGTGACAGTGGTACATGAACTATGTAGACAATTCATATACTGAGAGATCTCTTTGTGGGGAGGGTGTAGGGGAGGCCTCTGCAAAAGGTGAGATTTGATCTAGTTCCTGAAGGATGGGTAGGCTTCAGACCAGAGATCTCAAGTCTGCTAAAGCAATTGATTCACTTTTGGGGGTTCAAAAATAAAAGCCATGGCATCCCCCTAACTCCCCTACAACCTGGTTCAGTAGGTCCAAGTGGGTCCTAGGTGTCTGTAGTTTAAAATCCTCCCCAGGTGGTTCTGATATGCAATCAGGCTTCTTGTTAGCAGCTGTCGAGTTGGCCCCTAACTCGTAGCAATGTCATGCTCAACAGAATGAAAACACTGCCCAATCCTACACCATCTCTATTATTGTCTGCAAATAAGACCTTTGTGATCCATAGAGTTTTTGCTGGCTGCTTTTCAGAAGCAGATGGCAGGCCTTTCTTCCTTTCTGTCTTAGTCTGGAAGGTCCACTGAAACCTGCTCAGCATCACAGCAACACACAGGCCTCCACTGACAGACAGGTGATGGCTGTGCATGAAGTACATTGGCTGGAACTGAACCCAGGTGTCCCACACAGAAGGAGAAAATTCTACCACTGAACAACCAATGCCGTTTGCACCCAGCCTTGGGAGCCTCTAATTTAGAAAGTTTTATGTGTAGTCCTACTAACGGTTTCCTTTTCTGATGACAGCCACCAAAATAAAGATGGGAGAAAAAGTGAACCAGGTGTTGATCCAGGAGCAAGCCTCATAAAGTGCTAGCTGCTGCTCTGTGGGTGAGGAGAACACCCTAAGGAACGATTGAGTAATGATCACTCCCATCTGTTGGTTTGTAGCATTCATAATACTTGTTCAACAAGTGCTTCATGTACATTATGGCTAGTTTTCAAAGCAGCCCTGTGACCTAGATAGATTATTTATGTATTTTCCAGTCGAGGACATTATGGCTGGCAAATTTCACTACTTTGCTTAAAGTCACGGGGCTTCTAAACAGTATATCTAGTATTGGAACTAGATCCAGTGTGTCAGATGCAGAAACACACATTACACCGTTTCTATGTTGTTGCTATTGGTTGCTGTTGAAGGGCTCTGGCTCATGGGGACCTTATGTGTAACAGCACAACATTACCTGGTCCTGTGCCATCTACATGGTCTTGGGTAGATTTGAGTCTATTGTTGTG
>NW_006921771.1:4285754-4287359 GCF_000298275.1 Orycteropus afer afer
GAAGCATCATGGGCCTTTTAAGGGCCAGTGGAGGCTGAGAGTGGGTGCCCCTATGGCAGCCAGACATGGCTATAACCTAGAGCTGTACACTGTGATGCTGGGAGCCTGTGGACAGAGGGATGTGGATGTGCTCTGCAGTCACACAATAGGGATCCGGCCTGCCGAACCTCTCTGAACTCCATGTTTGAAATGAGTGAATGCCTGCCTTCAGGGGGTGTTGGGGTTAAGTAAAATTGTGTTGCTGCTCAATAAACCATAGCAATTGTGTGCTCTGCCTCACTGTGCCCATTGCAGCTGGTTTCTTAATGTGTCCTTTCCCTTCCTAGGTTCTAATAGAGCCTATAGTCTGGACCACAACAATAGGCTCTTAGCTCTGTCTTGGTGTGTCCAGTCTAAACTCAACTCCTGTGCTCCAAACCCTCCAACAACTCCTCAGTACACACCAAATTAAGTCCATAATTCTCAGGCAGCACTCAAAACCCACTCAAATAGGCTCTAAACTTTCACCCTCTCTAATCTGACTCTCGTCACTCTCTTCTGAAACCCATGTTTCATTCAGACTGGTCTGCTGGCCAGTCCCGTTATGGATCAACACTCTGAGTGTTCTTTCCCTTGTTTAGAATGCCATTCTTGATTCATCCTTCAAAATCTCACCTATCCTCTTTGAAAGCTTTCTTTATCTCCCTAGCTTAGAGCCACCAGAGCATTTTCTTGACAATTTCCTTGTGAGGTTCTAGTCTCTCTCTTCTATTTATTTGTAAACTTGACCCAGTAGACTGTAAACCCCCTGAGGTCAGGATCCTGCAACTTTCATTTCTGTATTCCTGATGCATAAAACAAAAAACAAAACAAAACAAAACAAAAAAACAGTAGCTGTCAAGTCAACTCCAACTCACGGCGACCCCATGGCTGTACAACTCTATTCCACTGGGTTTTCAATGCCTAATTTTTCAGAAGTAGACTGGCAGGTACCTCTGGGTGGACTTGAACCTTCAGTTTTTAAATTAGCATCTGTACATGTTAATTGTTTGTACCACCCAGGGAATTATAGTAAGTACTACAAAATATTGGTTGAAACAAATGACTGCCTTGCAAACATCCCCTGTTTTTTAGGCTACCAAGCAAAACCCCTGGAGCTCCTGTAATAAGAATTTGGTGGGAAAGTGTAAACTGTGGATGGTCATTGCCTCCATTTTCGTTGGTCTCATTATAGTCGTCATCATAAGCTTGTGTCTTCTTGGAGGTAAGAAGATGTAAACATGAATAAGTTGACACATTTTAAGAATGTTAATGCTTATGACTTAGACTGAAATGGAGGGTGGGCTTATTCCTATTTCATGATTTATAACATCAATTTGAAACTGGTTTGGAATATGTTCTATGTGTGAGAGATATAAATGATTCTTTGTTTTATTTATTTTATTTTATAATTTCTGGAAGAAGTCTGGCGACCACGTTTGTAATAACTAACTCTCCCCGTTGTACTTTGGAGTAGTTGAGCCTTGAAGAAGTTTCTTAAATTTTAATATATTTCATTGTATACCTGCCTGCTTGAGATTTTTTTTTAAAAAAAATTTTGAAATAAAAATAATTATTGTACTTGAT
>NW_006921771.1:4288059-4291878 GCF_000298275.1 Orycteropus afer afer
AGGCACTTGACTGCTAACCAGAAGGCTGGTGGTTCAAATCCACCAGCCACTCCTCAGAAGGAAGGTTGGGCAATCTACTTCTGTAGTGATACTGCTTCAGAAACCCAAGGAGGGGTCACTATAAGTCTATTCCGGTTACCTAATAACTCTCTGACAAGAAATATACCACAAATGGGATGGCCTTAACAAACAGGAGTTTATTAAAATTTGGAGGTTTTAAGTCTAAGTTCAAAGTGCCAGGCTCTAGGGGTTTTGTGAAAGCCCCTCGACCTTGGGCTTCAGCTCTGCCTCTTGCTCCCAGCCCACTGAAGCTAGAGACATCTCTTCACTAATGACAGCTACTGGCTGCTGAGGCTGACAAGCCCAAGGTTAACAAATAAAATGGCACAGTCCTGTTGTTACCAAACCACATGGCAGGCCATTAATTCAAGTCCCTTGTAAGGCCCGAGGTCGGCAGAGCATGGCAGGCTACTGAACAACAACATGGCTATATGCAGGGTCCAAGCGTGCCTTAAGCTAGAGACTATCCCCAAGGCTTCTGCTTATATACAGGAAGCAAACCACATCCCAAAGGCAACTACTTAGCTGCTTGTGGTAGATCCCACCATGGAGTTGATTGCCAGTCTCATCATGGGGCAAAATTATCACCAGCTGCCCAGCTACTCAACCAGGCCCAGCCAAGTTGACATACAAATTTAACTACCACAGAGTCGGATCCGACTAGAAGGCAGTGAGGGTTTTTTAGGATTTTAATGTTACATTGAGATCATTTGTTAAGTGATTAAAAGTTGTTTGTGAGCATTTTTTTTTATAAGCTGTATGGTGTAGTCCTCTGTGCCATAATTTATTTAACAATTGTGTTTTTTTCCCCCTGATAACAATTTTAAAAATGATTTTATTGGGACTTTTTAATGCATATTAAATATTTAATCTTCTCCCTACTTTTACTTATTTTTCTTATCAAAATTACTCAATATAAAGAAAATATAATGCATTTTTTTTTCACCCAGCTCTCTATAGATGCTTCCAAGTTATCTCCAGTTGACCCCAATGTGTCAAGCAAATTTGATCATTTTCTCTATCTGCTAAGGCATGAAGTACCTGGGAAATCTTGTAACCATTCTCTTTTTAAAAGTCTTATTAGATAGTTACCAATTTTTTACCGTATTGATATTATTAAGGTTTTTGTTGCTATCATTGCTGTTGTTTTGGCTTAAAACAACAGAAATTCATTTTTTCTGTTCTGGAGGCTAGAAATCTGATATCAAGATGTGGGCATGGCTTGCTCCCTCTAAAGGTTCTAGGGAAGAATTCTTCCTTTCCTCTTCCTAGCTTCTGTGGTGGCCTGCAATCCTTCCTACTCCTTGGTTTGCAGCTGCATCACTTCAATTTCTCCCTCCGTTGTCACATGGTCTTCTTCCCTCTCTGTATTATTAAGGTGCTTATGATGTATAAACACAGTACCCTCCAGTCAGCAATTGTTTGAATTTCAGAATAGGAAACAAGAAAGTTTGTGTTTTTTATGTAGTTGTGATGGTAGAGAGGGCTTCTCTGAGCTGGGGTACTCCCGATGGTGACTCAGCCTCAGTGGGGATTTGGGTTGAGCTGGCTCTCAGTAGCACACCCAATCACAGGATGAGAGTAAGAATGGGGAATGCCTGAGCCACTCCGAGGAGGTCCTGAGAGTTTTCTTCAGGAACTGCATTTGTCATTTGCCTCCTGTTTTCTCTCCTGTCTCAACACTCTGTAGTCCCTGAGGGAAACTTTTACTGACATGTGCTGCATCCAGCAAGTGACTTTCTTAAGTAGGATGTCATGTTTAGTAGTTATTTATGGCATATTTGAGGTGGGATGGAGGATTCTTTGAGACCATATGCTGGTTTTAAGGTGGTAATTGTTGTTAGGTCCCATTAGGCCCCTCTAACCCATAGCAACCTCATGTATAACAGAACAAAATGTTGCCAAGTTCTGCGCCTCCTTCATGATCACGGGTATGTTTGAATCTGCTGTTGCGGCTGTGTTGTCAATCTATCTCAATGAGGGTTTCCCTCATTTTCACTGACCCTCTACTGAACGTGATGTCCTGCTTTAGCGATTGGTCTTTCCTGATGATGTTCCAAAGTAAAAGAGTAGAAGTTTTGCCCTCGCTTATAAGGGACATTTTCATTTTATTTCTTCTAAGACTTACTTGTTCTTCTTTTTTTTTTGGTAGTCCACAGATTTTTAGGTAGGGAGAAATTATTAAAAGTACTATACCTAACCAAAAGCTCAGTGGTTCAAACCCATCAGCCCCTCTGTAGGATACGTGAGGCTGTCTGTTTCCATAAAAGTTTACAGCCTTGGGGACCCCACAGGGCAGTTCTACTCTGCCCTATCAGGTCATGATGAGTCAGAATCCACTCAATGGCAGTTTGCTTTCTTTTGATTTTGGTATTTCCTCTATTAGCTAAAACAGCAGTTTGGTATCAATGTTGATACTCCTTCTTCACATCAGCTTCCTCATGTAGATGTTGAAACTGAAGTTGTCTTATCACAGGACTTGGTGCTACCCTGAAAGTTGACTGCTTTGTCTATCAATCTCTGGACCCTGTAACAAAGGATGATACATCAGATTTTCTTGGTTTCATATTCAGGATTCTTAAGCACAAGGCCCAAGTGCAGGTTGCCATTCTCAAAAAGCATCTGATTTCTTCAACTCAGACTGAGCAATCTTTAGATGAAAGTTTTCCATCTCTTCCTTAACAGCTTTTCAGGGAGATGTGAAAGTTCACAGGATGATATTCAGGGAAGAATTTCTTTTTTTGCATTTGCGGTGCAACGTTCATTTTCAATTTGATTGTCAACTTGTGCTTTAAAATATGTTAATGCTGTAAGGGAGATCTGTTAAACTTTAAAAAGAAAAAAAACAGGGAAATACTTTATTTTACTTGGCATTTCAACAGAGGTAGGAAGGAGATATCCATGTGGTGAGTCATGGTAGGCAGTGGGGAGTGCCACAGATAAAAAAAAGGGTGGGGACAGCCCCCATCCCACATACACACCAGTCCCAGCCTCACCAGGAGTGGCTCTGGTAGCTCTTCCGGGATGACAATCTGTAATAATTGACCATTGCCCAATAACCAAGTGCACTGATAGGAATCAAATATTTCAAATATTTTCAAAGCACTTCCTTGACCCTGCTGCATGGGGGAAGGACACTGCTGGGACAGCTGGGGCTTCACCCTTGCCTTTCTGAGTTCATTGAGAAGCTTAAGTTCCTCAGGAGCTACATTTGTCATTTACTCCTGCCTCCCCTGCTCCCAGCCCCTTCATCTCCTGTCTGAAGGCTCTATAGTTCCCAGACAGAGCCTCAGATGTGGAGGCATTAATAGTTTTGGGGTTGGATAGGACTCTGAACAGGACAGTAAATGCCAGAACCGAAGAAGGAACTAGCTGGGGAGGGGACAATGGAGTAGCAGGGGCAGGAGGCCTGGTGGAGAGGAGCATGTTGTCACTGACATTGTTAAGAATTGCTGGGAGGTGGTGATAATAATAAGCAAGCAGATCAACCTTTAGCTGCTTTACTACTGTTGTTAATTTTCTGCAGACTATGCACCCTCTTGTTGTTTGCACTTGGAGTGGGCTTCCCCACCACTCTGCCTTGCTGTGCTATTGAAAAGATGACAAATTCAGCATCTTGGGCTCAGCTTAGAGCATCAGGTAGCGGCTGCAGACATGATACAGAAGCATGGCTAGGACTCCACCTGGATCATAGCAGACATAGAAAGCCTTTCAAAATGACAACACTTTTATGTTGAGTTTGGCAGCCTGGTTTTGTCT
>NW_006921771.1:4292383-4293047 GCF_000298275.1 Orycteropus afer afer
TAAGGCACTTGACTGCTAACCAGAGAGCTGGTGGTTCAAACCCACCAGCCACTCCTCAGAAGGAAAGTTGGGCAATCTACTTCCGTATATATACCACCTCGGAAGCCCAAGGAGGGGTCACTATGAGTCGACTCCGACTCTACAGCAAATAACAACAACAACAAAAGTGACATGGGTCAATGCATTTTTTTTTCTTTTTTGTAGTGTTCCCTCCCCTCCCCTCCCAACCCTGGCAACCAACAAAGAAAGTTTCTTCCCAATATAAACTTTTTCTTGATCCTACACAATAACGAACTAATACTATATTTGTCCTGTGATTGACTTATCTCACTCAGCATAATGTCCTCCAAGTTCATACATATTATGCGATATTTTGCAGACTGTATGTTATTCTTTAGTGATGCATAGCATTCCATTATGTGTACATACCATAGTTTGGTCATCCACTCTTCCGCTATAAATCTTAGAGATCTAAGTCCCTTGCCAGATATGTAATTATTGGCAAATATGAATTTGTTACTGTCATTTTTGTTATGTGCTTTCTCCTGGTGTCATTTTCTTTGTTCCATATAATTTTCTATGCTGAGCTCATTTTGTTTATGAATCATGTTATCACTTCCTTCATTGCTATTGTTTTAGTATTTGCTGAATACCTATGCTGGTC
>NW_006921771.1:4312359-4319091 GCF_000298275.1 Orycteropus afer afer
ACATTGTTTGCTGAGCTCTTGACATCAGAGTATATAAATTTTACTAGAATAATAGGCCTGGAATTATATAACAGATAGTTTTAATCCTGGATGATTTGTCTAGATTTTGGCAGAAACTTATGCTTAGACATACATTGCCTCTAGTGCAAAACTGGAAGGAATAGCCCTGGCCTTGGCTAAATGCATCTTGGTGGACAGGGTTCTGTTTACTCACTTTGGTCTTATAGTTGCTTTGATCTGTGGTTCACTGAGAGTCTTTCATGTGATAGACAACATACCTAGTTCAAGGGACACATAATCTGCATCTCCAGTGGGCTCACAGTCCAAGTATAGGAAGGCATTAAATGGATAGTTAAAACAGTGAGAGTTGGTCTGCCATGACATACGTGTAGTGTGTTATCCAAGTACAAGGAGGAGAATCGAAACTACCTGAGGTAGGAATGGAGGCTTAGAGATCTTCCTTGAGGAGACAAGACTCAGAATGAGTCTTGAAAGATGAGATACAAATGTTGTAGATATAAAAGCACAGAACATTAGGTGATCTGCATAGGATGTCATTAGACTTGCAGGAGTAAAACAAGGTAGGAGTCAGATCATTAAGGTTTTCCTATTCTTTGGAATTGGAAGGAAGATGGGGCAATCTACTTCTGTAGTGATACTGCCTCGGAAACCCAAGGAGGGGTCACTATGAGTCAGGTGTGACTCGATGGTACATAACAACAACAACAACATTCTTTGGAAAGGCACTGAAAGATTTTGATCAGAGGATTGGCATTTGACCATAACGATCATTTTAGCTGGTAGAGCCAAACTGGAGGCAGAGAGCATAATTAGAAGGCTGTGGCAAGAGTCCAGCTAAGAAATGAGGACTTGAGCTAGGGCAGTGTCAGGAGGGATAAAGAAGATTCAAGTGAGATTTAAGAGGTACTTTCAACTCAACAGGAGCTAATGACTAACTGGATGTTTGGGGGTGAGGAGCAGCATGACTCCAGGCTTCTGGTTGGGTTGCTTGAGCATATCATTTATGGGGTGAGGAAGGTGGGATCCTCCCTATGCGGTATGGGGGCTCTGCAGCCAGACCACAGGGTTTGCTGGAGTGGTCCAGGTCATTCTGTCAAAGAAGGGTGGTTCACTCAGATCCAGAATATTTTTTGATAAGAAAATCTGAGTAAGACCAGTCTGCCACTCACCAGACTCTTCTCTACATTTGTGGGTTGAATGCAGTGAGTCACTGTCATTATTTGGCTTCCACTTGTTTTTTCTTAAGTCCCTCGGTGATGCAAAGAGTTAAGCACTTGGTTAGCTTGGCAGTTTAAACCTACCCAGAGGCCCCTAAGGAGAACAGCCTGGCAATCTGCTCCTGAAAGGTCACAGCCTTGAAAACTCTATGGAATACAATTCTATGCTGCACACATGGGGATGCCATGAGTTGGAAATGACTCGAAGGAAACTGGTTTGGTTTTATTTATTTAATTTTATTTGGTTCCTGCAAAAGCTCCTGGAGGAGGTGATTCTGGCTAGGTCACTCCAGCCAGAGTCAGTTTCTGGTTACCCAAGTGCAGGTCACTGTTTTTTATCATAGAGGTTTGTACCCAGGAGTGATTACTCTGAATTTCTCTTCCTTGGTTATATATTATCTGCAGTTCCTTTTCCTCATTTCCTTCCACCTGCTTCTCAGAGCAAGATACTGAGCACTAGCCCCTTGCTACTTTTCTTGTATTTGTTTTTGCATTTGCTGCGCAGAAATAAAACCAATCAGCATCCACATGTGTTATCTGTTACAAGCTGCACTCTATGACGGATAGAAAGGGAATGTTAATTATTCATCTTACAGCCATATCTCTCACAAAAAAAGCCAGATATGACCAAAGTCTCCCAGTATTTTTATCTCGTCACTTTGTATTGGCAAGAGAACAAGGACTGGCAATGACACCTGCGGTGGATAACCCGCCTTCTTGAGCTGGTTCCATCTCTGAAAAATGGAAATAGCTGTACTTTCTCTGGATACCTCACAGATGCAAGTGAGATTGTCTATAAAGAACTTTGAAAAACTTTTGAAAAAAATCATCTAATTTACAGCGATAAAAGGAACAGTGAAGTGCAAAGATTCCTGCCCCTTGCTTCCCAGCCAAATATGTTCAGGAGCAGAGATGAGGAAGAAAGAGATATTACTGTCTAATTGTCAGGTCAAGAACCCCTTCCAAGCTCAATTGGCATAACACGCTACACAAAATACATTGTTCTACATCCTACTGTGGTGATTAACGAGTAGGATCTTAAAAGCTTGTAAGCAGCCATCTAAGATGCAACAATCGCTCTCTCCTTGTCTGGAGTAAAGGACAATGAAGAAAACCAAAGATGCATGGAAACAATTAATCCATGAGACTAGTGGACCATGCAAGCCTCAGCCTACAAGACCCTAAGACCAGAAGAACTAGATGGTGCCCAGTTTCCACTGTCTACCATGCAGAAAGGGATCAGTGTAGGAGATCCTGGATAGAGTGAGAAAAATGTGGGATAAATCTCAAAATCATAAAAAAGACCAGGCAACATTCTTTTCTCTGGGGTCCAAGAACTATAATTTGATATCAAACTATGGTTTGAAAGAGACTGATGAAACTCTTGAGACTATGGTCCCTAGTCATTCTTTGGGCCTGGAATTGAAATCATTCTATGGCTTCCAGCCAAACAATAGACAGATGTGTAAGGTAAACATTTACATCAGGTAGGTACACTCCTTAGAACTAATCAACCACGGGGGAAGGGAATGCAAAGAACCCCTTTCTTCCACTTA
Organism: Orycteropus afer afer; assembly: GCF_000298275.1. Classification (NCBI taxonomy): domain Eukaryota; kingdom Metazoa; phylum Chordata; class Mammalia; order Tubulidentata; family Orycteropodidae; genus Orycteropus; species Orycteropus afer. The sequence continues at coordinate 4,315,154 of NW_006921771.1, forward strand.
GACCAGTTTCCAGACATTTCTGGATATGGAAAGTAAATGGGAGGGGGTTTTGGAAAGTTAGATCCTTTTCCATGCTTTTTTGTCTTTGTTCTGGTTACCTAGTGCTGCTCTGACAGGAATATACCACAAATGGGATGGCCATCACAAACAGGACTTTATTCTCTTACAGTTTGGAGGTTTTAAGTCCAAGTTCAAATTGCCAGGCTCTAGGGGCTGGGTGAAAGCCCCTCAACCTTGGGGTCCAGCTCTGCCTCCTGCTTCCGGCCCACTGAAGCTACAGGTATTTCTTCACTCAGACAGCTTCTGGCTGCTGAGGCTGCCAAGCCCAAAGTTGACAAGTAAAAAGGCACAGTCCTGATGTTACCAAACCACACAACAGGCCATTAATTTAAATCCATTATAAGTCCCAAGGTCGGCAGAGCACAGCAGGCTGCCGAACAATGACATGGCTGCATGCAGGGTCCAAGTGTGCCCAAAGGTAGAGACCATTCCCAAAGCTGCTTTTATATATGGGAAGCAGACCACATACCCAAAGGTAGCTACTCAGCTGCTTGTGGTAGATCCCACCATGGAGTTGTTGCCAGTCTCATCATGGGGAATAACTACCACCAGCTGCCTAGTCACTCAACCAGGCCCAGCCAAGTAGACACACAAATTTAACTACCACAGTCTTGCTTTCCTAAACATAGTTTCCCTAACCCCTTTCGTATCTCGCATCTCACTTTTAAGATTTTTCTTTTCTTGTGCTTAGACACATTACTCTGTTTAAGGCAACCCATTGGCTATGTGGTATAATACTTTATTCCCTCCTCGATTCAGAAGTTAATGATGACACCTCTGATAACCTGGGGAGGGCATCTCCTTTACTCTGTAAGCTGATTTCTAATTAGCTGCTGTGTCAGATTCTCGCAATCAGTTCCTTGGGCTCCTAGCTTAGTTTACAGTCAGCCCCCTGGACACAGGATGGAGACACCAGAGCAAGGGATGAGGCACACCCTCCCCATCTCATCTGTCTTGGGCCAAAAGTGGACAATATGATGAACAGCTCTTGAATATGAAAATATGGCCTAATTACATTTGGGAACCGTAACACCAAGAAGAGTCTTAGAACAGACACTACAGGTTCTCTAGTGTACCACTATGTCTTAGCATTAATTAATCAGCTAGCTGTAAAATTTTGCTTAGAGTCTATTGTGTGCAAAACACAATATTGTGCCCTGAAAATGAAGAAGGAAGGGAGGGTAAGAGGAAAGACACTTAATTCCTGCCATAATAGACTCAATCTAAAGGAGACATTATTATAATTTAGTGCCTAAAATATTTCCCCTCTCTAGCATCCCCATTCTCCTCCCTGCCGTTCTGAGCAGCCATGTGAAAATTGCTTTCCTAGATCTTGAGTTTTCTATTTGACTATCAGCCTGCTAGCAACATTCTTTTCTCTGGGGTCCAAGAACTATAAAACAGGGTAATTTTCTCTAAAACTTCTTCTCATTTCATAGTTCTTTCCTCCTTGATCTGCAGAAGGAGAATTTCCCTTCATTGCTTCAATCTCACTGAATAGTGCGGTAAGATGTGATGAAGCTGGGTTTTGGTGTCTGTGAGACCTGGGGCTGTGGGGCCATGGTGGTTCAGTGGTAGAAATCTCGCCTTCCTTCCATTAGAGAGACCCAGGTTCGGTTTCTGCCCACTGCACCTCATGTGCAGCTATCACTCGTCTGTCAGTGGAGGCTTGTGTGTTGTTAGGATGCTGAACAGGACTCATTGGAGTTTTCCAATTAAGACAGACTAGGAAGAAAGTCCTGGTGATCTACTCCCCAAAATCAGCCAATGAAAGCTCTGTTGATCACAAAAGTCCAATTCACAACCGGCCATGGGGATGGTGCACGGCTGGGTGCAGGGTTGCCATGAGTTGGGGGCTGGCTTGACAGCAACTAACAATAATAACAAGACTTGGTATTGAATTTTGGCTTCACCACTTGCTAACCGAGTGATCTTGGGCAGATTCTTTAACCTTGCTAGACATTGTTTTCTTTATCAGTGAAAGGGGAGAGATATTAATGCCTGTTCTGTCAGGTTCTTGTAAAGACTATAGCAGCAAAGAGAAGATCACTGGCGTACAGACACTGAGTGCTCTAATTCTCTCTGCACACCTTTGAGAGATTGAAGTGTCAGCTAGGGGAATTAAGTGGGGATGTCTTGCTGGTAGTGCAGCCTCCTTTGGAAATTGGTTGGGAGACATGATTGGCAGAACTCCTTTCAGGGCACTGCTGTTTTTGGCATGTCCTGCTGCTTGCTGTTGGATAAAGTAACAGAACTCTAAGAGGCAATGAGTGCTGTTGCACACTCTTATCTCGGCACAAGGGTACCTGTGGATGTGAGAGATTTCCAGAATGATACCAGGGTTGAGGCTTCAGGCTGGGGTGGGAGTGGGTCTGGCAGAGCTCTTAGACCCCTGGCCATGGGCCCCCCATCCCCAGCTTGAGTCCCTGCTGATGTAACAACATTGCTGCACAATCCTGATTAATTGAGACTCAATCTGCTAGACAATAAGGCATGTAACTTTGAAATGTAAATTTAAAAAAACCAAAAACAACAATGTAAATGAGTTCCTCCATATGTCCAGGAGCATTTCTAGGTTAGAATTCACTTCTCTGAAATGATGAAAAGAGTAATCAAAGCCTGAGAGGAGATATTTGTGACCTAACGCTGATGGCTAGTACCTGGAATAAGGATCTCTGGTGGCAGTCCTGAGGAAACAAGACTGGGCAATCTACTTCCGAAAAGATTACTGCCTTGGAAACCCAATGGGGGTCGCTATGAGCAGGACTTGACTCGATGGCAGTGGGTTTTTTGGATTTAGTTAGTGGCACTGTGTTTAAGGCATTGGGCTACTAACCAAAAGTTTGGCGATTCAAGCCCACCAGCTGCTCCATGAGAGAAAGATGAGACAGTTTGCTCATGTAAAGATTTACAGCCTTGGAAACCCAGTGAAGGTTGCTATGAATCAGAATCAACTTGAGGTCAGTGAGTATGAGTTTGAGTACCCAGAATATAAAGCTGCCTCCAAAATTAAGAAAAAGACAGAGCCCAAGAGAAAGAAAGGGGCAATTCATTGTTGAGAAATTCCAAAGAGTTAATACACACATGGAAACATCCTCAACCTCACTAGTATGCAACATAGTGCAAATTAGAATGACTCAAACACAATTTTATACCTATCAGATTAGCAAAAATTTTAAAATCTGGTAACAGCAAGTGCTGGCGTGGATGTGGGAAATAGAACATACATTGCCGATGGAGTCCCAGGGTGGTGGAAATGGTTAGCCCTTCAGTTGCTAACAGAAAGGTTGCAGATTTGAATCCACATATATGTGCCTCAAAAGGAAGGCCTGGTGATCTAATTCTGGAACATCAACTGCTGAAAGCCATATGGTACACAATTCTACTCCGACGCACATGAGGTTACCATAGATGGGAATAAACTCCATAGCAACTGATTAGTTAGCTACATTGCTGATAACCAAAAAACCCACTGCCATCAAGTTGATCCTGACTTATAGTGACTGTATAGTACAGAGTAGAACCCCACAGATTTCCAAGGTTGTAATCTTTATGGAAGCAGACTACCATATCTTTTTCTACAGATCGGCTGGTGGGTTCAGACTGCCAACCTTTCAGTTAGCAATCAGTCGTTTAACCACTGTACCACCAGGGCTCCTACATTACTGATAAAAACAAAACAAAACAAAAACACAAACTTGCTGCCATGGACTCTAATCCAACTCATAGAAACCCCTCCTTGGGTTTCCAAGGCGGTAACTCTACAGAAGTAGATTGCTCAGTAAGGAAGTTAGCAAAATTTACTTAAATTGAAGTTGACTTGATGACAGCTGGTACTGGTAGTTAAGTTGAAGATGCACCCATATTACCCTAAAAAA
>NW_006921771.1:4320126-4330827 GCF_000298275.1 Orycteropus afer afer
TGAAGGTATGAAATCTAGGTACTGGGAACACAGATGTTATTATTTTAATGTTGGCATATTTCATGCATGAAATAAAACCTCCATATCTTTGCAACTGTGGACCTGCTCCACTTTGTCCAGTGGTCTTGGGGAAAGTACTACACCTCTTACTTAGCATGGCTGTTTCTCTGGAGAAAGGAGTGAAGAAGCCTTTGTCCAGTGACCCACAATTGCCTGTGCTGCCAGTCCCCATTCCCCCCAGATGCTTTGGGGTATTCTCTCCTTCCCCTGGTCCTTGGGGTCTGTGAGGTCTCTAGCTACTGACTGATATCACCATTAAGACTATGAAGTGTCCATGCAACGTGAGATGTTGAAAAATCCCAGACTCATTGCTCGGTCCCTATTGGATTCTTTTACGTGAGTGTTAACTTGAATTTTGGTTTACAGTAGGCTCTATTTCTCAACAGAAAGCTTCTGGACAAGTTAACTCCTTCTGAGAGTGCAATTTCTTTGTCTAACAGGAGTTTTGCTTTTTTGGGGGATATGTGATATGGTCCATGAGTAATGTGTGTGTTTGTTTGATTTGCTGCTGTTTGTTTTAGCTCACGGATGTGTACAGTTCATCGCCATCTCTGAGCCGCTATTTTACTTCCATTGAAATAGCAGATTTCAGGTAAGGATGTAGAGCCTTATGTTTTGGTTTCTTTCTTTGGAAAGATACTCCCCCCACCATTTAACTAGGAGGACTTCTCTGCATCTCAGAGCTCTAAGAGCACTATCTTAGTTATCTGGCACTGCTATAACAGAAAATTATAAGTGGGGTGGCTTTAACAAACAAATTTATTTTCTCACAATTGGGGCCGGAAGTCTGGGTTCAGGGCACTGGCTCTAGGGAAAGGCTTCCTCTCCCTGTTGGCTCTGGGGGAAAGGCCTTGTTTCCTGTTTTTTTGGTGATCTTCATGTGGCTCAGCATCTGTTCCCCATCTCTCTGCTTGCTCCTTTGTCTTAATCTGCTCTTTTTGTATCTCAAAGGTGATTGGTTTAAAACACACCCTACACTGATATGGCCTCTTAACATAACAAAGAAAACCCATTCCCAAATGGGATTATAACTACAAGTATAGGGGTTAGGATTTATAACACATATTTTGGTGGTACACAATCCAATTTTGAATGATAAAAGAGAAGGCATAATAGATTGTGTACAATATAGTGCCTTTTGTTTGAATAAAAATATATGTTGCTATTTTTACGTAAGTAGTATATTTATCAAAATACATATGGAACATGCTGAGTTCTGAATAATGGTTACTATTTGGGAAGGGAGGGAAAGGAAATAGTATGGTGTCTAGGATAGCTTTGGCTTTATTTTGTAAAGAACTGAACTATGGCAAAATGTGAAGGTATGAAATCTAGGTACTGGTAACACAGATGTTATTATTTTAATGTCTGATCCTTAATAGGATCAGAATGTTAGTCCTGGGAAGGTCTTTGGAGACTAACTTGCTCAACTCTTTTATTCTACAAATGAGAAAAATGAAATTCAAATTAATGATATGAATCAGCTAAGGTCATATGGAAGAGAAGAAAAGGTTCAGCAAACCATCCATTTTTTAAGTGGATGCTCAAATAAACAAATAGACCAGGCTGTCGTTTGAACAGAACAAGGGTAGTGCATCAGGGTTGTATCCTTTCATTATACTTATTCAATCTGTATGCTGACTAAATAATCCAAGGAGCTGGACGATATGAAGAAGAACTAATGTCAAAAACTGATGTCAAAACAGGCTGGTATTGGTACAATGGCATCAGGATTGGAGGAAGACTCATTAACAACCTGTGATACACAGATGACACAACTTTGCTTGCTGAAAGTGAGGATGACTTGGGGCATTTACTGATGAAGATTGAAGACTACAGTCTGCAGTATGGATAACAGCTCAGTATAAAGAAAATGAAAATCCTCACAACTGGACAAATGAGCAGCATCACAATAAATGGAGAAAAGATTGTAGTTGTCAAAGACTTCATATCCCTTAGTTCTACAATCAACACCATTCGAAGCAGCAATCAAGACATCAGACGATGTATCACATTGGGCAAATCTGCTGCAAAGGACCTCTTTCAAGTTCTGAAGAACAAAGATGTCTTCTTGAAGACTAAGGTGCGTCTGCCCCAAGCCATGATATTTTCAGTCACCTCATATGTGTGTGAGAGCTGGACAATGAATAAGGAAGACCAAAGAAGAGTTGATGCTTTTGAGTTGTGATGTTGGCAAAGAATACTGAAAGTACGATGGACTGTTGAAAGAACTATCAAATCTACCCTGGAAGATGTATAGCCAGGATGGTCCTTGGAAGTGAGAATGGCCAGACTTCATCTCACCTACTTTGATCCTGTTGTCAGAAGGGACAATACCCTTGAGAAGGATATCATGCTTGGTAAAGTGGAGGGTCAGAGAAAAAGGGGAAGGTCCTCAACAAGATGGATTAACACAGTGGCTGCAATGATAGGCTCAGATATAGCAAGGATCATGAGGCTGGTGCAGAACCAGGTAATGTTTTGTTCTGTTGTACGTAGGGTCACTATCAGTCAGAAGTGACTCGACAGGACTGTTTTTAAAAGCTATTTGATTTCCTTATGAAATAAAGAAATCAATACCATTTATGGTAGCTACCAAAAAGATGAAATACTTGGGAAGAAATCTTGCCAGGGACACAAAAGACATGGACAAGGAAAACTACAAAACACTACTTCAAGAAACTATAAGAGAGTTATGCAAATGGAAGAGCATACCATGCTCATGGATAGGAAGACTGAACACTGTAAAATGTCAGTACTACCCAAAGCAATCTATACATTCAGTGCAATCCTGATCCAAATTCCAGCAACATTCTTCAACCAAAACCACTGCCATCGAGCCAGTTCTGACTCATAGTGACTTCCATTGGGTTCCCAAGGGAGTAAATCTTTACAGAGTAGATTTCCCAGTCAATCACTGATTTTATCTTATCTGAGGAAAGAGCCCTCAGATAAGCAAAGCACTACTGAAGAAGAACAAAGTAGTAGGTCTCACATTCCCAAATCTCAAAACCTGCAATATAGCCACAGTTGTCAAAACAGGCTGGTATTGGTACAATGACAGACCCATAGACCTATGGAACATAATTGAGAACCCAGAAACAGATCCATCTACCTATGGTCAGCTGACCTTTGACAAAGGGCTGAAATCCATTAAATGGGGAAGAAATAGTCTCTTTCACAAATGGCAATGGCAAAACTGGATATCCGTCTGCACAAAAATGAGACAAGATCCATACCTCATACCACACACGAAAACTGACTCCAGATGGATCAAAGACTTAAATGTAAAACCAAAATTTATAAAGTTAATCAAAGAAATAAACATAGGGGAAACTTAGGGGCCCTAATATATGGCATAAATAGACTACCAAACATAAGTAAAGATGCACAAACAGCAGAAGATAAAGTAGATTATTGTGACTTTCTGAAAATTGAATTCTTATGCTCATCAAAAGCCTTCTCCAAAAAAAAAAAAGTGAAAAGAGAAACTACAGACTGGGAAAAAATATTTGGCAATGACATATCTTTCAAGAGACTTACATCTAAAATTTCTAGAAAATTCCAACACCTCAACATCAAACAGACAATCCAATTAAAAAATGGGCAGAAGGCATGAACAGACACTTCAGAAAAGAAGATATTCAGGCAGCCAACAAACACTTGAACAAATGTGCGTGATCACTAGCCATGCAAATGAAAACAATGAGATACAAATCAAAACAACGAGATACCATCTCACCCTAGCAATAATAGCAAAATTCAACAAGACAGAAAGTAACAAATGCTAGCAAGGCTGTGGAGAGATTGGGACGCTCATACACTGCTGTTGGGACTGTAAAATCATGCAACCACTGTGGAAGTCAGCATGGTGATTCCTTAAAAAGTTGGAAATAGAAATACCATTTGATCCAGCAATCCTGTTACTGGGTATATATCCTAAAGAAGTGAGAACCAGGACATGAATAGATACGTGCACACCCATGTTCATCACAACACTTCAAAATAGCAAAGAGATGGAAACAACCCAAGTGCCCATCAACAGAAGAATGGATAACCAAACTATGGTACATACACACAGTGGAATACTATACAACACTAAAGAATAATGTAGAATCTATGAATCATCTTGTAATGTGGATGAACTTGGAGGAAATTTTGCTGAGTGGATAAATAAATCATAGAAGGACAAATATTCTGTTAGTCCACTATTGTTAAAAGTCAAGGAAAGGTTTACATATAGAAGGAAACTTTCTTTTTTGGTTATGGGAGATGAAGGGGAGGGGAAGGAAAATTGCCAGATAGGTAAGAGACAAGTATTGATTTGTGAAGGGAAAAGCAATATACCTAAACCAAATGACCAACACAATAACACTAAGGAAAAGGAAAACACACACACACACATATACAGGCAGTTATTTGAAAGCAAACCCCAGGGATTTTAGTATTTTAGATAAAGAAATTCTGTCTGGAAAACATTTTTGTTTCAGTTGAAAAAGTCCAGACTAAGTTTCTAAAATGCTAAATTGAGAAACAAAAGCCATTGTCACCAAAAGGTCCATCTGCTGCCATCCGTGGGCAAGAGACAGACATATCCCTGGCATACATATGTGGTATCTCGACTTCAGGCCTGATAAAAATGCCCTTTGGCTCACAGACTGCTAGACTTGCTCCAGTGCTGGGTAGCTGACATGCAGCTCACAGGGTTTCACTGCTTCCATGAAAATCCTGTCTCTCCCCTTGCAATTCAGCCTTATAAACCCACCCAGTGACCTGACAGGGCTAGCCAGGTCAGCTAGGCACCCTACTCCTCTCATTCAGGTTCTGATCTGGTTTCCTGAAAGTCAGCCTCTAGGTATTTTCATAAACCCAGTCCTGGGTCCTAGTTTGTGGGAGTTCAGGGTGATTGCCCATAAAGGTGTTGACCATCATTAGTGTTAATTAGAAGGTGGAGCACAGAGAACAAGTAAGGGCCTCTGCTAACTAGGGTAACCAAATTAGAATTTGAAAGTGCAGTTTTCAATCTGTCTGTAGTATTTCAGATTGGCATCATTGGAACCATGAGTTTCTCCAGAGTCCAAGCTGTATTTCTTTCAGTCACAGGGTTTGGCACACTTCTTGCCAAACCTCATTAAGAAACAACAACAACAAAGAAAACACAGTTGCTGCCCAGTCGATTCCAACTCACAACCACTCCATCCATGTGGGTCAGAGTAGATTTATGCTCCATAGGGTTTTCAATTGTTGACTTTTTGGAAGTAGATTGCCAGGTCTTTCTTCTAAGGTGCCTCTCACTGGCCTTGAACGTCCAGCCTTCTGATTAGCAGCCAAGTGCATTAACTATTTGCACTGCCCAGGATTTCCTCTGAGGTCTACTGGAATTTATTAACTGAATTGACAGCCACTTCACTTTGGTTTTTCACTGTGTGAGTACTGGCCTGTGTGGCCTCTGGCCACAAGAGGGAGCTCTTTACCCCTCTCCTGCAGGAGCAACCTGGTATGAAACTTACCCTAGGGGAACAGTCCTAGATGTGAGCACCTGTTAATTATTTTACTATCAGCTCTTAATCGAAGCCTCTTGAGATAAAGTCATAGGGTAACTGAACACTTAAATGGTAACTAGTGATACAAACTGCTAATTAACTGAAAGCAGCCATATGATTATTTTTATTTTGCAAATGGTAAAGATAAGTTCCAGGAAGATGAAAACTGCATTTCCATAGGTCCCATTACTAAGAGCTAACAAAACTTGGTCTTCTGCCATAGGGGCCTCCAGAGCTGGAAACAGGGCAGAGTTTCCTTGGGTTTCTGATATCTCTACAGAAGTCGATTGCCCAGTCTTCCTTCTGGGGAGTGGCTGGTGAATTTGAACCACCAGCCTTCTGGTTAGCAGTCATATGCCTTAGGCACTACACCACCAGAGCTCCCAGGAAGGTGCAATTTATGGCTGATGCACAAGGCAGTCTGTGGGAGCTGGAGTTCTGGACCCAGCCAATGATGTGGTGCTTTAGTGTCTTACCTTAAACATGGTTATAGGTGAAATAAAGACCTGGTTAAACTGAATAACTGACACAGACTTGCAGGGGCGGGAGACGATATACAGGGAATGTTTGAGGAGATGAGGGCAGGTTTACTTGTTTTGCCCTAGGGGATGAAAGGTACAAGTCTGGGGCAGACATTGTATGTGCCAAGTCAGAGTCTTCCTTGGACAGTAGCTGGGCCCATTCTTTCCTTAGATATCTCTTGCAAGTAGACTCCTACTTGCCAGATAGGAGGAAGGAGAACACTAAGATAAACCCACATTTTTGAGATGGAACCATGGGAGAGATTCTTCTAGCACAGTACCCCTTGCTATGTTGTATTTGAAGAAAATGCTGAACTGAAAAACGTTACTGTTCATATTGATTTCTCATGTTGCCTTGTGATTTGGCGTATATGTTTTATTGTCTGTTTGGTTTGCCTTTCAGTGGTGACAATGCTACAGTAACTTACCACCTGCAATTTGGGGTTCCATCAGAAGATGATGGTTTTATGAAGTACATGATGAATGAAGAGTTGGTGCTGGGCATTTTGCTACAGGACATCCATGATCAGAACATATCTAGTTGTGAAACTCTGGGGCTTGATCCAACATCCTTCTCATTCTTTGGTAAGTAGAGCGAGTAAAAGGCAAAGTTGTAGTGATAAACAAGTAAATCAAAACTGGGGACCAGTCGTTTAGTATGTCAACTTCGATGCCTTGGTATCATGTCAAATCACTCATTCATTCATCGGCCCAAGTTTTTTGCATGAGGGTGACATTCCAGGCTCTGTGGACACATCAACTGTGTAGTTGGAAAATAAATCTTGGAAGAGATAAAGTATAAGGATGAAGATTGTTAAATCTTTCCTTGTTGCAGTTAACCTACATTTTAAGGCTTGTTCCAAATATCGTTAGTAACCATCATATGAACACTGTAGTTTCACAAGAGAGGTAAGTGTAGAAGAATTTGAAATGAAGGGTATAGCTAAATTGTTGAAAATTATCTCAAGGTGAAGAGCCTACTTTTTTTTTTTTTTTTTCCATCTCTGTTGAAGGCCACTGAGTCCATTACAAAATTAACGTTGTTAACTGGTGTTGTTGATTATGACTCATAGTGACCCCACATGACAGAGCAGAACTGTGTCATAGAGTTTTCTAAGCTATAATCATCAAGGAACAAATTCCCAGGTCTTTTTCAGATGAAGCCAGTGGGTGGATTCAAACTGCCAACCTTTCAGTGAGTGGCTAAGTGCTTAACCATAGAGGGGCTTAAAAGGCAAATTAATTTATTTCCTTAAAAACGATAAAAATAGTTTACTCAGCTACTTTTAAAGTTAAGAACAGAACAAAACATTGGTATTTTATTGAGTAAATATGGTGAACACTGTGCTTGTCAGGTTCTGAAAATTTTAATACTTGGCATAAAACCTGGCAAAAAGGAAGGTGAGGTGACTCCAAGCCTTTGAAATTTCCTTACATTGTAGTTATACTAAAGCTTTGTCCTGATTTCTTCTCATTTTTCACGTATGATTCCTCTCTTGGAGGCATATCAGCTCTTAGCTGGTGCCAACCATCTTGGCTATTTTAATTTTTACCCACAATATATCAGAAACTTTCTCTGATACATTAGGAGGTGCCCAATAAATATTAGTTGAATGAGTGAAAGAAGCAAGTTGGAAGGATGTGTGGTTAGCAGGCAGGCACAGTGCCAGCAGCTTAGAATGAGAAGAGAGAGCAGAAAAATCATCAAGCACAAATGTGTCACTGCATAATAAGAGAACACGTGTTTATGATGATGACAGTTATTTGGAGAGAAGAAGGAGGGAGAGTAGACTGTCCTTGGTTTAAAGAAACAAAAAGTTATCTAAAGCAGTTCTTAAAGATTTGTTTTCACAAATGAAGAAAAAGAATGAAATTTAGCAGGTCAAGTTTTAGCTAACTGAAGAAGCCGTGTACATGAATAACTGCCTTGCAAAGCATCCTGAACAGATAAAGTACATCTGGGTAGTGCAAATTGTTAACATGCTCAGGAGATACCAAAAGGTTAGTGGTTCAGATCCACTCAAAGATGCCTTGGAAGAAAGGCCTGGCAATCTACTTCCAAAAAATCTGCCACTGCAAACGCTATGGAGCACAGTTCTGCTCTGACACAGGGGGTCGCTGTGAGTGGGAACTGACTTGACCGTAACTGGTTTGATTTTGGGTTTTGGTCTGTGGGATAGGCACATAACATTTGTGGAGCTATGAGCTTATATCTCATATCCAGGAATTTTTAAAACAAGAAAATCTATACCGTTTCCTGTGTAAGAGGTGGTAGGAGGGCTATCCTGCATGAGATGCCTGTGGCAGCTGCTGTTGTTGTGTGACTGGTCTCAATTTTCTGAGGCTGTCTGTCTCTGTTAAATTGTGATGCTAGCTTTTTCCAAAGGTGGCAGGGGAATTGAGAGGAGAGTGAGAAAAGATTTGAGAGAATTATGTTCTCGAGAAGACACTCTAGGTCATGCAAATGGCTAATGCATTTGATTGCTGACCAAAAGGTTGGAGATTCACGTCCACCCATGGGTGCCTTGGAAGAAAGGCCTGGTGATCCACTTTTGAAAAATCAGTCACTGAAAACTCTGTGGAGTACGATTCTACCACTAATTAGGCTGCCTGGAGGGCAACTTATTTTCTTTTTTTTTTCCCCAATGCATTTGGGAGGCCTATACAGAGTACCTGTAACACATGGGGTTGTCACATGTAAAAGTGGCAGTACATGGTGGCATCTGACCTCTAACTTCACAAAGAGGAAGGAGAATCACATCCCAATCAACCTGAAGACTGATTCCCATAAGGTGGAGGGCAGACACACCTCCTCTCTCCAATCTTTGTACCAATTCTGACACCAACCATCCCTCCCACGGCACCCTCTACTTCTCTGCTGAATTTGATAATTTGTTGCAGTGGCCACACAGACCTCACAGACCATACTCACAATTATGGCATTCATTAAGGAAACAACAAGGTACAATTTGTGACAAGGCTTAACAGGCTACGACTTGGGATCAGGCTTAGGAAGCATGTTGGCAAAGTCTCCCTCTTTCACTGCAACAGTGCTCTATCAGTTCCTCTCTGCCTTGTAGGATTCTTCTAGGTCCTATCCTCTATCCAAGAGGATAGGCTCCTCTTGGCCTCTTGAGGACAAGCCTCTTCTCATGGGCCGCTGCTCCCTCTTGGGCCTGGCCTTTGTCCTGCTCAGTCAAGTGTTACTTGACTAGCTGGGCATCATCTAGTTCTTCTGGTCTCATAGTCATACAGGCTGAGGATTGCATGCTGTACCAGTCACTTGGACTAATTGTTCCCATGTGTCTTTGGTTTTCTTCATTCTTCTTTGCTCTGGATGAAGAGAGTCCCATCATTGCATCTAGATAGCTGCTTGCAAGATTTTTAGATTCCGGTCACTACTCACTAAAGTAGGATGTGGAGCAACATTTTTGTGTAGCATGCTGTGCCAATTGAGCTTGATGTCCCCTGAGCCCACAGGTCCAACTACTCACTCACTCTGAGTAGATGGCTGTGGCCAAGAAGCCACCTCAACCTTGCCCCTTGTCAGCTCAACTATATACCTGGTAATTTTTACAGAACATAGCAATACACTTGTAGAAACATGGTTCTCTCAGACTTTCTTAGTGGAAGTTTGCTGTGATCCTAGACCCCACTTACCAGAGCATGAATTTGCAGTATTTGAGGCATTTGATATTCTCAGGAATATAAGGATTCCTTCAAATAGGAGTTACGAAGTGACCTGTTAGGAAGGGGGGAAGGAAAAGGAGAGAACCAGAGAAGGCATGCAGACAAAGGGAGGAACCAAGCTCAGAGGCAAACTACAAAGAGAGAGAAGAGTTGTGGACATAGAGAGTCAGAGGCCCCTGGGAGGGATGAGGGAGGCCTAGTGAGTTCTTAGTTAAGTTTCCCATGTTCATGTGAGCTGTGTGTTTTGTGAGGCTGCCTCTACACCTCTGTAACTAGCTGGGGACGTCATTTCCTACAACGATACTGTTCTCATTCTTCAAAGAGGAAGAAGTCTTAAATTTTTTTGGTTTCAGTGTTCTTTGGAGAGATTGAAGACAGCCATGTATTTTCTTACCAGGAAAAAAAAAAAAATGCACATACTTCCTCCCTACCCAAGAATCCCTTGAAGTGACTCCATAGTCTCTTGTGGTTCACATGTCTGCACTTTAGAGGCAGAACCTTCAATTACATTGTAATTTAGATTCCTGGGTGTTTGTGTGTGCTTCTTTTTCCTAAATTTGGAAATATGGTGTATATTTTGACATGACTGCAGGCATATTTTCATACCTTGTAAAAATAAAAACTTCCTTTATTTTTTTATTTTTAAATTTTATTTTGATTTGGGTGAAGATTTACAGAGTAAATTCACTTTTCATACAGCAGTTCACATAATAGACTTTGTCTCATGTCATTCACCAAAATTTACAATGCAACAGCTCCCCTCCCACTTCCTCCCCATAGTTACCTCTTCCCAGTGTCCATCCTTCCATATTCTTCTGTGCCCTGAGCTGTCTCCCTGTGCATAAGCAGCCCTTCCTTCTCCCATGATTGTTCTCTCCAGGGTGTGT
>NW_006921771.1:4331692-4332704 GCF_000298275.1 Orycteropus afer afer
CTAACAGCGTTCCCTCCCCTCCCCTCCCACCCCTGGTAACCAACAAAGAAAATTTCCTCCAATAGATAAACCTTTCCTTAACTTTTACAATAACAGAATAATACAATATTTGTCCTTTTGTGACTGACTTATTTCACTCAGCATAATGTCCTCCAAGTTCATCCACATTATGCGGTGTAAAAACTTCCTTTAATATATAATTATGAAGTAACTTTGAAGGGGACCTCACTTCTTCATCCTTAGCCTATCATCAAACATCACCTCATGAATGGAATTGTTGTTAAAACTGGTTCCAAATTACAGCAGCCCTATGTACAAAAGAATGAAATACTATCCAGCCTTTTGCCATCCTCACAATCCTTGCTATGTTTGAGCTCTTGTCACAGCCAAGGTGTTAGTCCATCTCATTGAGGGTCTTCCCCTTTTTCACTGACCCTCAGCTTTACTAAGCATGATGGCATTTTCCAGGGACTGGTCCCTCCTGATAACATGTACAAAGAACATGAGAAAAAGTATCACCATTCTTGTTTCTAATGAGCATTCTGTCTGCACTTTTTCCAAGAAAGATGTGTTCATTCTTCTAGTAGGCCATGGAATATTTAATATTCTTTGCCAACACCATAATTCAAATGCATCTTCTGCAGTCTCCCTTATTTACTGTCCAGCTTTTGCATGCATACGTGGCAGTTAAAAACACTATAGCTTGAGATCAGGCACACTTTAGTCCACAAGTTCACATCCCCACTTTTTAACACTTTAAAGAGACCTTTTGCAGCAGATCTCTATATATTGCTGTACATCATTTGACTTTTTGACTGCTGCTTCCATTGGCATTGATTGTAGTTCCAAGTAAAATAAAATCCCTGACAATTTCAAACATTTCTCTGTTTATCATGATGTCCAATTGTGAGGATTTTTGCTTCCTTTATTTTGAGATGTAATTCATACTGAAGGCTGTAGTCTTTGATCTTCATCAGTAGGTGCTTCAAGTCCTCTTTGCTTTCAGCAAGCA
>NW_006921771.1:4335819-4359243 GCF_000298275.1 Orycteropus afer afer
GATGATGGGCTCAAGTATAGCAAGGATCATGAGCTCGCACAGGGTCAGGCAGTGTTTTGTTCTGCTGTGCATGGGGTCGCTATGAGTCGGAAACAACTCGACAGCACCTAACAACAACAATAAACAATGAGTCTTCCTCCAATCCTGATGCTATATTCTTCTTTATATAGTCCATTTTCTTGGATAATTTGCTCAGCATACAGACTGAATAACTATGGTGAAGGAAGACAACTCTGACACACACCTTTCCTGATTTCAAACAGTATCTCCTTCTATTTGAACAACTGCCTCTTGGCCTACATACAGATTCTGTATGAGCACAATTAAGTGTTCTGGAATTCTTATTCTTCACAGTGTTATTCATAATTTGTTGTGATCCACACAGTTTAATGCTTTTTCATATTCAATAAAACATAGATAAACATCTTTCTGGTATTTCTGCTTCCAACCAAGATCCAATTGACACCAGTGATGATATCCATCATTCCACATCTTCTTTTGAATCCATCTTGAATTTCTGGCAGTTCTCTGTTGATGTACTGCTGTAACGTTTTTTTTTTTAAATTTTTTAAAATTGTTTTGCTGAATTTTATTCAGCAAAATTTTACTTGTGACATCAATGATATTACTTGGTAATTTCTGCTTTCCATTGGATCACTCTTCTTTGGAATAAGCATATATTATGGATCTCTTCCATTCATTTGGCCAGGTTGCTGTCTTCCAGATTTCTTGGCATAGACAAGTGAATGCGTCCAACATTGCATCCATTTGTTGAAACCTCTCAGTTGATATTCCGTCAATTCCTGGAGGCTTATATTTTGCCATTGCCTTCAGTATGCAGCTTGGATTTCTTCCTTCAGTTCCATTTTGATCACATGCCACTGCCTGAAATAATCATTGACTAAATTCTTTTTGGTATGTCCAGTGACTCTGTGTATTCTTTCCATCATCTTTTGATGCTTATTGTGTCATTCAATATTTTTCCCATAGAATCCTTCAATATTGCAAGTAAAGACAAATTTTTCCTTCAGTTCTTTCAGCTTGAGTAATGCTGAGCATATTCCTCTGTTTTAATTTTTCTAACTCCAAATCTTTGTACATTTAATTATAATAGTTTACTTTTTCTTCTCAAGCTTTGAAACTTTCTGTTCAGCTCTTTTGTCATCATTCTTTCATTCCCTTTAGCTACTCTACTTTCAAGAGCAAGTTTCACAATCTCTTCTGACAGCCATCTTGGTCTCTCTCCCTTTTTTTTTTTTTTCCTGTCTTTTAAATTATCTTTTCTTCATGTATGATACCCTTGATGTCATCCCAAAATTCATCTGATTTTTAGTCATTGGTGTTCAATGCATCAAATCTGTTCTTGAGATGGTCTCTAAATTCAGGGGAATTGACTCAAGGTTGTACTCTGGCTCTCATGATCTTGTTTTAATTTTTTTCAACTTCATCTTGAACTTGCATATGAGCAGTTGATCATCTGTTCCACAGTCAGCTCCTGACCTTGTTCTGACTGATGATACAGAACTTCTCCATCTTTTTTCACAAGTGTAGTTGATTTGATTCCTGTATATTCCATCCAATGAAGTTCATGTGTATTGTCTCCATTATATTGTTGAAAAAGGTAGTTGCAAGAAATAATTCATTGGACTTGTAAAATTCTATCATTCAATCTCTGGTGTCAGTGTCATTTCTGTCACCAAGGCCATATTTTCCAACTACTGATCCTTTTTTGTTTCCAACTTTCACATTCCAATCACCAGTACTTACCAATGCTTCTTGATCGCATGTTTCATCAATTTCAGACTGCAGAAGTTGGTAAACATGTTCAGTTTCTTCATCTTTGGCATTAGTAGTTGGTGCATAAATTTGAATAATAGTCATATTAACTGGTCTTCCTTGTAGGTGTATGGATATTATCCGATCACTGACAATATTTATTTCAAGGTAGATCTTGAAATGATTATTTTGATGATGAATGCAACACCATTCCTCTTCCATTTGTCATTCCTGGCATAGTATACTGTCTGATTCAAGCTGGCCAGTACTACCCATTTCAGCCCACTACTGCCTAGGATATTGATCTTTATATTTTCCATTTCATTTTTGACTTCCAAATTTTCCAAGATTCATATTTTGAACATTCTATGTTCTAATTATTAATGGATGTTTGCTGCTGTTTTTTCTTATTTTGAGTAGTGCCCCATCAGCAAATGAAAGTCCTGAAAGCTTTACTTCATCTACATGATAAGGTTGACTACTTTGAGGAGGCAGCTCTTCCTCAGTAATACTCTGAGTGCTTTCCAACATGATGAGCTCAATTTTTGGCAGTATATCAGATAACACTCCACTGTTATTCATAAGGCTTTCACTGGCTAATTTTTAAAGAAGTAGATTGCTAGGTCCTTCATCCTAGTCTGCCTTAGTGTGGAAGCTCCCCTGAAACCTGTCCACTCTGAGTGATACTGCTGGAACTTGAAATACTGGTGGTATAGTTTCCAACATCACAGCAACACACAAGCCACCACACTGTGACAAACTGACAGATGAGTGGTGAATGAATGGGGCAGGGCTTAAAATAAGGAGGACTGTTTTATAAATGTCAAAAAGTAACTCAGCAGCATCAGTTATTTTGGGCACAGGTTAGGTAGGTATTTTGCATTGCTTCTTCACACATGAAGGAGTCAGACAAAGGCAAACACAGAATTTGTGTGAGAGAGAAGAGGCAGTGGAGAGGCAGTGGAGACAGTGTTGGCACATTATAGGGGTAAACTGATCAGCCCGCTGTTGGCAGAGAGGCCAATGTGAGTGTTCTGTCCTTAAACCCAGGATATTAAGGAAAATGATTTTCATTTTTTGTGGATTCTCCAGAAAACTGGAATAGTTTAGCTGTAGGGCAGTAGTTCTCAACTGGGGACAAATTTGCCCCTCAGCCATGTTTGGCAGTGTCTGGAGATACTTTAGGTCCCTGGATGGTATAAACAGTTTGCATTGACTACTGCCCCAAAAGTTGGAGGTTCAAACCCACACAGCAATGCCATGGAAGAAAGGCCTGGTGAACTGCTTCTCTGAAGATTTCAGCCAAGAAAATCCTTCAGAGTTCAGTTCTACTCTGTATGCATGGGGTCATTCTGAGTTGGAATTGACTCAATAGAAATGGGTTTGCTTTGGTGTTTGGTTTGGAGATGCTTTTATGAAGTAGAATGAAAATATTAGATATCAAAAAACAGCATGAATTTTAAAAATTAGTGACTTTTGCTTGTCTGCATTTTTTTTTTTTTCAGAGTGAAATGGTGGATGTCAGTCAGGTACATGTCTGTATGGGATACTGAGGCCAAGGATGCTTTTAAACATCCTACAGTACATAAGACAGCTCCCCACAACAAAGAGTTACCCAACCCAAAATGTCAATAGTGCTGGGGCTGAGAACTCCTGCTGTAGCTCATATAGGCTTTCTGTGCATAGAGTCAGCTAGCCTCCATATTGGCACTTCCACTTGTTAGGCTGGTCCACACCATTTCTGTCATCAGAATTTCTCATATCATGTTGTACAAGTTTTAAAAGGCTGAATGTTTAGGGGTATTTTTATAATTATTGTTAGGTGCCCTGGAGTCAATTTTCAACTCTTAGTGACTCCATGTCATAAAGTACAACTGCCCAATAGGGTTTCCTAGACTGTAATCTTTATGCAAGCAGATTGTCGGGTATTTTTTTCCCACGGAGCTGCTGGTGGGTTCAAAATGCTGACCTTTCAGTTAGCAGCCGAATGCTTAAGTATTCCACCAAAAGGAGGCCATTTTAACACAGTTCTTTTTCATAATCTAATGTCAAATGTCCCAGCATCAAAAAGACCACATCAAAATGTTATTTATCCTGAATTATACACAAAGTACATGAACAATAAATATAATTTGCCTTTTGAAAAATGTTCAGAGTTGTGTGTGTATTGACTGAAATATAAACTTCTTCTGTTAGGAATTTACAAACATATCAATTTTACATAAAGCTTTATGTTCAAACCCAGTGAAATGGAATAAAAACATTCAACGTGTAACACCAGCATGCTTTTTAAAAATAGTGACTTTTGTTTGTCTGCATTTTCTTTCAGAATGAAGTTGTGGAGTTTGGTCTGTGTTTGAAAGCAGGGCACCATTGCGTTTTAGAGATGAAGAGAATTCATTTCATTTTACAAAAAATATTGTCTGTGAATTAATGTAAAAGGATCTGGCAATGACTGGATGAGGGGGGATGGATCTTTCTCTCCTGATTCTGCACGTGGTGTGGTCTAGCTCCATGTTCAGCAAAATGATGCCTGAACACTGCCCTGGTTGGGTGCAAATCCAAATGGGGCTAGGGGAGAGGGTGGGTCGGAGATCATTGCTCTCCTTGAAATCCTGACTGCCTCCACCCACACGTGGACACTTTCTCTTTAGTGTGAGGTGGTGCACTACTGTGGTGCCTCCTTTGAGGCAGGAGCCCACTGCTTGTGCCTGGGGAGAGAGGAGAACAGGAGTCACATAAATCCCCATAAGCAGGAGAATTGAGCCAACTGCTTACTGAAATTCACCCCCACCCCATTATATTTGATCCACCTCTAAGCAAGGCATGGAGGACAGAAATGCACTTTATAGGACATAAACAGCACATTTTTTTGTCTACTTCCGTCAACTAGAGCTGAATATCCCAGCAAACCAGTTTTAAGCACATTAATGTATGTTACTGTGTTATATATATTGCTACAGAAATAAGGTATGTGTTTCTTAATTATTTTGCATTTTCACCTTGTTCCTGTGATTGCTGGGCACCTATTTTGGAAACATGGTTCCCTGTGTTTTTTGAACATATTACTATCATTTTGGATAGTGTCCCATTTGTATTTTCATAAACTTCCATCAGAGAATCACCAAGGCTGCTTAACATTTGCTAGAGATAAGACACATTGTCTTTTTATTGCCTAATGTTAACAGCCTTCCTATAGGACATAATGTCTTCAGATATTGATTATCAGTCTTATTAAAGATAGTGGTGGAACAGGGAGAACTATTCTCCTCTTGAAATAAACTGCTGGAAATTTAATACCAGATCATTTGAGGGTGGGTAGAATATTACTAGGAGTTCTGGGGCATAGTGGTTAAAGCATTCAGCTTCTAACCAAAAGTTGGTGGTTTGAACCCACCAGCTGCTCCACAGGAGAAAAATGTGACAGTCTGCTTCTCTGCTTCTGAAAAGATTTACAGCCTTGAAAACCCTATGGGGCAGTTCTTCTCTGTCCTGAAGGGTCACTATGAGTCAGAATTGAATCGATAGCAGTGGGTTTGGTGATATTAGTGATTGTATTGGTTTCCTAGGCTGTAATCTTTATGGGAGTAGATCACCAGGTCTTTTCTCCCATGCAGCCGCTGGGTGGGTTTGAACTGCTAATCTTTCAGTTAACAGCAGAGCACTTAGCCATTGTGCCACCAGGGCTCCTTATTAGTCATTTACAGATAAAGAATTATCTTTCATGGGGGAACAGAGTACTTTCGTTAGGGAAATTGCTTTGCTAGTAATTTTCCAGGAGACAGTCTTTTGTGGTCATATAATGCAAGATTCCTAGCCTGAATATCTCTGTTGAATTAGCATTGGGTGGAAGGCAATGGTGGGGGACAGCTGTGTACAGAAATGTGTCCGTGTGCATGTCCTGAGACCATAATGGCACAGGACTGTGAACAATGTGACATAGCTTTCTTATTTAACTAAAAGACATTTTTATTGTAACCCAGTGTCTTATTTTTAAGTATAGTTCCTTAAACTACTGAAACCAGTGAAATTTCTTCCTTCCTCTTTTTTTACATGTTAAATGTGAACTGTAGTGTGTTTGTACTTTTCAGAAGATAATAAAGAACTTTAAAGGAGAATGACTTAAAGATATTTGCAATAAATTATTTTTGCATCTTCACTGTCTCATTCATATTTGCTTTGTAAGTGTTGACTCTTGAGGGCCGTGCTTTGAGCTGGCATTTTCTTGTGGTGCATGATGTTGGAAGTGATCTTTTCCTTTCTTTGAGGGTAGCTTTCTCTTCTGAGTGAATTGAATAGAACTGGATTGGGCTTGGTTCTCCTCTGGGTGCTCCAGTGAGAACAGAGAGAGACTTTTTACTCCTTCCATTTCCCCATGGCCCCTCCCTGGCAGGAACAGGTATCTGAAAGAGCCTGTAGTTGGAAGGAAAGACCTGTTCATATCTGGAGACAGAACTCTATTTTGTTCTTCCTTTCTCCCCTGGAAAACACCAAAATGCAAATATATCCACTCCTCACTTATCAACATGGTTAGGCTTAAAGACCAGGTTGTTGTGTGAGGGGGAGGAGGACAAGGAGGCAGCCTCAGAAACTGGACTGTGTCACTGCTGTGCTCTGGACCCCAAGGCCCTGCTGTTGGGGCTGACACTTGAGGAGACCTGGGGATTGGTGGGTGGGCTAGAGGCACAGTTGGCAGTTCTGGGGCTCCGGCAATAGGCTGGGCTGGGGGTCAAAATGGTTGGTAGGGGTTGCTGCCCATGTTCATGCCACCGACAGCCAGCCCCACTGCAGTCCCACCTGCCTGCTGCCACCCTTCAGGCCAAGGAGAACCCCATAGAAATGAGCAATGCACTGCTGATCTTCAAGGGAGGGCTTGGAATCTGAGACCAAGAGATTGGACACAGCTACTCGAAGAGGAGCTCAGCAGCCCAGGCCAAGGAAGAGGAGGGGGTGTTTGGCTTCTGCTGTAGTCCTCAGACCCAGGATTACCCCCAGGACCCTCCCCACTTCAGGACTTGATCCATCTAGGGCACTTGAGTAAAAGAGAGCAGTAGCAGCAACTGCCCCTGCCTGTGTCCCTGCCTCCTCCTAGATCCCTCTGATCACTCAAGGCCATTCTTGGAAGGACTCCCTCAAAATCCATTTCAGTTGCCTTTCTTGCATGAAAAGCTGCAATAGTGGTGGTGGGGGTGGGGATGGGACTGGCAAGAGAGCTGGCTACTTCAACTGTGACCTGACAGGCATGGGTGGCTCTGTGGACTGGGAGCTAGACAGAAAAAACACAGGTTAATGCACAAAATAGTTGAATAATTGATTTTTTTTTTTTTTTAACTACTGTCACAAATGTGAAATGTTAGGTAACAAGATAGTAGATAAGTGAGGGGTAGATGTATTTTATCTCAATGTAAGGAACCCTAGTGGTGCAACAGTTAAGTTCTCAGCCTGCTAACCAAAAGGCTGGTGGTTTGAACCCACCAGCAGCTCTGCAGGAAAAAGACCTGGCAATTTGCTTCCATAAAGATTACAGCCTGGAATACCCTATGGGCACTTCTGCTCTCTCACACGAGGTTGCTATGAGTTGGAATTGACACCATGGCAGTGAGTTTGGTTTTGGTTTGGTTACATATATTTATGTTCTTTAGATATTGTGCAAGTTCTCTACTTTTCCTTCTATATATGGACTCTTGGGAGCTCTGGTGGTGTAGTGCCTAAGGTATTTCACTGCTAACCAGAAGGCTGGTGGTTCAAACCCAGCAGCCACTTCTCAGAAGGAAGACTGGGCAATCTACTTCTGTAGTGATACTGCCTCAGAAACCCAAGGAGAGGTTGCTATGAGTTGGATCCAACTTGAGAGCAGAGAGGGTTTTTTTCTTTTCTTTAAAAAAAAACAAAAAACAAAAAACATATGGACACTGGATATGGATCTCTGTCCTATTCAGAGTCTGATCAATGTTAGGAGAAATGAGAAAATTTTTTAGTTTTCCTTTTCTGCTTTTATTATTGTTTCATGACTTTAAAATAAGTTAACTCGCAATATCATGGCACTGACAGCAACTTTTCCACAGACATACTTTATTCTTTTCCTCTATAGACTCAGCTCTGGTGGAGTAGTGCCTAAGGCATTTGGTTACTAACCAGAAGGCTGGCAGTTCAAACCCACCAGCCACTCCTCAGAAGGAACACTGGGCAATCTACTTCGTAGAGACACCACCTTGGAAACCCAAGGAGGGGTCACTATGAGTCAGATTTGACTCAACGGCTATGAGTTTGAGTTTTTATAGACTCAGCATTAGAAGGCAGTCTCCTTATAGTTGGAAAACCAAGACCTGGAGAGGTGAAGGGATCAACCCAAAGTCCTATAGTTCTTTAGTGGCTCACTGGGCCACCACAGTGATGGTTGCCTGGCACCCTGAGCCCCTCAGCATCATGCTCCATCCAGGCTTGGCTGACTTCTGGGTATCCACATGAGTGCAAGTGGCCACTGGAGAAGATTGAGTTGTGAGGCTTGACCACCGGAGTCAAGAAGACGTTCAGAGATGATAATGGCCACTTAGTGTTTTGCCAAGTATCTTGCAAAAGAACCCTCTTCAGCAAACTGGGAGTTAATTGTATTCTCCACACACCAATTTAATAATTGTCAGAACCAAGGTACACTCAGATCAAGCAGCTTGTCTGAACTAAAAAACCCAAGCTTGGGAAAGAACAGAGTCAGATAAACATAAATAAAATTTTCTCTGAAGATTCCTGTGGGATCTCAGAAACTCATCTGCTCCCTTCTGACTATGCCTTCCATGCTTGAGAATATTTGAAGCACCTGTCATGAAAGTTTGTCCTAAAAAAGCCAGCATTCAAACTTATTTATATTCAATAGTAGATTTTCCTGACCCGTATTTGCCTTCTTCCTCTGTTTATATGTTCTAACTAAGAATTTATTCACAGAATAAGGGGTTATTTATAGATGTTAGTGTGGATGTAAAATGGAAACCTCAGGGTTGTACTTGCTGTATAGGAAATGCAAATACCACTGTGAATTATAGCTACAGGCAGTTTGACTAGCAGTGAATGGGTGGATTGGGAGTTCCCTGGTCACACTTATGACTTGATAAAATAATTTAAAAGCTCAGTTTCAGTGTCTTCACAGGGAGTCTTAACTGAGGGTTGCATTCCCAAACTCTTGAAATTGTATCCATTGTGTCTATGGGTGTATGTCCATGAATGTGTATTTTTGAGGAAGAAGGTCCATAGTTTTCATAAGAAATCCTGATATATGTGTGGAACAGGATCAGCATTATGTACATACACAATAGGCATTTCAAAGCTCTTCCATGTGGCTCTTCTGTACAAAATTAATTAATTTTCATTATCTGTCCAAATTTCATTAAAAGAACAACTTTCTTTGGGTAGGTGTTTATGCTCAATATGTTCTTAGTCAAAATGCATATATTGTTTGGGACAGGCAATGTTTTTGAAAGATAAAACTAAAAAAGTTATAACATCATGTTATGCTAAAAATATTCAAAGCCATTAACTTCCATAGTGATGGTTCACATTATTCATGTGAAAAAAATCCAGCATAAAAACCCAACAATTCGTTGTTTCTGCTTCACTGGGAAGACAGCTGAATGGTTACGCAATGCCTGCCCATTGCAGGCTATTTTGTAGACCAGCTCACCAGTCACATCATGTTTTTCTCCATAGACCATAAAACATTTTCCTTCTCTTTGTTCTCTGATAAGATTTATTTGAGGTTTGTGATAGATGATTTATGTACATTATATTCCCACTTATACATGAGAAAGCTAAGCCTTCAAGTAACATGCTGTGGGTCACAGAGCAAGGAAGAGAGCACTAGGTTTTGAATCATTGATTATCTGACACCAGTATGCACATTCTTTCCTCTAAGCCATGTAGCTTCTTGTACAGTACTCACTGCTACCATGCACACCTACCTCCTTCTGAACATAAGAAGTAAATGCTTGCCAAAGGTCAAAGCTAGGGTTCCAGATAAAGGAATTTTGCTAAAAATAAAAATTATCAGAAGATATGTTACCAAGATATTCTTGGCTCTTCAGCTGAAGACTATCAACTGTCTAAAATCCCAGCAAACCTATGTTGACATATCCAATCTCAAACCAATAGATTTATCTTCATTTGGCACATGCCACCTTTTAAATCACAAAGTAATTTACCTTTGGGAACAAAACATAATTAAACACACAATGCATCTGTTCCTTGTCTCAACAGACTTCTTCTTACTATTGTATTATCCTTAAATTAAGATCCCTGACTGACTACCATGTTTAAGTGCTCAGCTAGTAATCAAAAGATTGGAAGTTTGAATCCATCCAGAGGCACCTCAGAAGAAAGGCCTGGGGATCTGCTTCTAAAAGATCACAATAGCTGAAAATTCTGTGGAGGTAAGTTGTATGTTGACACATGCAGGGCCATCATGAGTCAGAGGTGACATGATGGCAATTGCTATATATATATAAATTAGGACAGTGTCATGAGTTAAGTAAAGCAGCCAGTTGAGAAGTGTGAATGTAGGAACATTTTATTTGCTAATTGTTTTTTGTCTCACTCATCTAACTTGTGGTTTAATGTTTCCATACCTCTTTATTGGAACCAAGGAGCTCTGGTAGTATAGTGGTTAAGACATTTGGCTGCTAACCAAGAGGTTGATGGTTCAAACCCACTGAACATTCTGCAGAAGAAAGATGAGGTAGTCTGCTTCTGTAAAGATTTACAGCCCTGGAAACTCAATGAGGGTCACTATGAGTCAGAATAAATTTGATGGCAGTGAGTTTGGTTTCGTTTGGTTTATTGATACTAGCTCTTATGAGTTCACATCAATGACAAAACAAATTTTGATTTTCTAAGGTTCAGCTCAGGAGCTCTGGTAGTGTAGTGCTGAAGGAATTTGACTGCTAATCAGAAGGCTGGTGGTTCAAACTCACCAGCCACTCCTCGGAAGGAAGGTTGGACAATCTACTTCGGTAGTGATACTGCCTCGGAAACCCAAGGAGGGGTTGCGATGAGTTGGCTCTGACTCGACAGCACATAACAACAACAACAACACAAAGTTTAGCTCAAAGTATACTCAATTAGGGCAGGAGTCTCCAAACTTTTTTTTCTGTAAAGGGCCAAAGAGTGGTGCAAAAGTCTCTCCCTTTAACTGAAAGGTTGGCAGTTCAATCTCACCAAGAGGCTCCATTGGAGAAAGACCTGGCAATCTGCTTCCATAAAGATTACAGTCAAGAAAATCCTATGGGCATTTCTGTTCTGTCACGTGGCATCACTATATGTTGGAACTGACTTGACAGCACATAACAAGAACAACTTAGTTTCTGTCATAACTACTCAACTCTCCCATGGTTAAACAGCCACTGACTGTAACAATATGTAACAAATGAGTATGGCTGTGTTCCAATAAAATTTACAAAACAAAGCAGTGAGCCTGTGGCCCATAGTTTGCAGATTTGGTCTGTGGCCCATAGTTTGCTGACTCCTGGATTAGGGAATAGATATAATCCTAAAAACTGAAGAAAAGATGAGGAGTCCTAATTGCATGTACAAGAGTGCTCGTTAGAAAAGGTCTGTGGATAGCTGTGTATGTTTTATTTTTCTCATGTGGACATTTATTCATATTTTACACACAGCATATTATTTAATATATACATTTACCATATAGTAGGGAATCTTCTATGCAGTATATTGGAAGCCAGGAAATATGGATTCTAATCCAAGCTCAGCCACTAACTGGCAGTGTAACATTGGGCAAACTACTCTCTCTGAATTAAAAAAGAAAAGAGTAGAGGATTGTGGAGGCTCCAAAGTTCCTTCTACTATATCAGTCCCTGATGCTATGATTTTCTTACTAAGATTTTTAGGAAGAAAAAGAAAGTTAAGAAAACAAAATTAGACACACAGATTAAAATTATGATAAGAACCTGGTCCAGAACCATATAATCAACCAAACCACTGGGACCAACAAATTGTAGGAGAGCTATGCAAGAGGTCACTGCACAGAGGCATGGAGTGGAGGAACACCACAGGTTGTTACTTTGGGGCTGAACTGAAGGTGACAATGAGGACTTTGCATCTATGTGATGAGCAGACTCACACTTCAATTCACTTAGTATCATAAGGAAAGCTTCCTTATGACTTCACAAGACAATCCTGTGAACATTTATAAGAAAAAACAGCACTAAAGAGCAGAACCCTTTGTGATGTGCATAGCCTTGTAGGGAACCTCTCTCACACTCGGTAGAGCTGTCCATTTCTTAAGAAAACCAGTTAGAACCAAAGATGGTCATTATATTCTCAAAGAGTGGTGTTCAAGATAGTTAGTTGATCTTTGCATACCGGATATTGAGCAGGATCTGAGTGGCCCTATGGTTTGCAAGCCATGCTCTGAAGTGACCCCTATAGAAGGGATTAGGGTGTGAGATAAGCTGGAAGAGTAATTTGCCCATACCTACTTCAACCAGAACCCTATCCTGGACTTCTGTTTGTTTCACAGATTGGATGGTAACCATTAAACAAATTCTGGTCTATCTACATTGTTATAAATGGGAAAATCTAGTCTCAGAAGGGGGCATAAGGGGATGTGGCTGTTGCAGGAAGTGAGAATAGATTCTATCAGGCATGAGAAGTTCATATTCATCTTCTGGGGAAGGTGGATGCTTAGGGGTGGGAGGCACATGGAGAAGTGAATACTCGGTCTCAGTTCCTTTGAAGGACTTTCTAGGCCTTTCATCCTGAGGGTAAACATTCTCATAGTACTTCTCAGCAGAGTTCACTGATGGTCTTCTCCCAAGGACACTGTGATTAATGAGGGTATAGCACAGCTCTTCTGCAAGGGCCTGGCCAGCATTTCCCTGTGGGTCAAAAGGAGAGCCCATCTTAAGACCTGGTCTCTTGCCATTTCTTTACACTTCAGTCTCAACACAGGGTTGACCCTGGGTAAACTATATCTCCCACAACAGCATCCCCACCTTTTTGGTTATTTTTTGTAGTTGGTTGTCCCCACCCCAACAACTACCCCAAACAGACAGAGCTCCTGTGTTGTCCACAGTATAGAGCCTTCTTGGGCATGTGCTCTTTGCTGCATGTTATCACCACTTAAAATTCTCAGTGTTTCAGGGCCCTGTGAGCAGTCCATTCTTACAAAAGCAAATGACCTGATGACACCTTATTTTGACTGGGCTATAATATTTAACCACCCATTTTTAGAGATAGTTTCCTTTTAAAAAAGAAATAACCCAAGGATGATCTCATTCATGCTATAATCTCCAGAGAAAAAACACAAAGTGGTAAAGTGTAGGCGGAAGAGCATGAATTTTGAAGTGAGACTTGGTTTTGAATCCTGGCTCTGCCATCTTGTCAGCTGTCTGGCCTTGGAAAATTCACTTAAGAACTCGGTTTTCTCATCTGTAAAATGGGAGAAACTCATGGTGCTAATCTTAGAGGATTGTTGGGGCAGTAAAATTAAAAACTAGGTGCAGTGTTCAACCTACTGCCTGGCATAAACTAAGTGCTCAGTAAATGTTAGTTATTTTCAATTAGTTATACAACAGAGGAGGCTGCTGCCTCTGTCGCCAGTCTCTGTACATGGCCCTATGGGGTCACAAATACTGGCATTTGATATTCTTTCTTCTACGTTAGGGTCAGAAGTGATCTTGGAGGTCAACTTCTCCTGGCATCTGAGGTATCTGTGTTGCCACTGTCATCTCAGAAAAAGGTTCAGAGATATTCTTACCTGGATGGGAACAGCTGGCATTCCTTCATCTGGAGAAAGAAAAAAAAAACACTCCCTGAATTTCAGGTCATGGAGACATTTGAGAAAGTGAAGAAAGGGGACTGGAATATAAGCAACTGGAGAGCCAAGGAACAGTGAGGTTACCCTCACCAAGCTGTGCTGATCTATAGCACATCCCTTAACAAGAGACAGCCAGGGCTGTACTGAGGCTGAGAGGGAGACACACTCAAGGGCATTTGGCTAGGAAAATCACACTTCTGTTCCACTTCTTCTTTGCCTTCATTTCTCTATCCCTCTCCCTTTCTTCCTTCCACAAAATTTACTGTGTGCTTACTCTGAACCAGCAGTGGGGAAAGAAAGATGAATGAGGAGTCCTTGACCTCTGGGCCTCCCAGGACAGCACAGAGAGGCAGACCGGGGGCTCTGAGAGATCCACAGTGCAGAGAGGAGGGTGTTGTGTCTACTGTAGGTGGCGGGGGATAGTGGTGGTGTGGGAGTTGGTACTCAAAGAACACTTTTCAGAGAAGGAAACCCTTAAGCTGAACATTCCCATTCTTACACCTCTGACAGACAGTAGCAAAAGCAGGACAAATTTCCCAAAGTCAATTTACTTAAAACCAACTGACACTGGCCAGAGACCAATTATTTGTTACTCCTGATACAGACACCAACTCGTGGGAGAGGTCTGTACTCACACATGGAAACCTCATGATATGGCCCTACACAGGGGATGGGGATATCACTATTAGCTACTTTATTGTAAATGGATTTTCATCCCTTTGGTACTGACATGTCAGGTTCTCACATCTCCACAAGCTCCAGTGGTCACCCTGGACTTTGCAGATTATCACTGCCTACAAAAGGGTCTGTGGAGAGGTCTCATTTCTACCCCGTTTCATTCTGATAGGCACTCTGATGGCTCTATGGTTAACACATTATTAGGCTGCTAATCAAAAAGTTGGCAATTTGAATCCACCAGTTGCTCCACAGGAAAAAAGGTGAGGTAGTCTGCTTCTCATTTACAACCCTGGAAACCCTATGGGGTAGTTCTACTCTATTGTAAAGGGTGGCTATGATTTGGAATCAACTTCATGGCAGGGGGTTTGGTTTTTACACTCTGATGAAGATTGAGGTTTCCTGGGATTCACAATTCTCATGGGTGAAATTGTGGTGGTGGGTGCTATATTGTTCGTTTACACACATTACCAAGCTAGTGTTTAAGACTCAGAGTTGAATGAACTCTTAGCTCTCCTTTTTTCACTTGGCAGGACAAAGACAAACCTCTATCCTCAAGCCTACGCTTTCTTATTATCTCTTTCATATATGATACTATTCACTACCTCTCCTCCAATTCTTTTCTCATCTTAACCCCAATATTGTCTGTCATTAGCCTCCTAAATGGTCTTCTGGCATCTGTTCATGTCATTCCCTGCTGCAGTTTGTTCTCCACACTGCAATGGAAAATCTCTCCAAAGCAATTCCTGTAGCTCTCAAGACAAAGATCAAAATCCTTCACTTGGCCTCAGGACTCTGCCCCTCTCTTCCCTGCACTCTCTGTGACCCATTTGCACTGTCTTTCTTGCAGTTCCTTTGACTGGTCTTGTGCCCTCCCACTCTTTGTATATATTTTTCCCAGTTAGCCTCTTCAGCCTTTAGACCTCAGAAATTTTCAGAGAAGTATGGAGATCCATAAGGAGCTCTGGTGGCATAGTGTCTAAGGTATCTGACTGCTAACCAGAAGGCTGGCAGTTCAAACCCACCAGCCACTCCTCAGAAGGAAGGTTGGGCAATCTACTTCGGTAGGGCTACCACTTGAGAAACCCATGGAGGGGTTGCTATGAGTCAGATCCGACTCGATGGCAGTGTGTTTGGTTTGGGTTATGGAGATCCATAAGCCAGTTTCTGCTTCAATGAACTCATATTCTGCTGAAGAAAAGCTATGCAGTCAAATAAGTTCTGAGCAAAATGTATAAAAATTAGGCTAGAAATATGCCCAAAGGGCTATAGAAGCACAGAGAAGAGGCAGTTTGAAACTATAAGTCTATCAGAAGTGGAAACAATGGGAAAGCAATGACTTACTTTCCTTTTGGGAATCTTGTCTTGCTTTAAAAATATGTATTTTTTTCCTGTAAAAGAAAAGGAAAATAAATTATTTGCTTCGCTATTCAGAAACTCTCAAAGGAAATTATGCTACTTGATTAAAATGTATTTTTAGCCTCTTAATTTTCAGAGCTTTCATCACTCTTCAGCATAGGGAAATTAGAGGATAGGAAAAAATGATGGAACTAAGTAGAAATCTACGCATTTGTGTTCCTGTCCTTTTTCTCTCTCTGTCTGTTTATCTCTCTACTTCTCTCTCTCTATCTGTCATCTATCTATATCTATGTATCTATGTATCTAACTGTGGTAGTTAAGTTTGTGTGTCAACTTGGCTGGGACTGGTTGAATGGCTGGGCAGTTGGATGTACTATTCCCCATGATAAGACTGGTAATCAACTCCATGGTGGAATCTACCATGAGCAGCTGAGTAGCTGCCTTAGGGATGTGGTCTGCTTCCTGTATATAAGGAGACTTGGGGAATGGTCTCTAGATTACGGCATGCTCGAACCTGCATGTAGCTGGGTCATTCAGCAGGCTGCCACGCTTTGCCGACCTTAGGACTTTCAATGGACCTAAATTAATGGCCTGCCATGTGGTTTGGTAACATTGGGACTGTGCCTTTTTACTTGTCAACCTTGGGCTTGTCAGTCGCAGCAGCCAGCAGCTGTCTGAGTAAAGAAAAGTTTCTAGCTCCAGTGACTTGGGAGCAGGAGGCAGAGGTGAAGCCCAAGGTTGAGGGGGTTTCACCCAGCCCCTAGAGCCTGGTACTTTGAACTCAGACTTCTAGCCTCCAAAATTGTAAGAGAATAAACTCCTGTTTTTTCAGCCATCACATTTGTGGTATATTCTTGTTAGAGCAGTACTAGGTAACCAGAACACTCACTAACTGTTTATCATCTCTGTCTTTTTCCTCTCTTTTCTAAGTCTGATATGGAATTGATTTATAGATGGGGGACCATGACAACATTATAGGAAAATTTGTTTGGAGATTTTTTTCTGACAAAATATTAATTTCTTTTTTACATGCATATTAAAAAAAGGGGGGAGGGTTAATTCCAATCTCAGTCTTAATTTATGATGCCTAAGACAAACACATACATACACAACACCTTTCGTATGAGACCAGAGGTAACTGCACTATGTAGACAACCTCTTGGAAAAACACAATATAAATGTAATGTAAGCCTATTATCATTTCAGGAGACAAGATCATCTGCTGCAAGAATGGTGACCTTATCTTGTGGTTTGCTCAGACAGTCATTGTTAATAATGTTATCAATCACCTATCAAGTATTAGTTATTTTTAGCATCCCCTTTCACTTTCAAAGGCATACCAGTTTGGATGATAAATTATATGCTCAACCTAGCTATAAATCCTCTGTGCAAGTGATAGAAATATGTGATTTTGCATGTGGAGACTCTGGAATTTGCAGTGTGATTATGGGTCTTTCTCTACATTCATAGCCAGAGTCATCCATGCTTCTGAGTCTTTCCAGTCTGGGGAGAATGCACTGCTCATGTCACCATTGTTCTCCTTTCCTATGAAACTCAAAGGGTTCCTTCTCTGATTGACATTCAGATGATTGTGTTTGGGATAGCAGCAGGCTTGGCGCTGGCCACAGACTACAGGTAACTTACAGAAAATACCACAATAAAACCACACTTAGGGAAATAATGCCTGAAACCAACTCTCCACTCATGAAAGGCAGAAGCACCGTACAGCAGTGTGGAAACATCAACATCTAAAATGCCAAAGAGATGATGCAAATCATAAAGTTTATTTCAGCAGCTTTATGGTGATTTTCCTCTCTTTGCAATTTCTTTGCAAAATGTCTTTACCCCAAGAGAGCATCCATACTAATTATCGTGGACAGATTTATTCTGCTAGAAGGCCTTTATTCTCCTAGGATATTAACTGGCCCTTTGGAAAGATCCAGACACTACTAAGTCATAATTAAGGTAGGAATTTTATGCTATATTTCCAGCAAGGGAAAAGAGTTTAGTAATCTCCAATTCTAGTGACTTAATTTGGCCACCTTGTGATGAAGGACACACAAGACTTATCTCCAGGAAATCAAGGTATAAGTGTGTGGACATTAAATAAATCATTTCTTTCAGGTGCAGGTTAGCAATATTTACATAGGATTTTATTACATTTTGAATTTCTCCTCCTTATGTTATAATTGTCTGCTCCTTGTCTGTATCCTATACTAGACCCTAAACTTCAGGAGGTTGGAACCATGTGTATTTGTTGATGAAATGTACCACCAACATTTGGCAAAGTGTCTGCCAATAGTAAATATATTTTGATAATTATTGGATGAAGATGTGAATAAATAGATAAGCACTCAGCTACAGAGCAATTCTAACTGGTTAGGAGGTCATCGAACCTGTCCCCTTGACCCCAGTGCTATGACTAACTTACTTTCTCTCTTATGGCAGAAAGGTATAGGATCTCTCTCAAACAGGCATCAAATTTGAGAATGAAGTATCATTCTGGATATTTTTTTTTTCTGATTTGAAACATGTTCTACTATCTACATGATAGAATTTGAAAGCCCTTTATAAAATACTGTATATATCAGTAGTGAGTCACTGAGTGGTGTAACTGGTGAACACTCTGAACTGCTAACCAAAAGGATGGAGGTTTGAACCTCCTCAAGAAGAAATGTCTGGCAATCTACATCCTAAAAAAATAAACAAACTATTAAAATCCTATGGAATACAGTTTTATTTTAACATGTGTGGGGTTGCCATGAGTCAAAACTGACTCCACAACAACTAGTATATATATCAACAATACTATCTGAAGTGTTAAGGAGCAAAGATGTCACTTTGAAGACTAAGGTGCATCTGACCGAAGCCATGGTATCATCAATAGCCTCATACGCATGTGAAACCTGAACAATGAATGAGGAAGACCAAAGAAGAGTTGATACCTTTGAATTGTGGTGTTGGCAAAGAACACTGAAAATACTACAGACTGCCAAAAGAATGAACAGATCTGTCCTGGAAGAAGTGCAGCTGGAATGGTCTTTAGAAGCAAGAATGACCAGACTTCGTCTCACCTACTTTGGTCATGTTGTCAGAAGGGACCAGTCCCTGGAGAAGGATATCATGCTCGGTAAAGTGGAGGGTCAGCAAAAAAAGGGGAAGACCCTCAATGAGATGGATTGACACAGTGGCTGCAACTAGGGGCTCCAGCATATTAAGGGATGTGAGGATGGCACAGGACTGGGTAGTGTTTCATTCAGTCGTACACAGTGTCGTTAAGAGTCCGAGCCAACTCATGGCACCTAACAACAACAACATCGAAACACATTTTGAAAAGACCATCCAAAATTATCTCCTCCAATGAGCTTTCCTATGAACTAGAAAAAGGCAGAGGAGGAGAGGCTGACTGCACTGTGACCTTGGCTGTGACTGCTAGATTGGCCAAGTGTCCTGACAGCCTCTAGGGTCTTTGCAGCATTAGAGACTGTTCTGGTCACTAATGACTGTGCCAGTCTGACAGGAATATACCACAAATGGGATGGCCTTAACAAAAAGGAGTTTATTCTTACAATTTGGAGGCTTTAAGTCTGAGTTCTAAGGCTCTAGGCACTGGGTGAAAGCCCCTCAACCTTGAGCTTCAGCTCTGCCTCCTACTCCCGGCCCACTGAACTAGAGGCTTTTCTTCACTTAGCAGCTGGCTGCTCAGGCCAACAAGCCCAAGGTTTACAAGTAAAAAGGCACAGTCCTGATGTTACTAAACCACACAGCAGGCCATTTATTCAAGTCCGTTGAAAGTCCCAAGGTTGGCAGAGCATGGCAGGCTGCTGAACAATGACATGGCTACATGCAGGGTTCAAGCATGCCATAAGCTAGAGACCATTCCCAAAGCTGTTTCTTATATATGGGAAGCAGAGCACATCCCTAAAGCAGCTACTCAGATGCTTGTGGTAGATTCCACCATGAAGTTGATTGCCAGTCTCATCATGGGGAATAACTACCACCAACTGCCCAGCCACTAAATCAGGCCCAGCCAACTTGACACAACCTTAAATACCACAGAGACTTTGGGGCTAAGGTGTGCTGCAGCAGCTCTTCCTCTTCTTTAGGCTACATTCAAGTTCTTTAGGCTACATTCAAGTTCTTTAAGCCATTTGCTTGCATTTTCTGTTTCTGTTGCTAAAGAACATCAGAAGGAAGTACTGCATCATATCAATCTCAGAAACCAGATTCTGTGAGAAGATACTGGGAGTGGTAGTGGTGAGATAAAAAGAGAGTGTTGATTTTGAATAACAGGAGTGATATATCTTAACCCCTTTGAACCTCAGCTTCTTAATCTATAAAATGAAAATATTCACCATAGTTGTCTCATGAAGTTGTAAGGTTTAAGCTATTGGCAAGTTGGTTATTTATCCTGCTCACGATTTTGCAGTTCTTACATTTCAGTCTGAGCATTTTGGTTTGAGATGGGTTCAGACAGCCTATGTGAAGCAGACCAAGTATTTTAGGTCTAAAATTGCTAAAAGGTGTTGTGTCTTCTCCATGATATCAGACTGTGAGGCAGCAATTCCACATCCCTGTCTCTTATATAAAAGAGCTCTGGTGGTACAGTGGTTAAAGCTTTTGGCTGCTAACCACTAGGTTGTCAGTTTGAACTCACCAGCTGCTCTACAAGAGAAAGATGAGGCAGTCTGCTTCTGTAAAGATTTACAGCCTTGGAAAACCTATGGGGCAGTTTTACTCTGTCCTAGAGAGTTGTTATAAGTCAGAATCAACTTGGTGGCAGTAGGTTTGTGGGTGGTCTCTTACACAAAACCTTCCCTGGCTTCTCAGTCTATGCAATCACTCCCTTGTTATAACCAAAGCCAATCTCACTGCTATCGAGTAGAGTCTGACTCATAGCAACCCCTCCTTGGGTTTCCGAGGCGGTATCTCTATGGAAGTAGATTGCCCAATTTTCCTTCTGAGGAGTGGCTTGTGGGTTTGAACCACCAGCCTTCTGTTTAGCAGTCAAATGCCTTAGGCATTATGCTACTAGAGCTCCCTTGTTATAGCGCACATTATTTGAACTTTACAACTTAACAGACACCTAATGATATCTCAAAAAGTACAGTCTTTGGCTTGCATTGAAGAAATGAATCCTGTTTGATGGATCTCTGCTTCCTTAGCCCCTAATACAGGCCTTTCAAAACCATTTGAAAAGGGCAGATAACTCCACAGCCATAAAACAACTGGCTTTGCCACCTTTGGGACTCTTGGACCGTGCATTCATATGGAACACTAGCTCCATATTTGCATGACTTCCTTACTTAAGGGGAAAGTTTTTAAGGCTTAGCATGCAAAAGACCTAGGTAGAAAGGATTGATGAGGTAGTCTTGATTAATAGCATCAGAGTAATCACCAAGGTTTCTCACCACAAAGTTTCCAACAACTGCAGTGGTGTGGGGGATGTAGTAACCTTGGAAACAGAAAACTAGAACTCAAGATGAAATGACTAGGGTAAAAATTGAGCACAAAGTAACTTGAGACAGGCAAACAAAGAGATAAGGGAAAAGGGGCCTTATTTTTTGTTATGGGATCCCTGGATGGTGCAAATGGTCAAAGCACTTTTTTTGCTAACAGCAAGACTGGGGGTTTGAGTCCACTCAGAAGCCCACTGGAAGAAAGCCTTGGCTATCTGCTTCTAAAAATCAGCCATTGAAAACCCGATGGAGCAATTCTATTCTGACACACATGGGAGAGTCATTGGTTGGAGTTGATTCAGTGCCAACTAGTATTGAGACTGGCATCTCCTGTTCCTAGGAGTTTTACACTAGGCTTGTAGCACAGTAGCAAGTCTTCTGTACAAAGGTTCCAAGTGCTTTTGCCTTTTATTCTGCTTTCATATTTACTATCATTACAACTGATGTTGGGCCTAATCGAGGATCCTCTACTGTGGGGTATGTGAAGTCCAGGATCTGATAGACTTCATTACTCCTAGGTCAATACTGGCAAAAGCTTTGTTGAGTTTTCCCTCATCTGAATGCTTTCTCTTTGGGGTTTTTGATTGTCAGTTTCTAAGGTATTTCTTGAGTGTCCTATTGCCACCTAAAATTCAACACTCAGAAATAAGCTAAGTATTTCCTCTTCAGGCTTCCCACCTCTTCTCATAATTTTTCAACTTTCCTCACTTCTGTCATTCATTTGTAATGCTGGAATCACCTTAGCTTCTCCCTAGTTGCCTTCACATCCACCAATCTTCAACAATTGCCATTCATGACTGATTGTAAATCATTTGTCTTCCAAATGTGAAAGAATCCTCATCATGACCCTGAGAACTTCAGTAGAGAGAGATGCCTGAGCTCTTTATCTATTGTTATCAGTTTGAAGCATGGGGAAGGGTTCTTCTGGTCTTGTCTCATGTAAGTCACCAACTTTCACAGAAAGCCCAAGACAGAGGACATAGAATACAAAGGAAAAGAAGAAAAGAATTTTAAAAAAGAAAATAATTTGACTCACTATTTGAGTTGGGTTCCTGTTTGATTATTTTTTCTTTGCAGAGAGTGTAGTTATGGAGAGAAAGACACTAATTAAATACTATTCAATTACCTTAGGCACTGTGCCACCAGAGTTCATTTTACTACACATTATATGTCGATCATTTTATACAAGTTATAAAACCATTTGTGTAGTGCAAAAAGTTAAGTGTTTGACTACTAGCTGAAAGACTGGCAATTCCAACCCACTCAGAAGTGCCTTGGAAGACAGGCTTGGTGATCTGCTGCTGAAAGCACAGCCTTGAAAACCTTATGCATGCGTGGGGTCATCATGAGTAAGAATTGACTCGATGGCCATTCTTTTTTTTTTTTTTTTTATCCCAGAATAAGCACAGGGAGCATTATTATCCTATATTTCACCTATGAAGAAACAGAGGACAAAAATGTTAGATAATTTGTCTGAGGACACATAACCACTGAGTGGGAAAGGCTGATTTTGCTTCTGGTGTTTGAACCAGAGCCCAAAGTCTACATTTAAGAAATTGGACTCCAATCATGATAGCATGGGTGCCACTCTATCCAACATGATGATTTTTCTCATATTTTGTACCAAGTTTGATATGGAAATATACGATGGTGTGTGTGCTGATTAGATGATAACCAGATGACAAGAGATAAGCAGAAAGTCAGACCCCAGTAAATATGAGACTTTTAAACATTAAAGAAGACATTTTAGATCAGCATGGAAATGAAGATTCTAGGCTAACTGATTAACTATTTGGAAAAAATATTTATATCTGACACCATATTATTGAATGTGTGGGGCTAAGTGTAAAAAAAACCACAATTATAAAAAAATTATAGTTGGAATGGGGAAAAATTGTTAAGCGTAAATGCAATGGTAGAAATCATAAAGCTTGCTAGACTTCATTATGTTTAAAATATAATAAACAAATTATTTAAAAAATTGATATAGAAAGAGACACAAACTCAAAACATGTTGTTTGTAATAATTATGAGAAAGGACCAATTTCTTCAATAAGAAATAGCTCTTACTCTCAATAAAACAAAATAGGCCAAAATACAACACATTAATGGGGAAAGACATTACTAACTATTCACAAATGAAGAAATAAAAATGATTAATAAATATAGAAATGAAAATAAAGAATGCATCTGATATTAACAGCAATTATAACTGTGATTAAACGAAAATCAAACCCACTGCAATCCAGTTGATTCTGACTCAAAGTTACAGCATAGGACAGAGTGGAGCTGCTCCATAGGGCTTCCAAGGCTGTATAAAAATCTTTTTTTTTT